>NC_134802.1:33896711-33904211 GCF_046742065.1 Oratosquilla oratoria
CTCCTCCTCCTCCTCTTCCTCCTGATAGTTTTATAGGGGGTCTTCTAATTCCATGATCACTCCTGCTCCTCCTCCTTTCTCCCTTCCCTCTCCTCCTCCCTCCCTCTCTCTCCTCCTCCCGCCTCCATACTCGACCTCCTACGCCCCTCCACTCCCTCCCCCTCCTCATCCGCCACTCACTTGGTCCAGTGGACCCAGCTCTCTCTCTCTCTCTCTCTCTCTCTCTCTCTCTCTCTCTCTCTCTCTATCTATCTATCTATCTATCTATCTATCTATCTCCCTTTCTCTATCTATCTATCTATCTATCTCCCCCCCTCTCTCTCTCTCTCTCTCTCTCTCTCTCTCTCTCTCTCTCTCTCTCTCTCTCTCTCTCTCTCTCTCTCTCTCTCTCTCTCTCTCTCTCCTCTCTCTCTCTCTCTCCCTCTCCCTCTCTCTCTCTGTCTGTCTGTCTGTCGATCTATCTGTATGTACAAATGCGTCTGTCTGTCTGTCTATCGATGCATCTCTCTATCTGTATGTCTGTCGATGTGTCTGTACGTCTGCCTGTGTATCGGACGTTCTGTTGGTCTGTACACAGGTCTGTGTGTCTCTGTAAAATCAAGTCTGTTTTACGCTCAAAATTGTTGTCAGGCGGTCCCTTCGTTGGACCTGTTTGTTGGCAGCGACCCTTGAGGGACCGTTGGCAGCGACGTCGGGGTCCTTCTTTGGGTCAGTCTGCCGTCAGGCGATTTTATTCATTTCTGTGACACAAAAGTCTATTTCGATTCAACTTTTTGTATCGTTTGGTGGTGGTGGTGGTGGTGGTGGTGGTGATGATGATGATGATGATGATGATGATGATGATGATGATGATGATGATGATGATGATGATGATGATGATGATGATGATGATGATGATGATGATAGTGGTGATGATGATGATGATGATGATGATGATGATGATGATGATGATGATGATGATGATGATGATGATGATGATGATGATGATGATGATGATGATGATGATGATGATGATGATGACGACGACGATGACGACGACGATGATGATGATGATGATGATGATGATGATGATGATGATGATGATGATGATGATGATGATGATGATGATGATGATGATGATGATGATGATGATGATGATGATGATGATGATGATGATGATGATGATGATGATGATGATGATGATGATGATGATGATGATGATGATGATGATGATGATGATGATGATGATGATGACGACGATGACGGCGACGACTTAATATAGTTTCTTCTGTCCGACGCCAGACAATTTTTCAGCACAAGAAAACCCTTCACCGGAACACCGGAACGGACATTTTGGTTCCGGGTTCCAGCCCGGAACGAGTTCCGGCGTTCCGGGGACCTCCATTAATAGCATTTGTCCAGAACGTCCGGAACGTCAACCCCACGGTGGCACACTTGATCGGTTTTATTTTATCTAGTAACAAATGACTCGCGTGGGAACACATGGAACTCCCTACTGTAGGCCTTATGGTCTCTTGCAGTTTTCTTTATTCTTATTACCACGTAGCTGATTTTCGCTGGCCGAGGGAGATAAGCGTCGCTACTTGCGGCGGAGGTCGAGGTGATGGCTGTTCGAACTCTGCCGCCAGCGAGTTGGACCAAGGGCATGGTTCATGAAATTCCACTCTACAAAGTCCTCTGTGAGGGGAACAGTCCTCGCCTCCTGATAGGAGGGAGTTCGCAACGTTAAACCGAAATAGTAACAAACGACTTTATTCAGTTGAGGTAAGCTTGGGGATCCGGATCCACCAGAACCTCTTTCATGTCACACGTATCGACTTTTCGCCGTGCACTGTCCACGACACGACGTCGTGCTCTCGAAGAATCATGAGTGTCTATGGTCGTGACGTGTGAAAGCGCCCATAGACACCCATGGTTATTTGATAGCACGACGTCGTGTCGTGGACGGCGCACGGCGAAAAGTCGATACGTGTGAAACGAGTTATTATAGTTTTTATTTATTGTTTTATTTTTAATATGTTTTTTTTTTTCGCATCCGACCTAGATATGGATCAAAAGGTCTCCTGTCGGCATGCTCCGCCTTTGTAATCCTTTGTCTTATGTTTATAAACGCATGGCCCTAAGGACTCCTTCAACGCTCAACTGGATTACCCATAACCCTTTACCATTGCGGAATATCACGTTAGTGGCCTCGTGGTGTATTTCAGAACTGTATACACGTGTTTTGGCGTTCTTAGAATAATATGATTTTCTATACAAATTTTATTTTTATTTTTTATTTTTTGATTATTTCTGTACCAGATCATTCAAAATAACCCTTCAAAGTCTTGCTGCAATGTATCTATAGTAACATTATTTTTTTCACAATTCCATTCATTTCTAGATTATTTCTGTACCAGATCATTCAAAATAACCCTTCAAAGTCTTGCTGCAATGTATCTATAGTAACATTATTTTTTTCACAATTCCATTCATTTCTAGATTATTTCTGTACCAGATCAATAGAAATACTTTTTCAAAGTCTTGCTGTAATGTTTATATTCTATTACTGAAAGCGTCGGAATTTATTTAATTCGGTTTAACTGATTCGGTTAAATGTCGCAAACTTCCCCCTATCAGAAGGCCAGGACGGTAACTTAGTTTTATTTTTCCTGGTTAATACCA
Source organism: Oratosquilla oratoria (assembly GCF_046742065.1). NCBI lineage: Eukaryota > Metazoa > Arthropoda > Malacostraca > Stomatopoda > Squillidae > Oratosquilla > Oratosquilla oratoria. The sequence goes on from NC_134802.1 coordinate 33,899,376, forward strand.
GACAGTTTTATTTAGCTGAGGGGTCAGACTAGAGCCAAAAAACGGGGTCCAAAACTAAAAAAAAAATTAAGTTCAAATATATCCCTTGGGATGAATAAACTCGTCCGTTATTTATTTATTTAGTTATTCATTTATCTATTTATTTATTTATTTATTTATTTATTTATTTATTTATTTATTTATTTATTCATTCATTTATTTATTTATTAATATATTTTTCAGGACAGATTACATAGGTAATGTCGCCTGGGATGGACGGACCCATCAAAGTCCAAAACCCAGTTGACCGTAGTCATCTAACATCAGCCATAATAACATAAACAAAGAATCGTTTACACGAGATACCCGGTCTGGCGATGGACTTGATACCCTAAAATAAAATATATAAAGTTTGCCGCCGCTTTCTTCTCTGTGATGGAGGGATCCAGGTGAAAGGGGAAGGAGTGAGAAAAGGAGGGAACTAGAAGATCATGGAGGGCTATGGATTCAGTGAGGGAAGAGTTATATGATATAGAGTATATACATGGAGGGCAGAGGAACCCATGCAGAGGGAAATGGTATAGCTTTTGTGGAGGACACGGAGGGCGTGGCGGATGTGGAGTTTGGAAGGATAAGGTATGGAGGAAGGAGTGAGATGAGAATCTAGGAGAGAGGGAGAGAGACAGAAGAGAGAGAGAGAGAGAGAGAGAGAGAGAGAGAGAGAGAGAGAGAGAGAGAGAGAGAGAGAGAGAGAGAGAGAGAGAGAGAGAGAGGGAAGGGGGAGACGGAAAGTGAGAGGGAGTGAGGGTGAATACGCACACACACACACACACACACACACACACACACACACACACACACACACACACACACACACACACACACACACACACACACACACACACACACACACACACAACCCCGCTTATGTACCCTCCACCCATCATGTGCAGATTTCAACTGAAGAAGCAAGACGACCTAAAAATCGCCAATGCGGGCGCATGTAGACACACACACACACACACACACACACACACACACACACACACACACACACACACACACACACACACACACACACACACACACACACACACACACACACACACACACACACACACACACACACACACACACACACACACACACACACACACACACACACACACACACACACACACACACACACACACACACACACACACACACACACATAGAGGAACAGCAGCATGGACGAGGGGGCAACGAAGAAAAGGGAGATCAAGGAAAAGGAAAAGCAAATAGAGAAGTAAAAGGATGAAGAAGAGACGGAGGAGAAAGAACAAGAGAAATTCGAGAAGTATGAGGAGGAGGAGGAAGAGTATGTAAAGAAGAAGACAGACGAGGAGGAGAAGGAGGAGGAGGAGGAGGAGGAGGAGGAGGAGGAGGAGGAGGAGGAGGAAAGCGTGGGCAGAGAAGACTAGACGTGGGTCTTTATGCACTTTTTGCAGCTCAGATGTTCTTCAACACAATAATACTTGTTTTTTTTCCTAGTTTACTGTTTTTCATCACTTCCCTGGCCACGATCAGGTCAGTCTGTCTATGCTCATAGGACGTATAAATCTCAATCTGGGACATAAATCATATTGAATCACCGACAAGATGCAGGATATTCAAGATCGGAGTGGAACACCACCACCAACAATACCATTACCACCACCAACAATACCACCAACACCACCACCAACAACAACACCACCACCAACAACAACACCACCACCAACAATACCACCACCAACACCACTACCAAGGAGTGACTTATCAAGGCATACCACCAAGACTATAACGATAACCATCATCATCATCATCATCATCACCAACACAATCACCACCATCATCATCGTATCATTATCATTATTGTATTCTTTTAACATTATTGATATTATCAATATTGTCGTTATTGTAATTCTTATTCGTATTAATGTTATTTTGTTGCCATTATGATTTTCAGTTAGTATCACTATATGTACGTAGGTTGAGACATTGTGACAGATTGAGCAGGCTAGAAGAAGACACAAGTCTTGAAACCGGTCAGGAATAAACTCGCGCATATGTGTTTGTGTATATATATATATACATATATACATATATATATATATATATATATATATATATAAATGTGTGTGTGTGTGTGTGTGTGTGTCTGTGTGTTGTGTGTGTGTGTGTGTGTGTGTGTGTGTGTGTGTGTGTGTGTGTGTGTGTACATACATAGGCGTACATGTGCACATACTATCTCACCAAAAATAAATAAATAGATAAATAAATAAAGGAACAAACATATGATTACAAAGAAAGCATACCAACATACAAATCACTGACCGAGCTGCCTGATCAAGTTGGGGTCCCACACCTGGTTCAAGGGCCCCTTTAGGTTGCCAGAGCCCCAACGGGACCCCATGAGGCCAAGCAACCCTCCCCCCTCCCCCCAGGGAGAGTGTGTGTGGGGAATGGTGTCAAATGATCTGGACAATCGCGTGTGCATTCTAATGTATCATTGGATTTAAGTCCTGAGTTTGGATGTGAACGTGCGGACATTTTTGAGGGATTTGTTCACCTGAAGAGGAGTCATTTCGGGGTCCCGGTCCATCAGGACCCCGTTCAATCCCGGGTCCACGTCGTATCTACAACTGATGGCCTGTTGGTCACACGATGTTGCAAAAAAAAAAAAAAAATAAATAAATAAATAAATAAATAAATAAATAAATAAATAAAATAAATAAAAATCCAAAGTTGCCTGTCTGACGATAATAAACAAGTGGCTGTAAAGGTGTCTTAATCAAAAGCGTGCTTTGGGTTCAAATCCCGCACTCCTCTCCGATTCCCAGCAGTGACTGTTCAATTCCAGCCCCAACAGTCCCTAAAACGCACGATAGGGCAAAGGTGACGGCTGTACCTTCAGCCTTAAGGTTAAGATTCTTATGGAATAAAATCTAGTCAGACAAATAAATAGATAAATAAGTGAATAGATAAATAAATGAAATAAAAATAAAATGAAATTATATATATATATATGTATATATATATAATATATATATATATATATATAATATATATATATATATATATATATATATATATATATGTATGTATAAAACTTTTACTAACTCTCGGAGAAAGATAAGATGAGATACAGAGTAAACCGTATATTTCGACCACTAGCTGTGATCCTCTTCAGCAGTTACAATTATAGGGTACATAGACAAGAACTTATATACAGAGGAGGAAGCTACAACAGGGAACTCAGTAAGCCTCAGGTCACGTGACCTGAGTGAGGTCGGACGTTTCGTCCTCTGGAGATGAATTCATTAACTACCATACTAGAAATGGCATCTGGTGACCTTTGACCTTTAGATGTGTTATAATTAGGGAACTGTTTTATTAATGAGGATTCAATAATTTTTCTTTTAAAACTTTCTAAAACTACGATGTGATTTATATACTGTAGCTGTATTCTTCCAATCAATTCTGTGATCAAAAAGACTAGAATGGAGGAATACTAGTGGTCGAAATATACAGTTTACTCTGTATCTCAGCTTATCTGTCTCCAAGAGTGGGTTTAAGTTTTATTTTACTCATGTGTTACGACATCTACGTTACTTAATATATACATATATATAATATATATACACACACACACACACACACACACACACACACCCACACACACACACACACATATATATATATATATATATATATATATGTATACACACACACACACACACACACACACACACACAAACACACACACACACACACACATATATATATATATATATATCGTATGTCAAAGGACTGAATATGTGGAAGGCGCTCCATTATATCGGCCGAGAAAACCTGTTCTAGGCATTAGAAACCCCTATATCATCTAAGCAAGTGATCTCGGAACAAATAGATTGTAACACGCGTACAAACACACGTACACACCTCTGCACGAAGATGGTTATGTATAAATATACATATATATATATGTATATATATATATGAATATATATATATGTATATATATATTTATATATATATATATATACATATACAGATATATTATCATCGATACTAATAGACTACTTCAATTATAATTATCACTTCGACAACTTGGTTCTAACACCAATCGACTTCATTCATCTTCCGACAACCCTCTCCTCATCACAGGACCAACGAACAGCCTCAGTTCGACACCGGAGGGCACTGAGGATCGACAGCGAGTAGGTCGATCTCATTACAGGTCGAGCAGCTGGCTAGTCGCCCCCGCATCGACCGAGGACGTGCCGTCTCGGACATGACTCGCATCCTGAGCAGTTGATCCTATTTGGAGCCTTTGCTTTTCAATTAAGTCGAGTTTGTTTGCTTTTACTTAGGGACTTCCTTTAAATCAATGATTAGATGTGCCGTATTAAGAACATTATAATTATGTGTGTAAGTATATATATATATATATATATATATATATATATATATATATATATATATTTATGTAATAAAAACACTAGGAACGTGTGTTTTATAAATGCAAGGTATCCACTTAAGAAAATATTGAAATGGAGCAGAGCGCTTTCTTATATTGCATCTTAAGATGTATTATAAGAAAGCGCTCTGCTCCGTTTGTTTATTTTCTTCAGTGGTTACCTTGCATATATATATATATATATATATATATATTATATATATATATATATATTATATACATATATATGCAACAGTAATTACATACAACACGTGAATAAAAGATATTTTGCTTGAAACCACGAGGAAATCAAAGAACGGAATACTGAACGTTTTTGTCTAAATAAGACATTTTCAAAGTGAAAATGTCTTAAA
>NC_134802.1:33919211-33921711 GCF_046742065.1 Oratosquilla oratoria
ATATTATATATATAAATATATATATATATATATATATATATATATATATATATATATATATATATATATATATATATATATATATATATTGTTGCCTGGAATTTTCGTTCGGATAAATAAAATGTCCAGTAGGAACCAGTATATAATTATATATAGATTATAAGTAATAGATACATAATTACATAAATTAATAAATCTAAAATCATAATAACATTTACGGTACTTAAACTACAAAAAAGAATGGAAAAAATGGAAATTGAAATATTACATATAATGAAAAACAGAAATAGGGGGGAAAGTTTAAATATGAAAAAAGGGGATTTAAATGCATTAAGAAAATTATATCATTTTAATGAAACGTTTTCATTCGATGACGACATTTGGGGAATATTTGTTCCTTTTACGAATATCTGTGACGTCACAGGGGTTCAGTGACGTCACAGAGGTTCAGTGACGTCATATCTATACCTTCGACATTCGTGGAGAGAGAAGACTAGAGAGAGCTAATACTTCATCTTCTTTAATCACTTCGATCCGGGGAAACACTTCACATATTTTTTTCTGGTAATGGACAGATAATTTGATCAAACTAGAGAGGATGACGACGCCATCCGGTGACCTCTAATGACCAGAGTTACGTAGCTTTCTTTTGTACTTAGGAATGGTTCTCGGTTCTTCACGTTGTCTCTGGGATTTTCTCGTTGGAATGGTGCCCGTGTTGTGTAAGACACTTTCTGTGTCGCCATCGGGTTCGGATGAGGAAGAGGAGGAGAAGGAGAAGCAGGAGGAAGAACAGGAGGAGGAGGAAGAACACGAGGAAGAAGAGAAGGGAGAGGAGAAACAGGAGGAAGAAGAGGAAGAAGAAAAGGAGGAAGAGGAAGAAGAGGAGGAGGAGGAGGAGGAAAATGTGTGAGAAACAGGAGGAAGAAGAGGAGGAGAAAAGGGAGGAAGAGGAGGAAAAGCAAGAGGATATAGAGGAGGAAGACGAGGAGAACCAGGAGGAAGAGGAAGAGGATGAGGAGGACGAGAAGCAGGAGGAAGAAGAGGAGGAGGAGGAGAAGGACGAAGAGGACGAAAAGCAGGAAGAAGAGGAGAAGGAGGCAGAAGAAGAGGAGGAGGCAGAAGATAAGGAGGAGTAGGAAGAGGAAGAGTAGGAAGAGAAAGAGGAGGAAGATGACGAGGAGCAGAAAGAAGAAGAGGAGGAGGAGGTGGAAGAAGAGGAGGAGGCAGTAGAAGAAGAGACAGAAGAAGAAGAGGAGGAGGAGGAGGAGGAGGAGGAGAAGGAGGAGGAGGAGGAGGAAGAGAGCGGTTACTGGTCGTCAGTCCTCCTTATACGCAAAGATGGAGGAAAGATTGCCAAAGTCGATAGAGATCATGGAGGTCATCCCCCTCCACATGGAGGTGAGAGTGTTGATGGAGTCTGAAGACAACCGACCGGGAAACATCCTCCTTGGTCGCCTGGTCCTTGAAGCCTCCTCCAAATCCAACCCCATATCCCCTGGTCCTTGAAGCCTCCTCCAAATCTAGCCCCATGTACCCTGGTCCTTCAAGCTTCCTCCAAATCTAGCCCAATATCTCTTGGCCATTGAAGCTTCCTCCCAATCCAGCCCCATGTTTCCCTGGCCCTTGAAGCCTCCTCCAAATCTAGCCTCATGTTTCCCTGGACCTTGAAGCCTCCTCCAAATCTAGCCTCATGTTTTCCTGGTCCTTGAAGCCTCCTCCAAATCCAGCCCCATGTTTCCCTGGCCCTTGAAGCCTCCTCCAAATCTAGCCTCATGTTTCCCTGGACCTTGAAGCCTCCTCCAAATCTAGCCTCATGTTTTCCTGGTCCTTGAAGCCTCCTCCAAATCCAGCCCCATGTTTCCCTGGCCCTTGAAGCCTCCTCCAAATCCAGCCCCATGTTTCTCTGGCCCGTGAAGCCTCCTCCAAAGCCAACCCAATGTCCCCTGGCCCTTGAAGCCTCCTCCAAAGCCAGCCCCATATCTCCTGGCCCTTGAAGCCTCCTCCAAATCCAGCCCCATGTTTCCCTGGTCCTTGAAGTCTCCTCCAAATCCAACCCAATGTCCCCTGGCCCTTGAAGCCTCCTCCAAATCCAGCCCCATGTTTCCCTGGCCCGTGAAGCCTCCTCCAAATCCAACCCAATGTCCCCTAGTCCTTGAAGCCTCCTCCAAATCCAACCCCATATCCCCTGGCCCTTGAAGCCTACTCCAAATCCAGCCCCATGTTTTCCTGGCCCGTGAAGCCTCCTCCAAATCCAACCCAATGTCCCCTGGTCCTTCAAGCCTCCTCCAAATCTAGCCCCATGTACCCTGGTCCTTCAAGCCTCCTCCAAATCTAGCCCAATATCCCCTGGTCCTTGAAGCCTCCTCCAAATCCAACCCAATATCCCCTGGCCCTTGAAGCCCCCTCCAAAGCCAACCCCATGTTCTCCTGGTCCTTGAAGCCTCCTCCAAATCCAACCCCATGTCCCCTGGCCCTTGAAGCCTCCTCCTAATCCAGC
>NC_134802.1:33929211-33941711 GCF_046742065.1 Oratosquilla oratoria
CCCCCACTACTCCCTCTACTTCTTCCCTCACTACTCCCCCTACTCCTTCCCCCAATACTCCCCCTACTCCTTCCCCCACTACTCCCCCTACTCCTTCCCCCACCTCCTTCCCCCACTACTCCCCCTACTCCTTCCTCCACTACTCCCCCTACGCCTTCCCCCACTACTCCCCCTACTCCTTCCCCCAATACTCCCCCTACTCCTTCCCCACTACTCCCCCTACTCCTTCCCCCAATACTCCCCATACTCCTTCCCCCACTACTCCCTCTACTCCTTCCCTCACTACTCCCCCTACTCTTTCCCACACTACTCCCCCTACTCCTTCCCCCACTACTCCCTACTCTTTCCCTCCACTAATCCCCCTACTCCTTCCCCCACTACTCCCCTTACTCCTTCCCCACTACTTCCCTTACTCCTTCCCCACTACTCCCCCTACTCCTTCCCCCACTACTCCCCTTACTCCTTCCCCCACTACTCCCCTACTCCTTCCCCATTACTCCCCCTATTCCTTCCCCCACTTCTCCTCTACTCCTTCCTCCACTACTCCCCTTACTCCTTCCCCCACTACTCCCCCTACTCTTTCCCCACTACTCCCCCAACTCCTTCCCCCACTACTCCCCCTACGCCTTCCTCCACTACTCCCCCTACTCTTCCCCCCACTACTCCCCCTGCTCCTTCCCCACTACTCCCCCTACTCCTTCCCCCACCACTCCCCCTACTTCCCCCACTACGCCCCCTACTCCTTCCTCCAGTACTCCCCCTACTCCTTCCCCCCACTACTCCCCCTACTCCCCCTACTCCTTCCCCCACTACTCCCCTACTCCTTCCCCCACTACTCCCCCTACGCCTTCCCCCACTACTCCCTCTACGCCTTCCCCCACTACTCCCCCTACTCATTCCCCACTACTCCCCCTACTCCTTCCCCCACTACTCCCCCTACTCCTTCCCCCACTACTCCTTTCTCTACTACTCCCCCTACTTCTTCCCCCACTACTCCCCCTACTCCTTCCCACACTACTCCCCTACTCCTTCCCCTACTGTTCCCCCTACGCCTACCCCTACTACTTCCCCTATTCCTTCCCCCAATACTCCCCCTACTCCTTCCCCTACTACTCCCCTCACTATTCCCCCTAAGCCTACCCCTTCTACTCCCCCCACTATTCCCCCTAAGCCTACCCCTACTACTCCCCCTATTCCTTCCCCCAATACTCCCCCTACTTCTTCCCCTACTACTCCCCCTACGCCTTACCCCACTACTCTCCCTACGCCTTACCCCACTACTCCCCCTACTGCTCCCCCTACTCCTTCCCCCACTACCTTCCCTATTCCTCTCCATTCCTCCCCATTCCTCCCCGCTACCCACACTCCTCCCCCTCTCCTCCCCCCACTCCTCCCCTCCCCACACTCCTCCCCCACTCCCCACATTCCTCCCCCCACTCCTCCCCCCACTCCTCCCCACCACTCCTCCCCACCACTCCTCCCCCACACTACTCCTTATTCCTTCCCCAATGCACTTTTGTTATTTATACCAATTTCGCTACTATTACAGTCTTCGTTACTATTACCAATTTCGTTAATTTTACCATTTCGTTACTTTTACAAATTCGTTACTATTACCATTTCGTTACTATTAAAGTTTTCGTTACTATTACTAATTTAGTTAATTTTGCCATTACGTTACTGTTACCATTTCGTTACTTCTATCATCGTTACTATTACCAATTTCGTTACTATTACCAATGTCGTTAGTATTACAGTTTTCGTTACTATAACGAATTTCGTTACTTTTGCTATTTCGTTACCATTACCAATTTCGTTACTTTTACCATTTCGTTACAATTACCATTTCGTCACTATTACATTTTTCGTCACTATTACCAATTTCGTTACTTTTACAGTTTTCGTTACTACTACCAATTTCGTTACTTTTACCATTTCGTTGCTATTACCATATTCGTTGTTACAGTTTTCGTTAGTATTACCAATTTCGTTACTTTTACCATTTCGTTACTTTTACCATTTTCGTTACTATTACAAATTTCGTTATTTACAATTTCGTTACTATTACAATTTCGTTACTATTACCATTTCGTTACTATTGCAGTTTTCGTTACTTTTACCATTTCGTTACTATTACCAATTTCGTTTTTCCATTTCGTTACTATTACAGTTCTCGTGCCTATTGCAAAGTTCGTTACTATTACCATTTCTTTTTGCTATTTCGTTACTTTTACCATTTTCGTTACTTCTTCCACTTTCGTTACTTTTATAGTTTTTGTTATTTTTACCAATTTCTTTACTATTACAGTTCACGTTGCCGTTATCACTAGCCATGCCATTATATCTACCCGTGGTGTTATCACTAGCCGTTCCGCTATCACTAGCCGTTCCGCTATCACTAGCCGTTCCGTTGTCACCAGCCGTTCCGTTGTCACCAGCCGTTCCGTTGTCACTAGCCGTTCCGTTGTCACTAGCCGCTCCGTTGTCACTAGCCGTTCCGTTGTCACTAGCCGTTCCGTTGTCACCAGCCGTTCCGTTGTCACCAGCCGTTCCGTTGTCACCAGCCGTTCCGTTGTCACCAGCCGTTCCGTTGTCACCAGCCGTTCCGTTGTCACCAGCCGTTCCGTTGTCACTAGCCGTTCCGTTGTCACTAGCCGTTCCGTTATCACTAGCCGTTCCGTTATCACTAGCCGTTCCGTTATCACTTGCCGTTCCGTTGTCACTAGCCATTCCGTTGTCACTAGCCGTTCCGTTGTCACCAGCCGTTCCGTTGTCACTAGCTGCTCCGTTGTCACCAGCCGTTCCGTTGTCACCAGCCGCTCCGTTGTCACTAGCCGCTCCGTTGTCACTAGCCGTTCCGTTGTCACTAGCCGTTCCGTTGTCACTAGCCGTTCCGTTGTCACTAGCCGTTCCGTTGTCACTAGCCGTTCCGTTGTCACTAGCCGTTCCGTTGTCACTAGCCGTTCCGTTGTCACTAGCCGTTCCGTTGTCACTAGCCGTTCCGTTGTCACTAGCCGTTCCGTTGTCACTAGCCGTTCCGTTGTCACTAGCCGCTCCGTTGTCACTAGCCGTTCCGTTGTCACTAGCTGTTCCGTTGTCACTAGCTGTTCCGTTGTCACTAGCTTTGCCGTTGTCATTATAGTTTTCATTACTATAAGAGTAATGATATCGGTAATAGTTACGAAAATGGTTATAGTAATGAAAATTGTAATAGTTACGAAAAAGGTCATCGTAAAGAAAACGGAAGTACTAATGATACGGTGATAGCAACGATAACGGTAATAGTAGTGATAACGAAACAAATCATGACAATTATAATGATGTGAGAATAAACACCTTGTGAGATCGAAACCTTTATTGGTACTACGTTTCGCTTGTTACAGCTTTTTCAAGTAACAAGCGAAACGTAGTACCAATAAAGGTTTCGATCTCACAAGGTGTTTATTCTCATAGTCTTGTCGGCTTTTGCCATTGTGATTCAATTATAATGATAACAGTGATGATAATAGTAATGACAATAGCAATGACAATAGTAATGATAATAATGATAACGGTAATGATGCTAACGATATCTAATTCTTAAAAGGGCAAGAAAAAAATTAAAGATAAAAATCCAGTCTTCTCTCTCACCTAAGCACCTCATTAACACATGCAAGTGCAACCTACAGGTGTTCCTTAGGAATCCCCTCCCACCTCAACACCTATTCTAGTATACTGTATACTAGATAACCTCATCTAGTCCAGGTTGCCCCAAGAGCACCTATCCATATGCCCCCCCCCAAAAAAAAAATAGATAAATAGATAATATGAAATAAGAAAATAAAATAAAATCTCACCCCATCTCTTCCAACCCCTCACCTTTCCAACAAAAGAACCCCTAACCCATCAAACTCACCCTAACCCAGTCTACCTAACCAGGCCCACCCTAACCCCAAACAACCCTACATACATCCTACTTACTCCTGTGTACCTTAACTTGAGCCCCACATCCCAGTCCTTGGTCACTCTTGTTACGGGCTGCTGGTATGTGAAGAGACGTTACGTATAACGTCTAAGTGCTTAAGAACCAGCGCACTTCTAGAAGCCACTGTAGGACTGAACTATCTGGTCAGGGCCTAGATAATTCGTAAGACTAGAAGTAAAGGTAACAAAGAAGATTCCAGGAAAGGAATATTAAACTAGCGATAAAACTAGTAAACGAAATTATTAATGGAAAATATTTACAGGCAATCAACACAAAAGAGAATGGGCAGTAGGGTCAATGGGACCGTTACATGATTACGAGAATATGGAAATTATCGTTCAAATAAGAAAACAAGATAAGTATGCAATATGGTACTATCTAAGTACAAAGAGATCAGGAACATGCATCAGAATAAGTAATAAGTACAAATATAAGTAAAGTAATGCAATGTATATCAGACACGTAATGTAGGCAAAAAAGGGTGATCACTTCACACCAATCGTCTCATGAGTCCAAACTTGTATTCTTATCAAGAGATCAATAGAGCGAAAAATGACAAGGAATGAGCGAGTTCCACCGCTTATATACCATTGGACCGGAAGCCGGATACTTCCGGTTAAGGGTGCGGAGAGTGAAAGGAGGGGAGGAGGGTAAGTTAACACGTCAACATGGGTAGTTTTAGGACCCTCGACTCGCTTGAACAATCTATTTATTTAGTAACTGTCAAATCTGTGCGCTCCGAACTATTCAGGATTTCGCTTGTCTGTTTGTTCTACAAGAGTGCGCACCTCTCCCCGCACGTAGGCGAGATTACATATAATGGACGGGCGTTACTGCTTAACATTGTTACAATACATACATAGACAAGAAATATGAACATAGTTATGTAATACAAAGGAACACAATTCTATAACATAATTACACATATGACGTAATATCTAATATTACGTTACACCTCCACCGTTTGGGAAAGCTTTTCACTTTCTGTTGAAAAGCTATGTTCTAGAAAGGACGTCGGCTAAAACATTAAAGACGCCTTTTATATGATGAATAGTTAGATTAAAGGGTTGGAGAAATAAACTCCAACGTGTAAGTCTCGGATTCTTGTTTTTCATAGTCTGTAGGAACTTCAAGGGGTTGTGATCCGAATATACTTGAATGGTAGTTGAGGAACCCAGGTAGACTTCGAAGTGGATAAGGGCCTGGACCAAAGCGAGCGTCTCCTTCTCAATTGTTGAGTAGTTCTTCTGCGCAGGGGACAGCTTCTTGCTGTAGTAGGCGATAGCGTGAAGAACTTCATTGTGTTCTTGCAAGAGGGCGGCACCGATACCGGTGTCGCTGGCGTCGACTTGCAGAAGAAAGGGTCGTTGGAAATTGGGTGCCCTTAGAACTGGTGCGTTAGTGAGAAGGGACTTCAGGTTTTTGAAGGCCGTCTCACAGGTAGGTGTCCACACGAAGTTGTGGTCTTTTCTCAACAGGTCAGTCAATGGTTCTGCTACATCTGAAAAATTTGGACAAAAACGGCGATAATAGCCACTCATTCCAAGGAATCGACGTACCTCTCTACGATTAGTGGGTGTTGGTACATCATTGATGGCTTTTATCTTGGCGTCTATTGGAAACACTTGGGAATTTCCAACTTTAAATCCCAAATAGGGGACCTGTGTATGTCCGAAATCACATTTGGACAAATTGATGGTAAGGTTTGCTTGGTCTGCTCTATAAAAGAAATTATTTAGGTGTTCAATGTGTTCTGTCCAAGACTGACTAAATATTATCACATCATCTAGATAAGTTTTTACTCCTGGCAATCCTGCAACAAGATTACTTATCATTCTTTGGTAAGTGGCAGGGGCATTTTTAAGCCCAAATGGCATTGCTCTGAATTGGAACAATCCCTCTTCCGTAATGAAAGCGGTAACTTCTCTTGAGCGAGGGTGTACAGGGATTTGATAGTATCCCCTTAACATATCCAACTTGGATACATACTTGGCAGTTCCTAGACTGTCTTTGATATCATCTATCCTAGGGATAGGAAAAGCATCGGCCTTAGTATGGGCATTGATTTTCCTGTAGTCAATGCACAGGCGATAAGAATTGTCAGATTTAGGGACAAGAATGCAAGGAGATGCCCAAGGACTACTGGAGGGTTCAATTATTCCCTGTTGAAGCAGAGTGTTTATTTCTGCTTTTATGAACTCCTTCTTTTTTGGATTGACTCTATAAGGGGCTTGTTTGATAGCCCTTGGCGAGTCTAGAATTATTTCGTGTTCTATCAAAGAAGTGAATCTTGGGGAATCTAGAAATAATTTTGGAAAACTTCTTAAGAGGAAAAGAATGTCTTTACCTTGTTTCTCAGATAAGTGTCCTACTTTTATCTGAAGATTTTGTAGTATCTGAGAGTTTTCCAAGGGAATCTCAGGAGGATTAGGCAGGTTATCAGGAGGCTCTTCGGATTCTATTGTGGTAGAGCTGCAAGCTGGAATTGGATCTCGGGAATGATAAGGTTTTATGGTATTTATGTGACAGAGACGGGAACTCTTTCTTCTGTCTGGAGTTTTGATTATGTAGTTGAGATCACTGGCTCTGGACAAGACTTCATAGGGTCCTTTGTATTTAGCCTGCAATGGATCTCCTGGTATGGGAAGATAAAGTAACACTTGATCTCCTGGAGAGAAAGTTCTAAGTTTAGAATTTTTATCATACCGACCTTTCATTACTCGTTGAGCATTCGTCAAGTTCTCTCTTGCCAACTTCCAAGCTTCTAACAACTTCTCGGTGACCTGGGACACGTATTTCAAAGAAGGAACAGGTGGTTCTTCTTTCATCCATTGTTCATGAAGTATCTTTAGGGGACCACGGACTTCATGACCGAAGACTAATTCTGACGGGCTGAATCCAAGGCTTTCTTGAATTGTTGTTCGGGTGGCGAACAACAAAAAGGGGAGTCCGTCTTCCCAATTTCGAGTGTTCTCAGCACAGAAGATTCTTAACATTGTCTTGAGCGTTTGGTGAAAGCGCTCTAGAGCACCTTGTGATTGAGGATGATAGGCGGAGGAAGTTACATGATTTATACCTAGTGTTACAAGAGTTTCTCTAAACTTGTTGGAAAGAAAATTACTTCCTTGATCACTTTGAATGTTCTTAGGAAATCCTACCATAGTGAAATATTTCAACATTTCTCTGATGATATTTTGTGCTTTAATATTTTTCAAAGGAATGGCTTCTGGAAAACGAGTGCTCATACACATGATTGTGAGAATGTACTGATTTCCTTTACTTGAAGGAGGTAAAGGTCCTACACAATCAATAAGAACTTTTTTAAATGGCTCTTCCATTACAGGAATGGGATGGAGTGGAGCTTCTACAATTTTCTGGTTGGGCTTACCTACAAGTTGACATGTATGACATGTTTTACAATATTGGGCAACATCTTTGACAACCGTGGGCCAATGGAAATGTTGGGTTATGTTGAACAAGGTCTTTCTTACCCCTAAGTGACCTGCTAAGGGAGTATCATGAGCCAATCTTAGAACATTATTCCTGAAACTAAGAGGGAGGACTATTTGATTCCTTACTTGCCATGGCTGGTCAGCGGTTGCGGTGGATGCTCTCCATTTTCGCATTAGGACTCCGTTTTCTATATAGAAACCTCGTGACATATTTTCAACTTCTTCTGGAGATGAAACAATCTCGTACAAATTTTTAAGAGAATGATCTGACTTCTGTTCTTTGATTAATTCTGCTCTAGATAGAGAAACTGGTGAAGAAGAAGATGGGTCAGTTTGGGAGAATAGGGATTCTAAATTATAAGTCTCCTCTTCAGATTTCTTGTACTGAGATCTGGTTACAGCACAAGCGGGAAACAACTGTAAGTTATCTGAAGGTTCTACTGAGGTCTTAGGGTTATTTGTTATTAAGGGAGAAATGACTTTGCTTCCAGCGATGTCATTGGCCAACAATAAGGATATTCCTACTATGGGAAGAGAGTCTACTACTGCTACTTTAACCATTCCGGTTGTTAAATCAGACCGCAAGAAAACATTATGTAATGGACATTTTATAATTCCTCCAACTCCTTCTATCAATATATCATAACCTGTATATGACTCACCCAGATTCTGCAAGACAGAATTTAAAATCAGACTTTGCTTTGCTCCTGTGTCTCGGAGTATGGAAATAGGATATTGTTGTGAACTACTACTATGAGATATAGTTCCTGAAGATACAAATGGTTTGAAACAAGGATCATGATCTGATGAGGGGGGTTCTACATTACTTGACAATACCGGCTTCTTTGGTAGTGTATCCTGAATAGAGGATTTTGAATCGTCTGATTTTATATTACTTACAAGAGTTGGTGTCTTATTGGAGAATGAGGGTGTCAGTCTCTTTCTGCAATTAGAAATGTGATGGCCAACCTGTTTACAATATGAACAAGTTACAGGGGGATTAGTCTTAAACCTTTCCATTCTTTGCCAAGGTTGGTTTGGAGGATATTGATTGAAATCAGACCTGTAACTGAAATGTGATGGGCTAGACTGATTTTCAAAGCGTTTCTTTGGGGCCCAAGGATCAGAGTATTTTGTTGAATCTGGAATATATGACTTTGACTTTTGGGATTCCATTTGTCTTGACTTAGGTTTATGATTTAGTGTGAACTCATCAGCCAATACAGCAGCTTTAGTTAAAGTTTCGGGAACATGATCATCTATAAAAATCCTAAGATCTGTCTCTAAGGTATTCTTAAACTGCTCCAATAAAATCAACTGTTTAAGTCTATCTAAGGTGTCCGTTTCACTAGCCAAACACCACCTATTGAATAACCTCTCTTGTTGAGCCGCATATTCTACGTATGTTAACTGAGGTGTCTTCCTATAATTACGGAATTTCTGTCTATAGGCCTCTGGTATTAGTTCATAAGCTTTTAAAATACAAGCTTTCATATTATCATACTCGCTTTCTGCTTCTGAAAGAGAAGTATAAATTTGCTGAGCCTTACCCTTAAATTGTGTTTGAATGATTAATGGCCAATTTTCTTTAGGGATTTGTAACTGTTGCGCCAATTTTTCCCACTGAAGAAAGAAAATTTCTGGCTCTCCCTCTGAAAATATGGGTAAAAGTTTTACATACTTGGAAATATCTATACGACCTTCCTGAACTACGGGTTGTCTATCAACAATCCTAGCTTCTACTTCTGCCTTCTTTAATTCTAACTCTGCCAATTTGACTTTAGTTTCGTCTTCTCTAGCTTTAAATTCTGCCTCAATTTGCATTTGTTTCAGTTTAGTTTCCTCCTCTTTAGCTACTTGTTTCGCTTTAGCTTCCTCTTCTCTAGCTCTAAATTCCGCCTCAATTTGCATTTGTTTCAGTTTAGTTTCCTCCTCTTTAGCTACTTGTTTCACCTTAGCTTCCTCTTCTCTAGCTCTAAATTCTGCCAATTTGATTTTAGTTTCCTCTTCTCTAGCTTTAAATTCTGCCTCAATTTGCATTTGTTTCAGTTTAGTTTCCTCCTCTTTAGCTTTAAATTCTGCCTCAATTTGCATTTGTTTCAATTTAGCTTCCTCCTCAAAATCTACTCTCCTGACCTTTAATTCAATCTCCTTAATCTTAAGTTCGGTTAGTCGTGCCTCCATTTCTAACCTATTTGAAGGAATTTGTATAGCTGTAATCTCTTCTGGAGATAATATCTCATCTTCGATCAGATTTTCAACAAGTTCCTGAAGTATTTTTTTCTTTCGTAAACTTGTATCAATGTCTACTCCAAAGTGCTTGCCTATTTCTATCAAAGTGTCTTTAGTTTGTTTCTTTAAGAAACTTACCTTGGGATTTTGAACGAATTCTTGAACTATATCATCCATCTCTATAAGAATGTGTTAAATACCTGATCCAATATCCTGGCAAGGTCGCCACTTTGTTACGGGCTGCTGGTATGTGAAGAGACGTTACGTATAACGTCTAAGTGCTTAAGAACCAGCGCACTTCTAGAAGCCACTGTAGGACTGAACTATCTGGTCAGGGCCTAGATAATTCGTAAGACTAGAAGTAAAGGTAACAAAGAAGATTCCAGGAAAGGAATATTAAACTAGCGATAAAACTAGTAAACGAAATTATTAATGGAAAATATTTACAGGCAATCAACACAAAAGAGAATGGGCAGTAGGGTCAATGGGACCGTTACATGATTACGAGAATATGGAAATTATCGTTCAAATAAGAAACAAGATAAGTATACAATATGGTACTATCTAAGTACAAAGAGATCAGGAACATGCATCAGAATAAGTAATAAGTACAAATATAAGTAAAGTAATGCAATGTATATCAGACACGTAATGTAGGCAAAAAAGGGTGATCACTTCACACCAATCGTCTCATGAGTCCAAACTTGTATTCTTATCAAGAGATCAATAGAGCGAAAAATGACAAGGAATGAGCGGTTTCCACCGCTTATATACCATTGGACCGGAAGCCGGATACTTCCGGTTAAGGGTGCGGAGAGTGAAAGGAGGGGAGGAGGGTAAGTTAACACGTCAACATGGGTAGTTTTAGGACCCTCGACTCGCTTGAACAATCTATTTATTTAGTAACTGTCAAATCTGTGCGCTCCGAACTATTCAGGATTTCGCTTGTCTGTTTGTTCTACAAGAGTGCGCACCTCTCCCCGCACGTAGGCGAGATTACATATAATGGACGGGCGTTACTGCTTAACATTGTTACAATACATACATAGACAAGAAATATGAACATAGTTATGTAATACAAAGGAACACAATTCTATAACATAATTACACATATGACGTAATATCTAATATTACGTTACACTCTTCCTTTCGTACTTTACAAAACCCAACAGATCTCACCCTCCCACCCACCCACCCACCCAAATTCACCCTTTCGTTCTCTCCCACCCCCATCCCCCACCCTTGGGGCACCTTACGCATCCTCCCTACTCGACCCAACACACCCTCCGCCACCCTAACGCATCCCAACCACCCCATCCACCTTCCCACCCACTTCCTTGTTATGTAAGACGGTTGGTCCCCCGACCGCCCACCTCCTCCTCCCACCCCATCCCCTCCGGACCCCTGACCTTGCGAATCTCGGGTCAAATATAAGGCGGCGCTGGGTCCCCCCGGGTGCCAGTTGGGGTCCAGACACGACGGCGGTGGCACTTCTCCCGGCACGAGACTCGTGGGGTCCCGCCCCCCCCACACCACCACCACCACAGTCCCCTCCCCCCCCATCCCCACCCCCCGTCAACTCCCGGTAAAGCCAACACGACAAAGGAGGCAAGGAACTTACCTTCGACGCGTTGCATGACAACAACAACAACAACAGCAGCAACAACAATAACGTATGTTATGTCATGAAATGAGTCTTGAAGCTAAGGAGACTCTCGCTCTCTCTCTCTCTCTCTCTCTCTCTCTCTCTCTCTCTCTCTCTCTCTCTCTCTCTCTCTCTCTCTCTCTCTCTCTCCCTCTCTCTTCACCTCCCTCTCCCTCCCTCTCTCTTCACCTCCCTCTCCCTCCCTCTCTCACAGACACAAGTGATTCTTGCAGAGATATGACGTCATGTTTTCGGCCGGGTTCGGCTTCGTCGAGCATGTCCATATTTGGACACCGAGCCGAAGTTGTCTTCACCCGCACGAGGTGGAGGAGGAGCATGAGGAGGAGATGGAGGAGGTGAAGGAGGAGATAGAAGAGACGGAGGAGAAGAAGTAGACAGAGATAGAAGTGGAGAGAGAGTTGCAGTGACGAAGATAAAAGTGGATGGAGTTTGCTACGCAGAATTCTCCTCCTTCTCCTCCTCCTCCACTTCCTCTACCTCCTCCTCCTCCTCCTGTTGTCTCTCGCTTTGGAGCTTCCCTCCTCCTCCCCTCCTCCTCCTCCTCCTCCTCCTCCAGGTCTTCTTCAACATCTCTGTCGGTAGTGAGAAAGAACAAATTCATAAAACGCTCTCGAAACAAACAAACACATTGAAAACCATGAGAATTTAAAAGGAAGAAGTGACAGAGCAAATGTCCGTAAGGTCGAGAATCCCACCCGCTCTGGGCCCTCGCGACTTGTGCCCTTCTCGTCCCGACGCCAACTATGACGTCGACTCGAGCTGCGCTCCTATTGGTTACGCTTTCATTCATAAAATGATAAAACTGGTGGGACAGGGCAACAGTGGCTCAGTTGAACTAGAAGGTGCGTTGTGATCAGAGGTCCATGCTCACTCTGCCGGCGGCCTGGTCGTGCTGGCTTATACTCGTGCGACCTGCCCTACTCTTCTTCTGTCCTGACGGTGCCCTCGAGCAATCGGCGAGGTGCCTGGGATCTGTCTTCTCAGGACGGCGCCCCTACTGGCTCAACCTTCAGCGACAGCAGGGGCTGCCTTAGCCAATCCACCGCCGCCGTCCCTTCGCGGCGGCCCTTTAACCATATCAGTCCGAAGGAGGCGATCCTCGCCTCACCAGCCCGAAGACCCACCCCCTCCTGCAGCGCCTTCGTCAGCGGAAGAACAACTACAATTCTTCCACTGCTACTCCTCC
>NC_134802.1:33954211-33961711 GCF_046742065.1 Oratosquilla oratoria
CAGTTAATCTATTTGTCTCTGTGTGTACATGTAAACACACACACACACACACACACACACACACACACACACACACACACACACACACACACACACACACACACACACACACACACACACACACACACACACACACACACACACACACACACACACGCACACACACACTTATGGCAAACGCATTACAAGAGGGAGAGAAAGAGAGGGAGACAGAGAGAGAGAGAACGAAAAGAGAGAGAGGAAGAAAGAGAGTACGAGAGAGAAGGGAAGAGAGGGGGGGAATGGAGGGGAGTGGGTGGGGGTGGGCAAACCCAATTCACGGAAAACAAATGTCATATGTCGGGAGGAACAGCTGTACACGTGCAATAAGGTAATACCATTTCTGTTACACCTACACACGACACGACACCTGCACAGCAGTAGGCGACACCTGTGCACGACACGACACCTCCCTGTCATTGCATCGCATTTGTTCACAAAAGAACCCAAATTACACCTGAATACAAAGCACTACACTTGCTGATTATCGCAAATGCCGATTGCCACTTTATTTCACCTGTTGAAAATTACACCTGCATTTTCGCTCTTCCTCCTTCACTTTCACTACATCTCCCTCCATATTCACCAACGGAAGTGCCTTCTCCTCCTCCTCCTCCTCCTCTTCCTCCTCCTCCTCCTCCTTCTCCTCCTCTTCCTCCTTCTCCTCCTACTCCTCCTCCATCTCCCTCCATATTCACCAGTGGAAGTTCCCTCTCCTCCTCCTCCTCCTCCTCCTCCTCTTCCTCCTCCTCCTCCTCTTCCTCCTCCTCCTCCTCCTCCACCACCACTACCTCCAACATATGAATGAAGGGAAAACTCCGTATCGTATTCAGCGAGGGAGGAAGGAGGAGGAAGAGAGGATGGGGAAGAAGGGAGGATGAGGGAGAAGGTTGGTGTGGTGGAGAGAGGGAGTAAGGGGAAGATGGGAGTGGAGGAGGTGGACAGAGGATAGATGAACAAAATTGATGGAAAAAAATAAAAGACCAAATGATAACGACAAGAGTAAAACGAGATGAGGTAGAGAGGTGGGAGGGGGAGGGAGAGGGGGAGGGGGAGGGGGGAGGGGAAGGGGAAAGGGGGGCTGAAGTATATCGTAAGGGCTTCAATAAACCTGAGGCCAGGGTTACGTTCAGCACACTTGTAATCACCCCCCCACCCCATTACTCCCACGCCCCCCCTTTACTCCCCCCCCAAACACCTGATGTTAGTTAGAAGCTGTCACTGGTTCCGTTTAGAATCTTAACATAGGTTATTGCGTTCGTTTTTAAATGTTTACGACACAAAAGAGGTGGAACATACTTAAAACCGTTCGTAGCACCTCCGTAGACTTTCGAAATATATTTCTTTGTAGTATGAAGGAAAGAGAGAGGAGAAAGAAGAGAAGAAAGAATTGAAGAAGCAAAAATGGCAAGATGGAGAAAGAGGAGGTGGAGGAAGAAGAAGAGGAGGAGGAAGAAGAGAAACTCTAGAGGATGAATGAAAGGAAAGAGAAGAGGAGGAGTCTGAAGATCGATGAAGGAAGAGAAAGAGTTTGAGAAGAA
The DNA here is from genome assembly GCF_046742065.1 of Oratosquilla oratoria. NCBI lineage: Eukaryota > Metazoa > Arthropoda > Malacostraca > Stomatopoda > Squillidae > Oratosquilla > Oratosquilla oratoria. The sequence continues at coordinate 33,955,792 of NC_134802.1, forward strand.
GATTGGGAGGAAAAAGAAGAGGAGGATCAGGAGGAGGGTTTGGTATTGGCGTCAGGGAGTCACATATGTTTACAAGTGAGAGTTAACCCCCCCTTCTCCCCCTCCCCCCATTACCATGAACACGTGACCCCTTCCCCCCACCTCCCCCATGCGCAAGTGTTCGTTGCCCTCTTTGACGTCAAAAGGACGCTTTGACGTAACGACTGACGTACAGTAGAGGAACGAAAATGCAAACGCCAGTAGTTTAGCGCTGCAGGTGGAGGCAGAGAGTCAAGCTGTGTTGGAGGTAGAGAGAGGGTGGAGGAGAAGAAAAAAAAAAGTGGCGGATGGTGGAGACGTTGTTAGTATAGACGGCGGTTTCACTGGCGGTGGCGGCGGCGGTTGCGGGGCTGGTGGCGGTCTTGCTCGTGTTCCGGATCGACAATCGAACTCAGTTCGAAAGAACGCGACTCTCCTTTCTTGCGAAGCCATACGCGAAAGTCGGGGCCTCAGGAAGTACTCGGTGTTAACTGTCGGCCTTATGATCAGACGCTATACGGTCGAATATTGTCATGAAGGCTCGTGGTCCCATTCAGGAATATCACTCGTTCTCCCCGTCCACGCGATGACCCGATTCTCCTGCTGGGGGACACGAAATAAGGAATTGTCTTCGGTGGTGACCTCTGAGGTCTGAAGAGGCCGGAAGGTCAGGACGTCAGCTCTCGAGAGGGATAACTCTGTCAGACACCGGGATCTCTCTCTCTCTTTCTCTCTCTCTCAAAAAAAAAAAAAAAAAAAAAAAAAAAAAAAACCGAACTGATGTAAAAGAACCTCGAACTCAGAAAGTCATGACGAAACCAAGATAACGAAGACATTGAGACGTCAAAGGAAAGACAGACTCAGAGAAAATGGAACCTCGTCCTTGAAACACAAACGAACGAAAGGAGCCACCAGCTACTGACGAAGTCTTGTCCGAAGTTGACGGAAGCATGAAGCGTCCTTCAGAAGACGTCATCAAGTCCTTCTTCAGTTTAACGCGCGACGCGTTTGTGTCGAAAGTGGTGATACAGATTGTGATACCAAATCTAGTGTTAACTCTTTGTATACACAAACCAAACCGAACCAGACGCTTACTACCGAGTAAAGTACCAGTAACAGAAGTTATGTTTTTAGGGACTATAGGACTCTTAACATAGCCTCCACCCACTCCTCTTCCTCCTCCTCCTCCTCCTCCTCCTCCACCCACTCTTCCTCAAACGGGAAAGGATGCTGTGACCTCTGTAGGATCCTGGGCGCTACATAATGCTTTGGGGCATCAGTGGAGCTTTCTATAAAACCGTGGGAATACAGACACTACAGAGGTCATTCCCCTCTGAGACGAGCGACTCCCGAGATCCTCCTTACGAAGGACGCGACCCGGAAGCTGAGGGCGAAGTTGAGGACCACCAGACCTAATCCTCGAGGAGATATTTTTTTCTTTTGCCATAAAGGCTTCTTCTACTTAAGAATTGAATTAAGACAATAGTTTAGAAAACGGAAATCGTACTACAACCGAACTGTGGGGTTCTTCAAATCAGGAGGAAACTTTCTCGATCTGCGACCAGTGACGACGAAGACGAAGACGTCGTTGTCGAAGAAGAAGACGACGACGACGACAGTGACGACGACGAGGAGGGCAAAGCAGCGAGCGTGAGTGAATGAGCGAGTGGCCCTGGCCTTTGGTGATGCTATCTTGTACTACAGTGCCACACAGTACGAAACACGTGCAGACGACGACGAGTAACGGGCTCGAACTGAAGGACATGCTTGTATGTACACCTGTGTGGATTCACATGCACACGCACGCACACACACACACACACACACACACACACACACACACACACACACACACACACACACACACAAACACACACACACACACACACGCATGCACACGTATGCACACACATTACTTATATGCATATAAATACAGATACATATGTATGTACATAAATGTGTACATATATATACTTGTTCATGTGTGTGTGTGTGTGTGTGTGTGTGTGTGTGTGTGTGTGTGTGTGTGTGTGTGTGTGTGTGTGTGTGTGTGTGTGTGTGTGTGTGTGTGTACGTACGTGTGCATTGTTGAAAGTTGACGTGTCCCGCAGGCCGAGGACTCCACTGGCAAGACCATCACCAGTACCGGAACAAAACCACTCCCCATCTGCCCCCACCACCCCTCTCCCTCCCCTCCCTCCCTCCCTCTCTTCTCCCCTCCTACAAACGATGCCACAGACGTTTAGCACCCATGGAGGGAGAGGGCGAAGGGAAAGGGAAGAGGAATGGGGGAGGGAAGGTAAGGGTGACCTTTTGGTACATTGAGAGTAGGGAAGAAATAGTACGAACTAGTGGAAAGGAAGCGAAAGAGGGAGTGAGGGTAGAGGGGAAGAGGGGAAGAGGGGAAGAGGGAATTAGAGTAGAACAGAGGAACAAAGTAAAAGATGGAGAATGAATGAATGGACAAGAAGACCCGGCTCTCTCTCTCTCTCTCTCTCTCTCTCTCTCTCTCTCTCTCTCTCTCTCTCTCTCTCTCTCTCTCTCTCTCTCTCTCTGTGTGTGTGTCTGTGTGTGTGTGTGTGTGTGTGTGTGTGTGTGTGTGTGTGTGTGTGTGTGTGTGTGTGTGTGTGTGTGTGTGTGTGTGTGTGTGTGTGTGTGTGTGTGTGTGTGTGTGTGTGTGTGTGTGTGTGTGTGTGTGTGCGTGCGTGCGTGCGTGCGTGCGTGTCTGGGGCTGCTGTTCCACACTAAAACAGATGCTACCTCACTCACCTCCCCCTCCTCCTCCTCCTCCTCCTCCTCCTCCTCCTCCTCCTCCTCCTCCTCCTCCTCTTCTTCCTCATTTTCCTTCATCCTCCTCCTCTTATTTCTTCTCCTTGAGAAATTAAAAAAGTGTTACCTTATTGTGATGATGATGATGATGTAGGTGGTGATGATAGTTGTAGTATTTGTGTCATTGGTGTTGTTGCTGTCGATAATTCTGGTGATAGTGGTGGTAGTGGTGGTGGTAGTGGTGGTGGTGGTGGTGGTGGTGGTGGTGGTGGTGGTGGTGGTGACGCTTCTCCCTCACAGACTTGTTGATCATTTGCTCCAACATAACGAAATCTGAGCAAGTGATTGACCAAGAAGAGGAGGAGAGGAAGAAGTAGGAGTAGTAGTAGTATGAGGAGGAGGAGGAGGAGGAGGAGGAGGAAGAAGAGGAGGAGTATGAGGAAGAACAGGAGGAGGAGTATGAGGAGGAGGAGGAGGAGGAGGAGGAGGAAACAAAAGCAATCAACCTGCCGTTGTGCTCTGTTTAATTTTCATTTGACGAGTTCGTCAGATGCTCTTATGACGTCACCCCGAACTCTGCCTTCTTACTCAGACAGGAGGGAGAGGGAGGGGAGGGAGGGGTGGCCGTAGCCATAAGCCACCCTCTCTCCTCCTCCTCCTCCTCCTCCTCCTCCTCCTCCTCCTCTTCCTCCTCCTCTTCCTTCTCCTCCTCCTCCTCCTCCTTCTCCTCTTCCTCCTCCTCCTCCTCCTCGTCCTCTTCCACCTTGTTCGGTGTCTAAGCCCAAAGGCTCGGTCCCAACGCACGCCCCTCCCTCTCCAGTAAGGAGGAGGAGAAGGAAGAGGAGGAGGAGGAGGAGGAGAAGGAGGAGGAGGAGGAGGAGGAGGAAGCCAATAGATTAATTCTTATGTTGTTGGCACTCTTATGAAACAAAAGAAAGTCACGGTGCCTATGAATGGCTGCCACCTGCTCCCCTCCCTTCCCCTCTCCCCTTCCCCCTCCTCCTCTTCTTCGTCCTCCTCCTCCTCCTCCTCCTCCTCCTCCTCCTCCTCTTCCTCCTCCTCCTCCGATGCACGAAATGAAATGGTTTAAGCACTGGAGACACTGGCAGAGAATATCCGGGTGTGATGATCCTGGTTTTCCAATTGTAATGGTGATGATGATGGCGATGATGATGATGATGATGATGATGATGATGATGATGATGATGATGATGATGATGATGATGATGATGATGATGATGATGATGATGATGGTAATAATTATGGTAATGGTGATGATGGTGATGCTGATGTTGATGATGATAGTGATGATGGTAATGGTGATGATGGTAACGGTGGTGATGATAGTGATGATGATGGTAATGGTGATGATGGTAACGGTGGTGATGATATTGATGATGATGGTAATGGTGATGACGATAGTGATGATAGTGATGATGATGGTAGTGGTGATGATGATGGTAATGATGATGACGATAGTGATTATGATGGTCATGATGATAGTGATGATGATGATGATGACAATGACGGTGATTATGATGAGTCTCAGCTGGGCAATATTGTTCCTCGCTGTAATGATGGTGATGACAAGGAGGAAAATTGTAATAATGATGATAGATGGACGGCCATCCGGATGTCGGTGACGACAACGATGATGATGATGATGATGATGATGATGATGATGATGATGATGATGATGATGATGATGATGATGATGATGATGATGATGATGACGATGATATATGACGATGATGATGATGATGATGATGATGATGATGATGATTTATGATGATGATGATGATGATGATGATTATGATGATGATGATTTATGATGATGATGATGATGATTTATGATGATGATGATGATGATGATGATGATGATGATGATGATGATGATGATGATGATGATGATGATGATGATGATGATGATGATGATGATGAAAACGATGAAAGAGTAATCACGCATATGTATGTACATATGTATATATGTATTTACATACGTATGTATATGAATATTTATGTATATATACAAACTGAGACAAACAGAAACACATAAAACCAGGGCCATCTACTGCATATACTACACACAAAGTACCCGATGTTCTACATAAGGAGACAATTAACTGCAACCAAACCCTTCACCTTTGCCCTGAGTGCTAGACCATCCCCCGACATCCTCTGCACTCGAGCTAGAGACTGCAAGACGAGACAGAAACCAACGCGTCATCACAATATACATACATATATATATATATATATATATATATATATATATATTTGTGTGTGTGTGTGTGTGTGTGTGTGTGTGTGTGTGTGTGTGTGTGTGTGTGTGTGTGTGTGTGTGTGTGTGTGTGTGTGTGTGTGTGTGTGCAAAAGTACAATAATAATGGAAAAATATATACTCATTTCATACAAGAAAAATTAAAAGAAACACAAAAGACTTGCAAGCGAAATAGAGATAGAGAAAGATTGTATGACTGGTAGGTAGACATATAAGGTCAGAACAGAACGGATATTTCCATCTGTGATCAATCAAATACCAAATGGGAGCACCTTTGTATGGAAGACAAAAAGAGAGAGAGAGAGAAAGAGAGAAAGAGGTCTGCTTGTGGACACAAGGGTTTCCTCTCTGGTTCAAAGGCTCATCCCTTTGATCCTATAGGTCACGGGCCATGCACAAAAGGGCACGACCTTTCACTGCATTGGGTCACGAGAGGTCATAACATACGAGGAAAGAGGTATAGAGTAGCGTTTGACCTGAAGGTCAGGAGTGAGGGCAGAGGTCACGGAACAGGGGTGAGAGAGAGAGAGAGAGAGAGAGAGAGAGAGAGAGAGAGAGAGAGAGAGAGAGAGAGAGAGAGAGAGAGAGAGAGAGAGAGAGAGAGAGAGAGAGAGAGAGAGAGAGAGAATGCGAGAAAGAGGGACTGGTTAAACAGCAGATCATAAGGTATATGTGTTTTCGAATGTGGAGTTGGAGGACGAAGGTGACAGAAACGTACCGTTGATATAACACAGCAAACTTAGGGTAACAGGGTAAGGTGGGGAAGGATTTAGGGTAAAGGGGGTGAGGGGGGAGGGGAGTAGAAGAGGATGGAAGGGAAGTTGCAGATCACAGAGGGCCTGTGGTGGGGAA
>NC_134802.1:33964211-33994211 GCF_046742065.1 Oratosquilla oratoria
TCTTCCTCCTCCTCCTCCTTCCATTCTTTACAAGAGTTTCCTTGCTCCTTCTCCTCCTTCCATTATCATCTGTTAATACAACTTCCTTTTCCTCCTCCTCCTCCTCCTCCTCCTCCCTCCATTCTTTACAATAGCCCTCTTCCTCCTCCTCCTCCTCCTCCTCCTCCTCTTCCTCACATTCTTCTTCCTCCTTCTCACTCTCCTCTTCCCCCTTTCCCTTGGCATCGCCTCAACATTTTCCTTTTGGTCCACAAAACAGATTAAAAGGAAACGACTGAAATGGGCGTGTCTGTGCCTCCACAGGAGAAATGGAGGGAGTGGAGGGAATGGAGGAATGGAGGGAGTGGAGGTCCAGAAGGCAAGAAAAAATGGGAGGAGAAAGGCACAAGATGAGGAAGGAAAGAGAGAGAGAGAGAGAGAGAGAGAGAGAGAGAGAGAGAGAGAGAGAGAGAGAGAGAGAGAGAGAGAGAGAGAGAGAGAGAGAGAGAGAGAGAGAGAGAGAGAGAGACGAAAGAGACAAGATAAAACAAAATATAAGAAAAAGAGGAAGAGAAATTAGAGAAGAAGGAAGAGGGAGGAGAAGAAGAATAGGAAGAGGAGGAGGAGGAGTTGGAGGAGGAGGAAGAGGAGGAAGACGAAGAAGAGGATGCAAGAAAGTGACAAATATACGAGCATTCATTTACATGTTGTTCCTCGTTTCCTTAAACGGTAAAAGGTGGCAGACAATATAACGCTGTTATATTCACACGTGTACACATTTGTGCGTGCGCGCGCGTGTGAGCGCGTACATAGCCTCCTCATCCAAATATAATGTGTATACACGTTTATGTACACACAAACCTCGTATATGTATCTGCATGGAGTCTATCTTATGTACACATGTCATGTATACATATTTCACATATACACATGTTTCATATGTACACAAATTTTACTTATGGCCTTGCAGACAGCAAGCTAGCTTCAGTTGGGAGGGGACGGTAGGGGTAGGAGCGGAGTGAGGACTGGAGGGTGGGGGGAGGGGGTGCCCAGCTGTTAAGGGGGGAGAGGGGGGAGGTCCCAGGGACGCAGGATCTCTGGTCTGGCGCTCCCTTCCCGTCCCCCTTTCCACCCTCCTCCTCCTCCACCACCTCCACCGTGATCATTACCCACTCCACTCTGACCAGCCTATTCCTCCACTCCCTCTTTTCTATTCCAAGGGTGGGTGTGTTCTCCACTTTCAAGAGAACCAACCACCTCCCTTTCCTCCCTTCTTATATATATATATATTATATATATATATATATATATATATATATATATATATATATATATATATATATATATATATATATATCTATATTGGGCAAAGTCTTTCTCGTAAACAATTCCTATTAAATGCTAAAGCACAAGTGGCGTCAATTATTTTAAGAGAACATATATATATGTTCTACGTGGCTCAGTCGCTAGCGTCTTGACCTCGTGATTATTTACGCACAGGTCAGGGTTCGAATCCTCAGTAGAGCTTATAAAAAATGCTCAATATATATATATATATATATATATATATATATATATATATATATATATATTATATATATGCAAACACCATTACACCCTTCCTTCTGTTCCCTCCTCTTCCCTCCAGAGCTCCAACATACACTCTCTCTCCCTCTCTCCCTCCCTCAAGCACCCTCCTCCCCTCCCCTCCCTCCCTCCCCAAGCCCCTCCTCCGGTCTTAGACGGGGTCGCCGGCAGAATAAAAACACTTATGACCTTCCCGTCTGGGTCCTTCGTCACCAGAACTCCCCCCCTCCTTCCCCCTCCTCTCCCCACGTTCCTCCTCCTCTACCCACTCCCCCCTCCCTTCCTCTCTCCCCTCCCTAAGTCCCCTTCAGTAAGCCCCCATCCACTTATTTCTATATAAACTTTTTATTAGATATTTGGTAATAAGTTTTCGACCCAAAGCGAATTATTTGGAGTCTGTTCGGACCAAAACCTGATGGTTCTCTTCAAGCGACCTCGAAGTCAAAAAAAGGGATAGAATTTTGGATCCAACGAGTCCACAGTAAAGATGTTCAAAACGACATACTCCCTTCCCCCCCCCGTTCCCCCCTCCCCCCTCAGCCTCCATCTCCCCCAATCCCACCTCCCAAAACTTCCGGGTTCCTAAGAGCAGCCTACTTCCGGGCATGAGCGGGCTAACCACACTTGGTCGAGCCAGTCGCTCTGCGCAGACGGCTCTGCGCAGTGCGCGTGGCAAACACATCTTAGGCTCTCACATTCCTCTTCAGTTTGTCCCCCCCATCCCACCTCCCTCCTCTCACCCACTCCCTCCAGACCCCTTCCCTCCCACCCCTAGAATATACCCTGATAGCCCTTCTAGCCTCTCCCCCCCTAGAATTCACCCTCACCCACCTTACTCCTCCTCCTTCCTCCTCCTCCTAACGCTTCCTCACCAGCACCTCCCACTCCCTCCCTTCTTACCACTTCCCTCCCTACCTCCTCCCTCCCTTCCTCCTCCCTTCCTTCCTCCTCCTTCCCTTCCTCCTCCCTTCTTTCCTCCTCCCTCCCTTCCTCCCCCCTTCCTTCCTCCTCCCTTCCTTCCTCCTCCCTCCCTACCTCCTCCCTTTCTTCCTTCCTCCTCCCTCCCTTCCTCCTCCCTTCCTTCCTCCTCCCTCCCTTCCTCCTCCCTCCTTTCATCCCCCCCTTCCTTCCTCCTCCTCCCTCCCTTCCTCCCTTTCCATTGTCAGTACGCCCTCCCTTCTTGCTCCCTCCCTCCCTATGCCCCTTGCACAGTGGGGGGCCCGCATATCAGGTACGAAAGGATGAGGATGAGGAGGAGGAGGAGGAGGAGGAGAAGGAAGAGGTTCAGAGAAAAATGTCTAACAAATCTTCTGGATAGGGGGTGTCAAGTGGTCTAACTCTTCCTCCTCCTCCTCCTCCTCTTCCTATTTTTCTTCCTCCACTTTTCTTACTCTCTTTCTTCCATTCCTCTCTCTTTATTTTGCCTTTCCTCTATACATCTCTATTTCCCTCCTTAGTCTTCTCTCTGTCTCTGTCTCTCTCTCTCTCTCTTTCTCTCTCTCTCTCTCTCTCTCTCTCTCTCTCTCTCTCTCTCTCTCTCTCTCTCTCGTTTTCCCTCCCTCTCTTCCTCTCCCCCTACTGTGTGTGTGTGTGTGTGTGTGTGTGTGTGTGTGTGTGTGTGTGTGTGTGTGTGTGTGTGTGTGTGTGTGTGTGTGTGTGTGTGTGTGTGTGTGTGTGTGTGTGTGTGTGTGTGTGTGTGTGTGTGTGTGTGTGTGTGTGTGTGTGATGGAGGGAGTGATGGAGGGACGGGGGTGGTGAGGGGGAGGGGGAGGGGGGAGGGGCGGGGTAAGCACGTGCAGGGGCGGGTGCTCTAGTTCATTGAGGGCATCAAGAAAGGCGCCCCAGGCGCTCTAACACAGCACACTGTGCTAAAGGTGTGACGTGTTACGTCGCCGTGCTTGGGTGTGGCAACGGTGTTATGTCACGTGACGTCTTGTGCTGCGATCTGTAACGCGCTAAGTGTGGTGTGTTGCGTCGGTGTTCTGTGTCCTCGCGTGTGGTATGACGGATTGTGTTGTGTTTCGGAACGTCAGGTGATGTGTTATGGTGTGTTAAGTCTTCTTGTCCATTGAGATCGTCTTGTGTTAACACCTGTTACAGTCTCTAGTTTCTAGGGGGTCTTCCCCCCCCCATAGATTCCTTCCCTAACCTTTTCTAGTCTCCCATAACTTCGTTATAGAAGGACAGAATGATCTAGGCATCACACACACTAGCACAGAAACACCTTAATCACCGGCTACAACCACGCACACTTGTCTCTAAACCCCCTGACACCTGTTCTCTTTACACCCTCTCCCCTCTCCCCTCCCCTCCCTCATCTACCTCTTCCATTCATTCCCCTCTACCCTCAACTGAAGCCATGAAAGAGATTTGAACATTTGATTTGGTGTTGGTAACGCATTACCCTCTCTCTGCTCCCCCCCCACACCCCTCACTCCTTCCCCCTCCCTCATTGTGAGAGGGGAGAGGAGTGGTCCAACTTCCCCTCTAGTCCCTCCCTCCGAGCCCTCCCACCTCCTCTTCTATCAGGGAGAGGGGAGAGGACTGCTGGAGAAGGGAGTATTGTCACGAGCAGGCTAACTTGATTCTATTGTGTGAGCAAGATAAGCAACGAGCATGCTAAGTGTGTAATGATACCTCGGTTCCGGAACCCCTCGTTAATATATGTAGATAACAAGGGCAGGGAGGGAGGGAGGGAGGGAGGGAGGGAGGGAGTAAAGGCTATTAGGGAGTAGAAGAGAGAAGGCAGAAGGGAAGAGGAAAAGTGGAGGAAGAGAAGTAGGGAGGGAATACGGTGGAATGGTTTTGAATGGATAGGGAGGAAGGAAAAGCAAGATTAGGGACCAAAATGCGAGGAGGAGGAAGTAAAGGGAGAGGAGGGAGAGGAGGGGGAGGAGGATATAATCTTGAAACATGTGCATGGTCATAACGAGTATGTATGCAAGTGCACGTGCATACATGACTTGAGAGTAAAATACAACCAGGCCGAGTTTCTGATCATCATTATTATCATCATCATCATCATCACCATCACCATCATCATCACCATCATCATCATCACCATCCTCATCACCATCACTGTTATCACACTGAATAGTACCATCGTACTGAAGAGCTTAAAGAGCATGTGGATGCCCTATTGTGTTCCAAAACTCACCCCCAGGTGACAATAACTGCTGGGATGTGGGCCTTATGAACTTCTGTTCTTGAAGATCCCCATTCTACCTTTGAGTTCCCTTTCAGGCAACTAATCCTCTTATTTTCTAAGTCTCATCTTATTTTGACCTCTCTAGTCCCCTTAATTCCCCTTAAGGTCTCCTCAGACGACTAAAATAGGGCTTCTTTGGCCTCCGGAGCCCTGGTGATTCTTTTGCAATCCTTCAGCAGTGCCCTGAACTAATCCAGGGTCCTTCTTGAAGTGAATGAAACCAACCACTCCAGGCTTTTTCAGCCTCGGAGGGTCACAAGTTCCTTAGCATAAGCCCCCGCAGTGCCCTACACTGCCTTCCCAAGGTCCTCCCCCGTCAGGTAAATAAATTTGTTCTTTTTTCTGTTCTTTGCAGCCTCGGTGGGCAGCATTGGGAGCGGCGCGGAGGAGGGAGACGGCTGCGGTTCCTCGCCTCCATATGCGACCCCTCAGGACGTGGGCTTCCCCTCCCTGCCAGAGGACACCACCATCAGCACGCCCACGCCCTCTCCTTCCTTCAGCTCCACGCCCACCTTCCCGCCAGCGTCCACACCCACGCCGCCCCCGCCCGTGACGACCCCTGCGCCCCAGCTCGTAAAACAAGAGGTGACCGAGGTGGGCGTGAGTAGCCCCTGTCCGTCTGTGTGCAGCCCGACGACCTGCCTGACGCCCGGGTCAGAAACCTGCTCTGAAACGACTGGTTTGCCCTCCTCCTCTACCGCAGCTGCTGCAGCTGCGGCGGCGGGGACGACGACGCTGGGTGGTAGCGTTATGTACCCACACCCTGGAGGGACCGCCGGAGGCGCGGCGGCGGGGTCGGACCCTTCGGCGGGGCACAACCAGAGGCTTGAATACAAGGGATCCTTCGCCACAGCAACGCCTTCCGTGATGGGACCCCAGGCAGCAGCGCCCTCCCCGACCACTCTCCTCTTCCCTCAGACAGACAAGAACCTTATTCCCCCTCTGCTAAATATTCTCCAACAGCAGCAACAGCAACACCAACAGCAGCAGCAGCAGCAACAACAACAACAACAGCAGCAGCAACAGCAACAGCAGCAACAGGTTGTGCCCCACTCACAACCCAGCATGCTGGTGGACCCGTCGTCTGTTGCCGCGGCGGCGGCGGTGTCTGCCGCCGTCCAGTTCTCGACTTACGACGACCGACGCGACCTCCTCCCTCCACTCCCTCTGAGCAGCAGCGACCTTCTGCAGAACTTCGAGCCGTGCGGGCAGTTCGCCATCAAACAGCCACCCATGTACTCCTCGTGTGCTACGCCCACGCCCGTCACCACCTCCTCGCTAGGAGGTTCCTCGCAGATGGTCGCCATGTCGCAGCAGCAGCAGCAGCAGCAGCAGCAGCAGCAACAGCAGCAGCCCATGCTCAGTGCTGCAGCGCAACAGCAGCTCCAGGGGGGCGTGGCCACGGCTCTCCAACAGGAGGACTTCAGACAAGGCGTGCACATGAGCTCGCCCGTCCAGCACAAATTTCAATATCAGGTCACCTACGGGGTCACGCCTAGCGTGTCCGCGGCAGGGAGTGTGAGCGGCGCCAGCGCGGGGGTCAGTGGCAACGCCGGAGGGGCCCCGACATCCGCCGTGTCCCTAGGGGGAGAACCCGTCGCGGGGCCTTCGGGAGTCATGTCCGTCGTGCCCAAGCAAGAACCCGTGTTTCAGGAGAACCCAAGCTTGGCGGAGTACAACCAGTCCACCAGCAAGGGCCACGAGATCCTGTCGCAGGTGTACCAGCAGAGCGCCGTGCCCCTCAAGCTCCTGCCGGTAAAGCCGAGGAAGTACCCGAACCGGCCGAGCAAGACGCCCGTGCACGAGCGACCCTACGCGTGTCCGGTCGAGAACTGCGACCGGAGGTTCTCCCGGTCGGACGAGCTGACGCGGCACATCCGGATCCACACGGGACAGAAGCCCTTCCAGTGCCGCATCTGCATGAGGTCCTTCTCGAGGTCGGACCACCTGACCACCCACATACGCACACACACGGGAGAGAAGCCCTTCTCCTGCGACGTGTGCTCCAGGAAGTTCGCGCGCTCCGACGAGAAGAAGAGACACGCGAAGGTCCACACCAAACCCAAACTAAAAAAGGTCGGAGGCGGGAGTTCGACCACGCCGCCTTCAGCAGCCTCCACGTCTTCAGCAGCAGCTACGCCAGCCAGTTCGAGCGGAAGCAGTATAGCGGGGGCGGCACACGCGACGCAACAACAGCAACACCAGCAGCAGCAACACCAGCAGCAACACCAGCAACAGCAGCAGCAGCAGCAGCAGCAGCAACAGCAGCAGCAACAGTCTATGGCCCAGGTACAGCTGTGCGTAGCTTCGCCGGGAGTCTGCAGCAGCGTGACTACGGCCTGAAGGAACTGCTGGTCGCGCCGCGGGATCCGCGCTGGATCTACCTCATCCGTGAGGACCTTCGGGACCCATAGCCACGAGGCTCCAGGAAGGCCCCTTTCCCAGGGAAGGCCCCTTTCCCAGGAAGGTCCCTGACCCAGGAAGGCCCCTGACCCAGGAAAGCTTCTGACCCAGGAAGGCCCCTGACCCAGGAAAGCCCCCTGACCCAGGAAAGCCCCTGACCCAGGAAGGCCCCTGACCCAGGAAGGCCCCTGAACCAGGAAGGCCTCTGACCCAGGAAAGCCCCTGACCCAGGAAAGCCCCTGACCCAGGATAGCCCCTGACCCAGGAAGGCCCATGACCCAGGGAGGTCCCTGAACCAGGAAGGTCCCTGACCCAGGAAGGCCCCTGACCCAGGAAGGCCCCTGACCCAGGAAGGCCCCTGACCCAGGAAGGCCCCTGACCCAGGAAAGCCCCTGACCCAGGAAGGCCCCTGCTTCGTTAGGTCCTCACCTTAAAAGACTCCCACCGGCTCGATTTACCCCCTCCCCCCACCTGCTGGTGGCGCCCCCCCCTCCCCCAAATGTCCCTGTGGGACAACTTACAAGCTTTAACACAGCGACCGGTCTTCTTGCACCCTTGAACCGGGGCTCGCTCGAGCGACCGGGCGGAGGAAGAAGGCCGACGGGGCCGGTCGCGTCCGCGCTCACGTGACCTCCCCAGAAGCACTTACTACTACGTCCTAAGCTTAACTTGCCCACTAACACCAAAAGCCTCAGGCGAGGGGGCTGCTCGGACCGCCTCTGTGCCATGCCAAAATAAGGACTATTTTTGTACAGCAAGAGTTGTCGGGTGTGCACTTTCCGCATCCGCCAAAATAATAAAAATAATAAAAAAAAAGAAGAAGAAGAAGAAGAAGAAGAAAACAGTGTCGTCGTTTGTGGCGTGAGATAGAGAGAGAGACTTTATTGCAAAGCCACGCGACCCGGTAGTGCCATTTGGAGTGCGACAGGGCCCGAGAAGCGGGATCGTTCGAATCCTTTAACTCCTCTTTCAGAAGGAAATGGAAAAAAAAAATGAAAAAAAAATGAAAAAAAAAACTTAGCATCGGGCCCCGCTCTGTCACTCTTTGTTTTGTTGATGTTGTTGTTGTTGTTCATGTTTTGGCCGCATTGTACAACATTGGAGTGTGCCAGAGGAGTACATGGACGTGTGTACATGGACGAGTGTGGAGATGTGTACATGTATCGCGTGCACCTGTCTCAGTCTTGTGTGTTTTCTCGTGCGCGCGTGCGTGCAGCGAGGCATAGCCCCCGGAAAGTGCCGAGCCTTACCGGACGGTGAGGGCCAACGCCACAGCTTGGCTGTGCGTCCTTGTGATTCGTGTTTGAACCGGTTTTTATTTATATTTTTCTACGTAAAAGTTCAGTCCATGCGTGAATGTCTTGATGTTTATGGAAAAAATATATATATCTGCATTTCTTTAATTTCTTGTAACTGTTTTTTACAAACAAAAAAATAAATAAATAAGGAGAATTAATGTCGATTGTTGTAAGTCAACAGTCTATATAAAAAAAAAAGAGGCACGGACACGTACAACCAATTTTACATCCTCCCCCTCCCTCCCTCCCTCCCTCCCTCCCTCCCTCCACCTCCTCCCCCTCCTCCCCACCACCTCACCTTCGAATGTCACCCTCCCCCACAATATTTTTGTCTCACTTGCACCATACCAGTCACTTGAACAACACCCACGCCCACATACACCCTAACCTCGCCCTCCCACTCCCCTCCACCTACAACCGCACCCACTGCCAGTCCCACCCACTCCACCTCCACCTCCACCTCCTCCACGTAGCAACCCCGACCCACATCCTCCTTCCCTTAGTCCTCCTCCACCCACGCATTCCTCCATTGCTCCTGAAGTCCCTCCCTCAACTGCAGCACCAGTTCATTCCAACAGCCTCCTAGAGCCCCCGAAGCCATTGCACAGCCTCCAGGGGGTTCCTGAAAGCCCTCTTCGCAGCTCCCATAGTTAATTCCTGGTGCTGCCCCTCGATCTCTATAGGTTGTGTCCAAGTCTCACTCGCAACGGTACAAAACGGCCTTATACTGCACTTCATGCGGCCCTCGATTCCCTAGACGCAGACAAAGACACAGACACAGAGACAAGACAGACTTCTGTACACGTGATGACAGACAGATACCCCCCCTCTTTCCTCTTCGGCCCTCCCTCAGGCGATTTCTTTTCGTAACCCTCTTCCGAAGTCGAAGGTCAGGTACGAAAAAAAAAATCGCCTTGTGAAGACTTCTCCTCGTCCCGCCTCGACCCGATCTAGCCTTTGGCAGACACTCGCGTCGTCCCTGTGACGGTTTCTGTGAGTTCACTGGAGGACGTGAGGGTCAGCCTCCTGGGCGAGGTCGAGGGCGAGGTGAAATGACTCGAGGAGAGGGTTGTTGACGATCGAGAGAGGTCTTGTAAAAAGTAAACGGAAATCGGGGCATCAGGTGGCTGGATGGTGGTATTGGAGGACTTTTATCTATATTCTCATTTTTTTTTACTGCCCTTCATATACTTCATATATCTTATTCATCTCTAAGCCCACTAACATCATCACTAGGGCTCACTAAGGGTTTCGCCACTAATCCTCAAGTCGTAGAAACTTCACGTTAAGAGTGAGGTTGCTGTAATACTAACTATTAAAACAATAAAGATTTATACAATGGTTACGTAATCTACGAAAAGGCTTGGCCCTTCCCCACCACCTCATCCTGACCACCATCACAACCATCACCACCACCACCATCACCACCACCACCACCACCACCACTACCGCCGCCTCCGCGCCGCCGGCGACGATCTTGTGTATCTGCCCTCCGTCGGCTTTTTTTTTTTTAACATAAGGTTGAAGTGGAGGGGGGGGGAATCCCCCCCATGCCCCCACATCACCCCCATCTTGTCGGACAATCAATGTTTAAGTGGTTATCTTGTGGTCAAACCCTGCGCCTTCTTTCAGTTTTTCAAGAGCGTTCAATGTTTTGTGTCGTCTCAAAGCGTGTCATGTCGACCCCCCCCCCCCCTCTCCCTTTGACGTCGTCAATATCTTCCACCTCCCATTGGTCGGATCAAGGTATGACGCGTCACGATTCCTTTCATCATGTTTTAGTGCCATACGCACAAATAAATTTAAGAAATAAAGTTATTTTCAATTAAATCTTTATTTATTTGAGAGTATAAATGTTAAAAGATGTGTATAATAATAAGTGTAAAATACTAATATTTAAATTTTGCCAAACATACAAATGACAAATAAAAACCTGTTTATATTATCCTTCTTGATGAAATGATATGGGAAAATGTGTTACTAAAAAAAGAAAAAGAAAAAATACATACAGATCTATAATTATGCAAAATATACATTACACATATAAAATATAATAACAGAAATAGAAATTGGAAGAAAAAATGCATAGAAAATATACCAATACTATATAGATAATAATTACCTACATATCTCTATATGACTTCCTAGACTTATAATGAAAAAATGAAAAATACACAAAAAATGACAGAAAACTAGAAATATATCAAACAAAACAATAACTGGATAAACAGAGAAAATATAGAATCTTTGAAAAGTTAATAAAAGAATAAAATCAATGAATTTAAAGAGAATTGAAATAATACAAAAT
The DNA here is from genome assembly GCF_046742065.1 of Oratosquilla oratoria. Taxonomy (NCBI): domain Eukaryota; kingdom Metazoa; phylum Arthropoda; class Malacostraca; order Stomatopoda; family Squillidae; genus Oratosquilla; species Oratosquilla oratoria. The sequence continues at coordinate 33,974,995 of NC_134802.1, forward strand.
ATGACTCAAAATGAAAATGCTGTAATCTCCTGAGATGAGGATACATAATCATATTTTTACATATATACACATACACATATGTATGTGTATATTTCTATACAAATGTATACACACCCATGCACGCACACGTACGTACATATGCAAACACAAACACACACACACACACACACACACACACACACACACACACACATATATATATATATATATATATATATATATATATATATATATATATATATATATATATCATATATATGTGTGGAAATTATGTGTTAATGAGGTTCTTAAGACGGAATATGGAGTTTTATTTAAACCTAAAATATCGACCCCCTGGACCTTCTTCAGCGGATGACAGAAGAAACCCAAGACGTCAACACCTTTCACCCACTGGGACATCTTCCCCCACCGTGGTCTGGTATCAACGCCGAGCCTCGCCGTCTCCTCTCGCCTTGCGGCACCTGGGACGACGTTTGCGCCCAGGACAAATACCCACCTCGAGAGTTCATGGTATGGTATTTTTTTCGTGTCAATGTAAGCCGGTTCCATTTTATTTTCTTTTTGTGTGTGCTTTGCACAATATGAATTTTCAATACATATATACAGTAGATACACGCACATACATATATATATATATATACACATACATATAATATATATTCTTTTATGTGATCATTCATGCACCTACATCTGCTTCTTGTACATGCTAGATAAAATATATTTCCTAATAAACGAGTTCTGACTCCAATGTAAACATACCTGACACTTAATGTAAACAAAACGCGAATAAATAAATAAACAGACCAAACACTACGTGGGGCCATTTCTATGGAGACAAATATAGACCCTAAACTGTCGGCGAACTTTAGAATCTGGCTCTACGGGAGTTGGGAGAAGAACGAGGGTGGACGCGTGTAATTTGTGCGCCAAAATCGTGGTCCCTCATTAAGTTTATGGCTCTGGTGAGGTTTTTGAGCCGAGGTCACCGCTCTTCTATAAACGCCCACATCCCTCAACAGCTCCCTCAACAACTCCCGTACACGCTCATTGATACACACACACTCACTACCTCCCCTTCTCTCTCTCTCTCTCTCTCTCTCTCTCTCTCTCTCTCTCTCTCTCTCTCTCTCTCACACACACACACACACACACTTATATACACTCACGTGTGTGTGTGTGTGTGTGTGTGTGTGTGTGTGTGTGTTTGTGATTCACCATGGTCTTGGGTCACATGTTGGACTCGTGATCGACAGCTATTTCCCTCCCGGAAGAGAGCTCAGAGCTCGTGTATGACCGATCTATGGATCATACTGTCACCTTACACACACACCAACTCCCCGCCCACCAAAGTTAGAGTAACGACTCACAGCGTAGCGATACTGAAATTATTTTAGTCCTGGGCGGGATTCGAACCCGAACCACCGTAGTGGCGGCTGCGAACGCTACCACTGCGTCATCATGTGTGTGTGTGTGTGTGTGTGTGTGTGTGTGTGTGTGTGTGTGTGTGTGTGTGTGTGTGTGTGTGTGTGTGTGTGTGTGTGTGTGTGTGTATTTGCGAATATATTTAGGAAAAAGGTTCTCCCTTCACCAAGTATTGTTGAAAGTAAAACCAGTCCCACGAATAGAATTCTTCTTAGGATTTTCTATTTTCTAAATTAAAGAACACTTAGCAATGAGTTGATGAAGAATTGGCCAAAATCCATGGTGGAAGGTGACTAAGCACATTTTCAATTGTAATTACGACGTTTCTCCCTAACAAAGAGGAATTATTAGTTGATGTGAGATTGACAGTAGAAGTGAGATGAGCATAAGGATGAACGAGTTGGGAAAATACCTAAAGATTGATACAACTTGGGGAGGAAAATATCTCAAGAGATGAGCGAACGAATATATGAGGAATGTTCTGCTCCAGTATAGTAAACTAAAAATAAATAGATAAATTGATAAATTGATTAATAAGTAAATACGCCATCCACTACACTATTAGAATAGATTAGGTACCAAACAACTATGCAAGGACCAATAGTTTTATTACTGCTCAGTATAATAAAGAACAAATAAATAATTGAAAAATATACAAATCTGTTACAGATTTAGATTAAGTTAGGTACCAAACAGCCATGTAAGGACCAATTGGTCCCATTGCTATTCGTTTGTCCGTGTAACTCTCAGATGTCAGATGCGTACATTCCCGATCACCGCAAAACTGTCACGCCTCATGGGAGGTTGTCATGAGGGTGGAACGCCGTGGGATGCTGTCTCCGGAAGCCCGATACTGGGTTTGCGCTCCCAAGGACCAGAAGGTCGTCTGTTCGCAGGTGGATCGAAGGGTCTTTCTCCAAGATAGAACTTCCAAAATTGGTAGGTACCTTAGATTTTTTCATTAAGAAACAGCACATATATATATATATATATATATATATATATATATATATATATATATATATATATATATATATATATGAGAGAGAAAGAGAGGAAGAGGGAGAGAGAGAGAGACAGAGAGAGAGAGAAAGACTCAATGGGTGAAGGATTTCGAGGTCACCAGCAGAAGACAAAGAACCTGAAGGCCTTCGAAAGTTTCACAAGGCGACATGGAGGACCTTATTCATATAAAGATGATAATAATGAATGCATAATAAATTTGTCTTCGCTGAAGCAAAGACAAAAAGAATATTAGCTCGTGATTTTTTACTTTATTTTTTATTCATTATTATCATTATTATTACTATTATTATTATTACTATTATCATTATTATTATCATTATTATTATTATTATTATTATTACTATTATTATCATCATTATTACTTTGTCATTGTAGCGTACTGGTTTTGATCATCTGGCTTCGTACCAGAAGGTCCCAGGTTCGAATCTCGCATCTACCCGTAACTGCCACTTGGCCAAACGTTCCACGTACCGTCACAAGCTCAAGTCTTGACCCTCCCAGAGATTTTCCAAGATGAAAAATACAATTTATTTGTCTGAGAACCTCTTTTTTATCTATTCAAAAAAATTAGAGTTACATAGAGAAATGCATCACGTACTCAACCCCCAAAAATATATATAGATGTTGTGAAACCTATAGCTTTAGTCAAAACCTTTACCCGTAACTGTACTAACGTGACGGATTCAAGCACAGCTAAGAGACTACTACCGTAATTCATTCTGCACAAGAAAATGTTATATACATATATAAATATATATATATATATATATATATATATATATATATATATATGAGAGAAATACGTTAATGGCAGCGACATCAAACCGATAATTTTTATGACAGTTGCATGCAGGGTTCGAACCCGCTGGTCTAAGGCTCTGCGAAGGTAATCTACGGGTAGCTGAACGCAGTGGGTTCGAATCCTGCATGCAACTGTCATAATATATATATATATATATATATATATATATATATATATATATATATACATATAACTCTTACATGGCGTTTTGCCGGGAATAATCATCATACAGTAAAGCATTGCCATGTTTTTCAACAGTAACACTTCATCATCGCTTCTATCCTTTGAGAAAGAAGCGAAAAAGAGTAAATGTTACCATGGCAACAAGCTCGTTTTGTTCTCTCATTTAGGGAAAAAAAAATCTATTGACAGATATGACCACAATATATGTGGGGAGGAGGGTCACACTTCAGGGCCCAAGAGGAAGACCGGTATTCTTTGTAAATGTGCTAAATAACGACAACAGCAGTCCACCACCAACAACAAAGACAACAACAGCAGCAGAAACAGCAACAAGAACAGCACTACCAACAACAGCAACAACAACAACAACAACAACAACCACAACAACAACAACCACAACAACAACAACCACAACAACAAACACCCGGTAATGGTACAGAAGACACCGAGGAACTTGTCTCGCACAGCTGTACGAAGAGGACTCCACGCCCCCCCTAGTCCCCCCCCAGTCTCCCCCTCCCCCCCAACCCCCTTCCCCTCCGGAGGAAGCGGCCCGCCAATGCTCATAACAAGGGTTTCAATTGAAGCCCCACGTTTTATGCAAATCGCACCCTGGCCGCGTGGCACCGCTAACGACTCCCAATGGATGCACAAGGTCGGAGACTCACCAAGGCCACGGCAGGATCTGCAAGCCAAAGCAGGCCGCCGTGCAGGCCAAAGCAGGCCGTGCAGGCCAAAGCAAGCCGTGCAGGCATTGCAGGGTTGGGTTGTCCGTTCAAGCCGAAGTAGGTTGGGAAAGTTGAAGCAGGTCACTTTGGGTAGTATATGTAAGTTGTGCAGGCCAAGACAGATTGGGTAGGTCGTGCAGGCCAGGACAGATTGGGTAACCACTACAGGACAAGCTGGTCGAAAAAGTTTGGTCATGTCACGCTGGGTAGGATGTCCTGTTTATATGCTCATTATAAACAAACAGGTCGGGTAGGCCATACCATCAGAACAGGCCAAAGGAGAAATGAATAATATGGGTGAGGGAATTTATGTCCTGGGCGCAAACGTCCGCACAGGTGGCGGTTGGCGAGTGTCAGGCAAAGGGGCCAAGGAGAGGTCAAGCAAAATAATCAGGTCAGGACTGGAGGGCTATTCCGACGCATGAAACCTCTTGACGGGTTTGACTATCATCAGTCCACTGAGGAAGAACCAAGAGGTCGCAACGTCTGGTACCCAATAAAAGTACATACTCTACCCTTAACGTTTCATTTGCCACCTTATCTCCATATTTTGTCAGTCGTTACGTACACACACATACACACACACACACACACGTGTATATACAAATATATATATATATATATAAATATATATATACATAAAAAAGAATGAAAGAGAGAAAGAGAGAGGAAAGGAATAGTGAGAGAGGGAGGGAGAGAGAGAGAAAAAATATACAAATTCGTCTGGCCACACTCAACCCTTGTCTGCAGGTTACAGACACTCATGTAAAAACCTCTCTTCGTCCCTAGAGTCTCCAAGACCCCAAAATTAAGGTCCCCTTGGCGCGCCCAGGTCACAGGAACAAACACAGAGCCTTGGTAGGGTGGGAGGGTAGTGTGCCACAGAGTGCTAAAGAAGGCTGGCACGTACTCCGCGTGCCACGTGAGAAAAGATGACCATCCATCAACGGGTCGAGTGGCACAGAGTGTGCCAAAGAAGGCTGGCACGTGCTCTGCGTGCCACGTGAGATAAGATAACCCATCAACAGGTCGAGTGGCACAGAGTGTGCCAAAGAAGGCTGGCACGTGCTCTGCGTGCCACGTGAGATAAGATAACCCATCAACAGGTCGAGTGGCACAGAGTGTCACAGCGTGCCACAGAGTGCCAAAGGCTGCCACGTGCTCTGCGTGCCACGTGAGATAAGATAACCCATCAACAGGTCGAGTGTCACAGAGTGCCAAAGAAGGCTGGCACGTGCTCTGCGTGCCACATGAGATAAGATCACCCATCAACAGGTCGAGTGGCACAGAGTGTCACAGAGTGCCAAAGAAGGCTGTCACGTGCTCTGCGTGCCACGTGAGATAAGATAACCCATCAACAAGTCGAGTGTCACAGAGTGTCACAGCGTGCCACAGCGTGCCACAGAATGCCAAAGAAGGCTGGCAGTGCTCCGCAGGCCACGTGAGATAAGATCACCCATCAATAGGTCGAGTGGCACAGAGTGTCACAGCGTGCCACAGAGTGCCAAAGAAGGCTGGCACGTGCTCTGCGTGCCACGTGAAATAAGATCACCAGACATCAATGCACACAAGTGCAGTGCCACCATGAGGAGGAACATTATGATGAAGAAAAAGATGCAAATTGGACCTAATGGACGGGCTCATCACGTACGCTACGAAACACGTGCGGGAAATGATCGCGTTTGTATTTTGTGAAATTTGTATTATTAAACAAATATTATTAGAACGTGTGTATATGTACGAATATACTTAGTGCAGGTGTGAATACACACACGCTCACACACACACACACACACACACACACACACACACACACACACACACACACACACACACACATACACACACACACACACACACACACACACACACACACACACGAAGGGAAAAATGTATACATACAGTATGCAAGCTGAAGCCGAAGGTATCTTCTCTCATATTTTTCAATATATTGCTTTCATTTAGCTTCACCGTATTACTCTATTTCTGGTAAAAAAAAAAAAAAAAAAAAAAAAGAGAGAGAGAGAGAGAGAGAGAGAGAGAAAGATGAGGATGAGAGGAGGGACGACCCTGACCTGATCCGAATCCCCGTGTTGCCATTCATTCGGGGGTGGGTGGGGGAGGCTGCTGCGTGGGCCAGTTGCTTGGCTCTTGAGGGCGTCTGTGTGTCTTCTTCATCACTCTTTGTCGGGCATATTAGGCCCGTTTACTTATGGAGTTCTGTAGACCCGCTGCGTCATGCAGTCATCTACCCAAATGTGAAGGTTCACTGTGTGTGTGTGTGTGTGTGTGTGTGTGTGTGTGTGTGTGTGTGTGTGTGTGTGTGTGTGTGTGTGTGTGTGTGTGTGTGTGTGTGTGTGTGTGTGTGTGTGTGTGTGTGTGTGTGTGTGTGTGTGTGTGTGTGTGTGTGTGTGTGCGCGTATGTGTGTGTATGTGTGTGCGTCATTCACCATGGTCTTGGATCACGTGTTGGACTCGTGATCGATAGCTATTTCACTCCCGGAAGAGAACTCAGAGCTCATATATGACCGATCTATGGGTAATGCTGTCACCTTACACGCACGCACGCACCCAACTTCCCGCCCACGACAGTTGGAGTAACGACTCGCAGCGCAGCGATACTGAAATTATTTCAGCCCTGAGCAGGATTCGAACCCGGACCACCGTAGTGCCGGCCGCGAACGCTTCCACCATGTGATTCACCATGGTCTTTGGATCACGTGATGGACTCATGATCGATAGCTATTTCCCTCCCGGAAGAGAACTCAGAGCTCATATATGACCGATCTATGGGTAATGCTGTCAACTTACACGCACACACACAACCAACTCCCCGTCCACGATAGTTGGAGTAATAACCCGCAGCGCAGCGATACTGAATTTATTTCAGTCCTGGGCGGGATTCGAACCCGGACCTCCGTAGTGGCAGCCAGGAACCAACCCCACCACGAGTTGTGTGTGTGTGTGTGTGTGTGTGTGTGTGTGTGTGTGTGTGTGTGTGTGTGTGTGTATGTATGTGTGTGCGCGTAAGTGTGTGTGTGTATCAGTAACCATGTGTTCGATGGTGTATTGGTAACGTGCTCGCCCACTAATTAGAGAATTTGATATTTTTCTTGGAGTTATAAAAGGCTGTGAATCCATAACACCAGTCTTTTCATACAACTTGGAGAAAACAATTCACACACACACACACACACACACACACACACACACACACACACACACACACACACACACATCGGCAAATAATGAGCTCTGAGCTCACTGCCGTAGGGTGGTGTCTGGCTGTCTCGATAGAGACTGCAGCAGATCCGAGGTGAACACACACACACACACACACACACACACACACACACACACACACACACACACACACACACACTCGGTGGCGCGGTTGGTAGAGTACTAGACTGCCAGCACGGTGGTGCCGGTGGTACCTGGTTCGAATCCTGCCCAGGGCTGAAATTATTTCAGTATCGCTGCGTTCGAGTCGTTACTCCGACTCTCGTGGGCGGGGAGTTGTGGATGTGTGTGCGTGTAAGGTCATATCATTACCCATAGATCGGTCATACGAGCTCTGAGCTCACTTCCGGGAGGGAAATAGCTGTCAATCACGAGTCCAACCCGTGATCCAAAGACCAAGGTGAATCACACACACACACACACACACACGCACACACCCGCACACACGCACACACACGCACACACACGCGCGCACACACACACACACACACACACACACACACACACACACACACACACACACATTCTCCCGTCAATTACGTTGGCAACATTTATAGATTTTCTTATGGCTAACGTGGGACGATTGTATTCAGCTGGGTAGGTTCATTTTAGTCAATGAACTGATAACTATCGAAAGAATCAGCAAATGGGGACGGAGACTTTCTTAATACGACGTTTCGCCACTTTCGACCGAACATCAAGCGATCGGTCGGCGACACACAAAACGTATGCAAGGAACTGAAATGGGAAATATCAATGTGGTTGATGTGATGAAAATCTATGTACTGGGGAATATTCAGTGTGTGTTGTAATATATCTATCGATCTATCTATTTATCTATCTTATTACCGATTACCAGCGACTTCCAAGGAGTACCTGCAACTGGTCTCCGGCGACCAATTGGTCGACTGTGGTCGGAAACAGGTCGTAAGCTTAGTGTGACTTGGCTCTTATCAAGTGGATAGACATGGTACATATAATTGAGATTAAACAGAAGGATCGGGGGGAAGAGTGGGAGGACATTGGGGCCTAGGAGAGGTTAAGGAGGATAGGGGGTCAAATGTCCAATTGCAGGACATTTCTTCACCACCAAATGGGGTAGAAATATTGGGACTAATCCGGGGGAAGAGTGGGAAGACATTGGGGCCTAGGAGAGGTTAAGGAGGATAGGGGGTCAAATGTCCAATTGCAGGACATTTCTTCACCACCGAATGGGGTAGAAATATTGGGACTAATCCGGGGGAAGAGTGGGAAGTCATTGGGGCCTAGGAGAGGTTAAGCAGGATAAGTGGGTCAAATGTCCAATTGCAGGACATTTCTTCACCACCGAATGGGGTAGAAATATTGGGACTAATCCGGGGGAAGAGTGGGAAGACATTGGGGCCTAGGAGAGGTTCAGGAGGATAAGTGGGTCAAATGTCCAATTGCAGGACATTTGTTCACCACCGAATGGGGTAGAAATATTGGGACTAATCCGGGGGAAGAGTGGGAAGACATTGGGGCCTAGGAGAGGTTAAGGAGGATAGGGGGTCAAATGTCCAATTGCAGGACATTTGTTCACCACCGAATGGGGTAGAAATATTGGGACTAATCCGGGGGAAGAGTGGGAAGTCATTGGGGCCTAGGAGAGGTTCGGGAGGATAAGTGGGTCAAATGTCCAATTGCAGGACATTTGTTCACCACCGAATGGGGTAGAAATATTGGGACTAATCCGGGGGAAGAGTGGGAAGTCATTGGGGCCTAGGAGAGGTTAAGGAGGATAAGTGGGTCAAATGTCCAATTGCAGGACATTTGTTCACCACCGAATGGGGTAGAAATATTGGGACTAATCCGGGGGAAGAGTGGGAAGACATTGGGGCCTAGGAGAGGTTACGGAGAAGGGGGTCAAATGTCCAATTGCAGGACATTTCTTCACCGAATGGGGTAGAAATATTGGGACTAATCCGGGGGGAAGAGTGGAAGGACATTGGGGCCTAGGAGAGGTTAAGGAGAAGGGGGGCAAATGTCCAATTGCAGGACATTTGTTCACCACCGAATGGGGTAGAAATATTGGGACTAATATCTCTTGTCCAAAGTGATCATGCGGTAGCCCAGTGCGTACCGTGTCGAACTCGCGAGCAGGTGGCCGTGAGTTCGATTCCGCGGACACGCTGCGGACTTGCTGCGCTGGCTCACAATAGCCCTGGCCAGGCGGGGAGGTAACCCGACGTCGGCCTAAAAAAAAAAAAAAAAAAAAAAACTCGCCGCAACTGACAGCTCTTTGGCCTACAAGGGGTTTCTCACTTCCCACTTCAAGGGAATGGGATGATGAGTTATCTCTCCCCCGGGAGGCACTTTTCCTTTCGTTGTAACTGTTGCCAGGCTATTTCATTCATCTTCGAGTCATCCCATGTTTAGGAGTAAAAAAATAAATAAAGTGATAATAACAATTTCAACAATGATAATAATGATATTAATAATAAGAATAAATAATAATGAAAATAACAATAACAATAAAACTAAGACAATAACAACAAAAATAACAGTAACAATAATACTAACAATAACGATAAAAGAAATAATGATAAAGACGATAATTGATAACATTAGTATTAACATTAATAACAACTAAAAATAATAATGATAATAGTAATAATAATAATGATAACAATTAACATCAACAATAATAATAATGATAATAATGATAATAACGATAACGATAATAACGATGATAACGATAATAACGATGATGATAATGACTATAATAATTATGATAATAATGATGATAATAATGATGATAATAATGATGATAATAATGATGCTAATAATGATAATGATGATAATAATGATGCTAATAATAATAATGATGATAGTAATGGTGATGATAATGGTGATGATCATAATGGTGATGATAATAATAAGGATGATAATGATGATGATAATGATGATGATGATAATGATGATGATAATGATGATGATAATGATGATGATAATGATGATGATAATGATGATGATAATGATGATAATTATGATGATGATAATAATGATGATGATAATAATGATGATGATAATAATGATAATAATAATATGATGATGATAACGATGATGATAATAATGATGATAATAATGGTGATACTGATGATGATAATAATGATGATAACAATGATGATAATGATGATAATGATGATGATAATAATGATAATAATAATGATGATTGATAATGATAACGATGATGATAATGATGATGATGATGATGATGATGATGATGATGATGATGATGATGATGATGATGATGATGATGATGATGATGATAATAATGATTATAATAATGATAATAATGATTATAATAATGATAATAATGATTATAATAATGATAATAATGATTATAATAATGATAATAATGATGGTTATAATGATGATAATAATAATGATAATGATGACAATGACAGTAATGATAATTATAATAATGATGATAATGAAGATAATGATGATAATGAAGATGATGATAATAGTGATGATAATAATGATGATAATAATGATGATAGTAATGATAATAATGATAATAATGATAATAATAATGATGATAATGATGATGATGATGATAATGATGATAATAATGATGATGATAATGATGATAATGATGATAATAATGATGATAATGATAATGATGATAATAATAATGATGATGATGATGATGATGATGATGATGATAATAATGATGATAATAATGATGATAATGATGATGTTAATAATGATGATAATGATGATGTTAATAATGATCATAATGATGATGATCATAATGATGATCATAATGATGATAATAATGATGATAATAAATGATAATAATGATGATAATAATGATGATAATAATGATGATGATGATAGTGATGATGATAACGATGATGATGATGATAACGATGATGATGATGATAACGATGATGATAACGATAATGATAATGATGATAATGATGATGATAATAATGATAATAATGATAATAATGATGATGATGATGATGATGATAATGGTACTGATGATGATAATGATGATGATGGTGATAATAATAATGATGATGATGATGATAATGTGATGATGATAATGATGAAAATGTTAGTGATGATGATGATGATGATAATTATGATAGTGATAATGATGATCATAATGATGATAATGACGAGAATTATGATGATGATAATGATGATGATAATGATGATAATGATAATGATGATAATGATAATGATGATAATGATGATGATAATGATAATGATGATGATAATGATGATAATGATAATGATGATAATGATGATGATGATGATGATGATAATAATGATAATGATGATGATGATAATAATGATGATAATAATGATGATAATAATGATGATAATAATGATGATGATAATAATGATGATAATAATAATAATAATGATGATAATGATAATAATTATGACGATGATGATGATGGTGATGATTATGATGATGATAATGATGGTAATGATGATGGTGTTGATGATAATGATAATGATGATATGATATGATATGATATGATGATAATGATATGATGATATGATGATATGATGATAATAATGATGATAATAATGATGTTGATAATAATGATGATAATGTATGATGATGATGATGATGATAATGATGATAATGATGATAATAATGATGATAATAATGATGATGATAATAATGATGATATGATGATAGTAATGATAATGATAATAATGATAATAATAATGATGATAATGATGATGATGATAATAATGATGATGATGATGATGATGACGATGATGATGATGATGATAATGGTGATAATGATGATAATAATGATAATGATGATAATGATGATAACGATGATAATGATAATAATGATAATAATGATGATGATGATGATGATGATGATGATGATAATGATTATAATAATAATGATAATAATGATGATAATGATGATGTTAATAATTTTCATAATGATGATGATCATAATGATGATCATAATGACGATAATAATGATAATAATGATAATAATGATGATAATAATGATGATAATAATGATGATAATAATGATGATAATAATGATGATAATAATGATGATGATGATGATGATGATGATGATGATGATGATGATGATGATGATGATAATGATGATAATGATAATGATAATGATGATGATGATAATGATGATGATGATAATAATGATGATAATGATAATAATAATGATGATAATAAAGATGATGATAATGATAATGATAATAATGATGATGAGAATAATGATGATGATGATAATGATGATAATGATAATAATGGATGATGATAATGATCATGATAATGAAGATGATGATAGTAATAATGATGATAATGATGATGGTAATGATGATGATGATGATGATGATGATGATGATGATGATGATGATGATGATGATGATGATGATGATAACAATGATGATAATAATGATAATAATGATTATGATAATGATGATAATGATAATAATGATGATGATAATGAAGATGATGATAATAATAATGATGATGAGAATAATGATGATGATGATAATGATGATAATGATAATAATGATGATGATAATGATCATAATGATGATAATGAAGATGATGATAGTAATAATGATGATAATGATGATGATAATAATGAAAATAATAATAATGATAATAATGATTATAATAATGATGATAATGATAATGATGATAATAATGATGATAATAATAATGTTGATAATAATGATGATGATAATGATGATGATGGTGATGATGATAATGATGGTGATGATGATAATGATGGTGATGATGATAATGATGGTGATGATGATCATATGATGATATGATGATATGATGATGATATGATGATATGATGATATGATGATATGATGATAATAATGATGATAATAATGATGTTGATAATGATGATAATAATGATGATAATAATGATGATGATATAATGATGATAATGGTGATGAGAATGATGATGATAATGATGATAATGATGATGATAATAATGATGATGATAATAATGATGATGATAATGATGATGATGATAATGATGATGATGATAATGATGATGATAATGATGATGATAATGATAATGATGATAATAATGATGATAATGATGATAATGATGATAATAATGATGATAATGATAATAATGATGAAGATGATGATGATAAACATGAAGATAATGATGAATGTGATAATGATGATGTTAATAATGATCATAATGATGATGATCATAATGATCATAATGATGATAATAGTGATAATAATAATAATGATAATGATGGTGATAATTATGATGATAACGATGATGATGAAAATGATGATAATATTGATGATAATGATAATAATGATGATGATGATGATGATGATGATGATGATAATGATGATAATAATGTAATTGATGATAATGATGATCATAATGATGGTGATGATGATAATGATGGTAATAATAATGGTGATGATAATGATGGTAATAATAATGGTGATGATGATAATGATGGTGATAATAATGGTGATGATAATGACGGTGATAATAATGGTGATGATGATAATGACGGTGATGCTGATAATGATGGTGATGCTGATAATGATAATGATGGCGATGATGATGATGATGATAATGAAGATGATAATGATGATAATGAGTGATGATTATGATGAAATAATGATGATAATGATGATAATGATGATAACGATGATAATGATGATAATGATGATAACGATGATGATGATAATGATGATAAAGATGATAATAATGAAATGATGATAATGATGATGATAATGATGATCATGATGATAATAATGATGATGACAATGATAATAATAATGATGATGATGATAATAATGATAATAATAATGATGATGATGATGACAATGATAATAATAATGATGATGATGATGACAATGATAATAATAATGATGGTAATGATGATGATGATAATAATGATGATAGTAATGATGATGATGATATGATGATGATATGATGATATGATGATAATAATGATGAAGATGATAATGATGATGATAATGATGATGATAATGATGATGATAATAATTATGATAATGATGATGATAATGATGATAATAATGATGATAATGATGATGATAATGATGATCATAATGATGATGACAATCATGATGATAATTATGATGATGATAATAATGATGATGATGATAATGATGATAATGATAATGATAATGATGGTGTTGATAATGATGTTAATGATGATTATGACAATGATGACAATGATGACAATGATGATAATGATGATGATGATAATGATAATAATAATGATGATAATGATAATAATGATTGATGATAATAATGATGATAATAATGATAATGATAATAATAATAATAATGATGATAATAATGAAGATAATGATGAAGATAATAATGATGAATATGATGATTATGATGATAATATTGATGATAATGATAATAATAATGATGATGATAATGATGATGATGATGATGATAATGATGATAATAATGATGATAATGATAATAATGATTGATGATAATAATGATGATAATAATGATAATGATAATAATAATAATAATGATGATAATAATAATAATGATAATAATGATAATGATGATGATAATGATGATAATGATGATGATAATGATGATGATAATGATGATGATAATGATGATGATAATGATGATGATGATGATGATAATGATGATGACAATGATGATGATAATGATGATGATGGTAATGATGACGATGGTAATGATGATGATAATGATAATGATGATGATGATGATATGATGATGATATGATGATATGATGATAATAATGATGATAATGATAATAATGATGATAATGATGATGATAATAATGATTATAATAATGATAATAATGATGATAATGATGGCAATGGTAAGAATAATAATGATGATAATGATGATGATAATGATGATAATGATGATAATGATGATAATGATGATAATGATGATAATGATGATAATAATGATAATGATAATGATAATGATGATTATGCTAATGGTGCTAATTATGATGATAATGATGACAATGATGATAATGATGATGATGATGATGATGATGATAATAATAATGATAATGATGATAATGATGATAATGATGGTGATAATGATGATGATAATGACAATAATGATGTTGATGATGATAATGATGATGGTAATGATGATGGTGATAATGATGATGATGATGATGATGATGATGATGATGATGATGATGATATGATGATGATATGATATGATGATATGATGATAATTATGATGATAATAATGATGTTGATAATGTTGATAATGATGATGATGACAATGATGATAATAATTATGATAATGATGATAATAATGATGGTAATGATGATGATAATGATGATCATAATGATGATAATGATGGTAATAATAATGGTGATGATAATGATGGTAATAATAATGGTGATGCTGATAATGATGGTGATGCTGATAATGATGGTGATGCTGATAATGATGGTGATGCTGATAATGATGGTGATGATGATAATGATGATAATGATGATGATAATGATGATAATGATGATAATGATGATGATAATGATGATGATAATGATGATGATAATAATGATGATAATAATGATAATAATGATAATAATGATAATAATGATAATAATGATAATAATGATGATAATAATGATGATAATAATTATGATAATGATGATAATGATGGTAATGATGATAATAATGATGCTAATGATAATAATGATGATAATGATGGTAATGATAATGATGATATTGATCATGATAATACTGATGATAATAATGATGATAATAATGATGCTAATGATAATAATGATGATAATGATGGTAATGATGACAATGAACAATGATAATACTGATGATGATGATAATAATGATGATGATAATACTGATGATAATAATGATGATGGTCATAACGATGATGGTAATAATGATGATAATGATGATGATAATGATGATGATGATGATATGATGATATGATGATAATAATGATGATAATGATGATGATAATAATGACAATGATAATAATAATAATGATGATAATAATGATAATAATGATTATGATAATGATGATAATGATAATAATGATGATGATAATGAAGATGATGATAATAATAATGATGATGAGAATGATGATGATGATGATAATGATGATAATGATGATAATGATAATGATGATAATGATGATGATAATTATGATAATAATGATGATGATAATGATGATAATAATGATGATAATAATGATAATAATGATGATAATGATGATAATGATGATAATAATGATGATAATAATGATGATAATAATGATGATAATAATGATGATAATGATGATGATAATGATGATAACGATAATGATGATAATAATGATGATAATAATGATGATAATAATGATGATGATGATAATGATGATAATGATGATAATGATATGATGATATGATATGATGATATGATGATGATATGATATGATGATGATATGATGATGATATGATATGATGATATGATGATATGATGATAATAATGATGTTAATAATGATGATAATAATGATGATAATAATGATGATAATGATGATGATAATGATGATGATAATGATGATAATTATGATGATGATAATGATGATAATGATGATCATAAAGTGTGATAATGATGATGATAATAATGATGATAATAATGATGATGATGATGATGATAATGATGATAATGATGATAATGATGATATGATATGATAATGATGATAATGATGATATAATGATGATATAATGATGATATGATGATGATATGATGATGATATAATGATGATATGATGATGATATGATGATAATGATGATAATGATGATAATGATGATAATGATGATAATGATGATAATGACGACGATAATAATGACGACGATAATAATGACGACGATAATAATGACGACGATAATAATGACGACGATAATAATGACGACGATAATAATGACGACGATAATAATGACGACGATAATAATGACGACGATAATAATGACGACGATAATAATGACGACGATAATAATGACGACGATAATAATGACGACGATAATAATGACGACGATAATAATGACGACGATAATAATGACGACGATAATAATGACGACGATAATAATGACGACGATAATAATGACGACGATAATAATGACGACGATAATAATGACGACGATAATAATGACGACGATAATAACGACGACGATAATAACGACGACGATAATAACGACGATAATAATAACGACGATAATAATAACGACGATAATAATAATAACGACAATAATAATGACGACGATAATAATGACGACGATAATAATGACGACGATAATAATGACGACGATAATAATGACGACGATAATAATGACGATGATAATAATGACGATGATAATAATGACGATGATAATAATTATGATGATAATAATGACGACTATAATAACGACGACGATAATAACGACGACGATAATAACGACGACGATAATAACGACGACGATAATAACGACGACGATAATAACGACGACGATAATAACGACGACGATAATAACGACGACGATAATAACGACGACGATAATAACGACGACGATAATAACGACGACGATAATAATGACGATGATAATAATGACGATGATAATAATGACGATGATAATAATGACGATGATAATAATGACGATGATAATAATGACGATGATAATAATGATGATGATAATGATGATGATAATGATGATGATGATAATGATGATGATAATAATGATGATAATAATGATAATAATGATAATAATTATGATGATAATAATGATGATAATGATGATGATGATAATGATGATGAATGATAATAATGATGATAATGATGATGATAATAATGATGATAATAATGATGATGATAATGATGATGATAATGATGATGATGATGAAGATGATAATGATAATGATGATGATAATAATGATGATAGTAATGATGATAATGATGATAATGATGATAATGATGATGATGATGATGATAATGATGATGACAATGATGATGATGATGGTAATGATGATGATGATGATAATGATGATGATGATATGATGATATGATTATATGATGATATAATGATATGATGATGATATGATGATATGATGATATGATGATATGATGATAATTATGATGATAATAATGATATTGATAATGATGATAATAATGATGATAATATAATAATGATATAATAATGATATCGTAATAATATGGTAATAATGATATGATAATGATAATGATAGTGATGATAATGATGATAATGATGATAGTGATGATAGTGATGATAATGATTATAATAATGATGATTATAATGATGATAATAATGATGATAATAATAATCATTATAATAATAATCATAATCATGATGATGATGATGATGATGATGATAATAATGATGACAATGATGATGATGGTAATGATGATGATGATAATGATGATGATAATGATGATGATAATGATGATGATGATGATGATGATAATGATGATGGTGATGATGATGATAATGAGGATGATAATGATGATAATGATGCTATGATGATATGATGATATGATATGATGATGATATGATGATATGATGATATGATATGATGATATGATGATATGATGATAATGATGATATATCATATCATATCATCATCATATCTCATCATCATATCATCTCATCATCATATCATCTCATCATCATATCATCATATCATGATGATATGGTGATATGATGATAATTATGATGATAATAATGATGTTGATAATGATGATGGTAATGATGATGATGATGATGATGATGATGATGATGATGATGATGATGATA
>NC_134802.1:34009211-34019211 GCF_046742065.1 Oratosquilla oratoria
GAGAGAGAGAGAGAGAGAGAGAGAGAGAGAGAGAGAGAGAGAGAGAGAGAGAGAGAGAGAGAGAGAAAGAGAGGGGAAGAGAGGGAGGGAGGGAGAGATGGGAGAGAGGGAGGGAGAAAGGGGGAGAGGGGAGGGAGAGATGAAAAGGAGAGAGAGAGAGAGAGAGAGAGGGGGGGAGGAGGAGAGGGGGGAGGAGGAGAGGGAGGGAGAGAGGAAGAGAAAGAGAGGAGAGGGGGAGAGGAGGGAGAGATGGAAAGAGGGAGAGAGAAGGAGAGAAAGTGGGGGAGAGAGAGGGGGAGAGAACGAGTGAGAGGGAAAGGGGGAGAGAGGGGAGAGGAGAGAGAGAGAGAGAGAGAGAGAGAGAGAGAGAGAGAGAGAGAGAGAGAGAGAGAGAGAGAGAGAGGGAGAGAGAGAGAGGGAGAGAGAGAGGGAGAGAGAGGGAGAGAAGGAAAGAGAGAGAGGGAGAGAAGGAAAGAGAGAGAGGGAGAAACGGAGGGAGGGAGACAGAGGGAGAGAGAACAAGAGTGAGAGAGAACGAGAGTGAGAGAGTAAAAGAAAGAGAATGAAATAGAGGGAGAGAGGGAGAGAGAAGAGAGGAAGAGAGAGAGAGAGAGAGAGAGAGAGAGAGAGAGAGAGAGAGAGAGAGAGAGAGAGAGAGAGAGAGAGAGAGAGAGAGAGAGAGAGAGAGAGAGAACGAGAGAAAACTGCCTCAAGGTAATCTATACAATGCGGAATTGTTTTCTCTCATTGCGTCCAGCCGAATCTAATCAGAATCCCGTGAGAAAACGAGGCTTACGCTCAGCGTACCCCTTTCCCTGAATAAAATCACCTGACGACCCAGAGTCCAAAAACCACTGAAGCCTGATACGCGTCGTAAGACTTTCGAATCACACGACGTCAGCCAGAAGAAAGTCATCTAAGATCGTCCCTCCATGGGCTGAAGGAGGGTGATGCGGAGTGGGTGGGGGATGGTGTGTCTGTTTGTGGACCTGACGACCCAGTTGATGAACAGTGGAATGACGAGTTGAAGAGTTGAAGAGAGGATAGGGGTGCGAAAGGGGCGGGCCCCGGAGATTAGATGAGGGAGGTGGAGGAGGGAGGAGGAGGAGGAGGGAGGAGGAGGAGGGAGGAAGAGGAGGAGGAAGAGGAGGAGGGAGAGGAGGCGGAGGAGTGGGTGGTAAAGAAGGTTAAGAAGGGGCGGGGTTGAGCGAGTAGGGGCGTGTCTAGAAGATTGGATGATGGAGAGGTGGAGGAGAAGTGTGATGGGGGGAGGGGGGAGGAGGTAGGGGTGGGAGGGGGAGGGAGGAAGGGGGGATAGGGGGAGGAGTTAGGCATCAAGATTGATGGACCTCCTACTTTCAGTGGTTAAGCCTCCTCTAAACTACCTCCCTCTTGAAGAACTACCTCCTATGCGTAGGTGGAGCCTCCTACTTGATCACGTATTACATGAAAGATATCTACCTCCTACTTGAGGAACAATTGAGTACATACCTCGTCCTTATGACAAAGCCTCTCTCACCTGAATAAAATCGACTGGCGGATTAGCTCTTACTCGAGGACGAGCTTGCTTTGATTGTACTCCAAGAACAACCTACCTTATATTTCAGGACGACCTACCTTGCACTCGAGGATGATCTTGTTCTTACTGTAAGGACGACCTACCTTGCACTCGAGGATGATCTTGTTCTTACTGTAAGGACGACCTATCTCATACATGAGGACGAACTCCCTCGTACTCTAAGGATAATCTACCACATACTCGAGGACGAACTAGTTTCTACTCGAAGACAAACTAGCTTATACTCGAGGACAAACTCCCTCGTACTCGAGAACGAGTTAAGTAGTACTCGAAGATGAGCTACCTCGTACTCTAAAGATGATCTACCGCATATTCGAGGACGAACTAGCTTCTACTCGAAGACAAACTAGTTCATACTCGAGGACAAACTCCCTCATACTCGAGAACGAGTTAACTCGTACTCGAGGATGAGCTACATCGTACTTTAAAGATGATCTACCGCATATTCGAGGACGAACTAGCTTCTACTCGAAGACAAACTAGCTCATACTCGAGGACAAACTCCCTCGTACTCGAGAACGAGTTAACTCGTACTCGAGGATGAGCTACCTCGTACTCCAGCACGAACTAGCTTCTACTCGAAGACAAACTAGCTCATACTCGAGGACAAACTCCTTAGTACTCGAGAGCGACCTACCTTGTACTCGAGGACGAACCCCCTCGTACTTAAGTGCGAGGTAGGTCGTACTCGAATACGAGTTACCTCATACTCGAAGACAAACTCGTACGCAAGGACGAGCTAAATCTTACTCTAAGGGCGACTTAGCTCGTACTCGAGGAGACACATTTTACTCCATAGAAGAAGGACCGCACAAAAATACATTGTCTCTGAAACTATATCACCTTGTTTCTCACGTGTTTCTGGACAGTCTTGCAACAGTCCAGAAACACAATCTTTGTATGCATAAGACCTCTGATTGTGTACAAGACCTCCATAAGCTAGAGACTGCAAGAGACCATAAGGCCTACACTAGACAATTCCACGTTCATTTCTACCTAACATCCCTTCTCCTTCAATTCATCTAACCTAATCTTAAAACAACAGATAGTTTCAGCGCTGACTCCGTGGTTTACTAAGTCTATTCCATTCGTTGACCACTCTCTTGGTCAGCCAGTTCTTGCATATTTCCTTTCTAAATCTATGCAAATCACCCTTTACACCCTACGGATTGAAACTAGTTTGATTTAGACTGAATAAAATCGCCTGGCGACAAACAGAAAACATGAAAAGATCGCAGGATGCAATTTAAAAAAAATCCACCTGTTATAAGCAAATCTAGAGGCAGTTGAGGAACAGTCCAGAAACCGACGAGAGACACGACAGCACTGTTAGAAACAATGTATCTGAGACAAGACCTCAATATGAGTACGGCGCCAACCCTTACCTAAAGAAAATCTGATTTTTTCCAAAATATGCTTCCGTGCTGGACCCGTTCCTGGAATGGAGCCGCCTGTTTGCTTTCTGGAGTGTATCAGGCGATTTTATTTAGCTCCATGGCATTCTTTCTTGTTAACCATAAGTCAAAACTTATTCATCTATTTATTCATTCTTTTACTAATTGTTGTTCATTTGTCAACACCCATTACACCCAAAACTTTCTTTAGGCTCTAAACCTCTTTCACTGGATTGTGGTCCATCCGGTCTAACTGATCAAAGTAGGTTTAGAAATAATTCTAGCGTGATCACGCTTTAATTTGTTACAAGACCATTAAAAGTTAATCCTTCTAAGGTTTTCTTAATTGGGTTCTGAAGCTCCTTCCATGGGCTCTAATGCCTTCCTGAGTTCTTAAACTAAACCTACTTTCCTAGCTTCTGTCCTTTCTTTGTTGATTTTTTAACTTAGGATCTGATTCTTGTAGCGTTCTCAATTTAAAGTAAACTTCAATTTTAAGCACAATCACAGAATAGTCTAAAATTTGTATAAAGTTCTTAACCTAATTCTTTGGTTTTTGGTCCTCTTCCTTTGGATTGTATTTTTTTTTTTTTCTTAGAGTTCTAAACGTCTTGCCTCCTTATTAGCTGCTTATCCTTTATTTTGAATTCTGAAACTTCTCTTGGATTCTGAACATTTTTATGATTTGAACCTCATTCTTTGGGTTCAAATCCTCTTTATGCCCTAACCTTTCTTTCTTATATCCTCATCCTCCTCTTTAGGTTCAGAACTTCTATCCTTGGACTCAGATCCTTCCTGTCTGAGTTCTTAACCCTCCACACATAGGTTCTGTCCTTTCTTCCTTATATCCTGAACCCCCTTAGGTTCAGAACTTCTACCCTTGGACTCAGATCCTTCTTGTCTGAGTTCTTAACCCTCCACACATAGGTTCTGTCCTTTCTTCCTTATATCCTGAACCTCCTTAGGTTCAGAACTTCTACACTTGGACTCAGATCCTTCCTGTCTGAGTTTTTAACCCGGTATACTTGCCCTCGTTGATTCCGTTGTTGTGAGGCCGTCCTCTTTGTCACTCCGGCGTCGGATCAGCTCAATTGTGTAAGTGAGATCCATCACAGCAAATGTTGACAATCCGCACTGTCGCACACAAAGGGCATGAGGGACTGTTCTGTGGCGAATTCCAGATTGCAGATTCACTCGAGTGTGGCGGTGGAGCACGTATCCTGTTGGGGCAAGTTCTCTTCAACCGCGGTTTTCTTCAACCGCGGTTTTATCCAACCGCGTTCTTCTCCAACCGCGGTTTTCTTCAAGCGCGGTCTTCTTCAAGCGCGGTTTTCTTCAACCGCGGTTTTCTTCAACCGCGGTTTTCTTCAACCGCGGTTTTCTTCAACCGCGGTTTTTTTCAACCGCGTTCTTCTTCAACCACGGTTTTCTTCAACCGCGTTTTTTTCAACCGCGGTTTTCTTCAACCACGGTCTTCTTCAACCGCGTTTTCTTCATCCGCGGTTTTCTTTAATCGCGGCCTTCTTCAACCGCGGTTTTCTTCAAGCGCGGTCTTCTTCAACCGCGATCTTCTTTACCCGCGGTTTTTTTCAACCGCGGTTTTTTCAACCGCGTTCTTCTTCAACCGCGGTTTTCTTCAACCGCGGTCTTCTTCAACCGCGGTTTTCTTCAACCGTGGTCTTCTTCAACCGCGTTTTCTTCATCCGCGGTTTTCTCTAATCGCGGCCTTCTTCAACCGCGGTTTCCTTCAACCACGGTCTTCTTCAACCGCGGTTTTTTCAATCGCGGTCCTCTTCAACCGCGGTCTCCTTCAACCGCGGTTCTCTTCAACCGCGGTCTTCTTCAACTGCGGTTTTCTTCAACCGCTATCTTCTTCAACCGCGGTTTTCTTCAACCGCGGTTTTCTTCAACCGCGGTTCTCTTCAACCGTGGTCTTCTTCAACCGCGGTTTTCTCCAACCGCGGCTTTCTTTAATCGCGGTCTTCTTCATTCGCGGTTCTTGTCGACCAAGATTTCACCGTACGCTGTTTCAACTATTATTTATTCACTCATTTATTTGTTTATTTTAATCTATTTATTCATTTGTCTGTCATTTATCTATTCCACTGCTTACGTATGTGCGGATCTATTAACCAATTTACTTTTTTGTTATCTAGAAACCTATTTATATTTTGGTTATTTCTATCTATATCTGATTCTATTCATTCGTGTTATTTTTATTTATTTATTTATTTTTTTTTTTTTTTGTCGAACACTTGCTAGTGATTGTGACAAACGGATTGTGTCAAACCTGATTTGGTCAAATATCCTTCCGTCAAACGCGATTTGGCCAAACGTCATTCTGTCAACCGCGATTCTGTCAAACGCGGTGTGCCCATGCGCGGTTTCGTCAAGCGCGTTTTTGTCAAATCATTCCTCTGTCAAACGTTATTGCAGTGGAAGAAGCAATAAAAATAAGAATAGAAAAAGATAATAAAAAAAAGGAAAAAATAAAAGAATGGCATAAAGAGATGAAGAAATGGAGAGAAAGAGAGGAAAAGAGAAGGAGAGTGAGAAAGAGATTATGATTTTATTTTTTTAAGGTTCTACATCAACACAAAGAAAGCTTGAAGTAATTTTTGAGATGTTTTGTAACCAGGGATGTGGTACCTGGTGGAGAGGGAGAGAGGGAGAAAGAGAGAGAGAAAAACAGAGAAAGAGAAGGAGTGAGAGAGAAAGATGGAGAAAGATTGTATATATATATATACATACATACATATATGAGAGAGAGAGAGAGAGAGAGAGAGAGAGAGAGAGAGAGAGAGAGAGAGAGAGAGAGAGAGAGAGAGAGAGAGAGAGAGAGAGAGAGAGAGAGAACAGAGTGACCACCCTCTTCTTCCACCCACCCTTAAATGTGTGGTCTCAGGTCCCCAAATTCAGTTTAATACTACCTCCTTTGTGGCCTTTGTTGACCCCTCTTCGGCGCCATTTGATCATTTCTGCGAAAATTGAGCCCGAGGCATAAATATATCAACAAAGGCGAAGAGACCGAGCTTCCCGCTGAACAAAACATGAACCAGAGCCGGCATGAGACCCTTTGGTCCATACTGGGGTCAATGAGGTCGAATGCCACAAGAGATATTATGTATATATACACACACACACACATATATATATATATATATATATATATGTAATAATAATAATAGTTATAATAATAATAATGTTATAATAATAATAATAGTTATAATAATAATAATAATAATAATAATAATAGTTATAATAATAATAATGATTGATAATGATAATGATAATGATAATGATAACTGTAATACTAATAATAATTGTAATACTAATAATAATAATAATTAATAATAATAATTTAATCAACAAATACTGAAGTAAACAAATGCCCAAAAATGAATAAAATAGAATAGAAATAAAATTATAAAAAAGATAAATAAGGAAATAAATAAATAAATGAAATTAAATAAGATAGTTGAATAAACAAAAATAATGAAAAAATACTACACTATGCTACTTACGTGTTTGAGCGAGTTTCAAAACTTCAAATTATACTAAACTTCATCGCCTCGATGAAATTGGTTCATCCATTGGCTAGTATGTATTGCTGTTGTTATTTTTGTCATTGGTGCTGTTGTTATTGCTGTTGTTATTTATGCTGTTATTGGTGTTGCTGTCGCTGTTGCTGTTGTTCATATTATTGCTTATATTGTTATTGCTGTTTTTGTTGTTGCTACTCTTATTGTTATTGGTGTATTGTTGTTACTGTTATGTTGTTATTACTGTTCTTGTTATTGTTACTGTTATTATTATTGGTGTGTTGTTACTGTTATGTTGTTATTGCTGTTTTTATTGTTACTATTATTTTATTGGTGTCTTTGTTGTTGTTGTTATTGCTGTTCTTCTTATAAGCCAAACACATGTCACGTGCTCATCACTCAACATTGAACATAAGAGCATAAGAATGAAGGAGGCTGCAAGAGACCCTAGGGCCTACACTAGGCAGTTCCATGTCCCTTATCACCTGTCATCTTTATACTTAAAGTTCTCATCTTCTCTTAAGACAACCAGTTGTGTCAGTGCTCACTAACTACATGGTTACTAAGTCTAATCACTTCGTTAACCACTCTTTTGGTAAACCAGTTCTAGTCCAAAGCATTACTCAAGATGAAAGGGGACGGGACCCCATGAGTCTTGTCAGGATATCCACTCAGCTGACGGAAGACACAAAACAAAGCCTTAGAAGGGGATTACCAAGGAATTCACCAAGGAGGTCACTAGGGTCACCAAAGAGGTCACCAATGGGGTCACCAAAGGGGTCACTAATGTCACCAAAAAGGTCACCATAGGTCACCAAAGGGGTCATCAAAGAGGTCACCAAAGGTCACCAAAGGGGTCATCAAAGAGGTCACTAAATGATCACCAATAGGGTTACCAAGGAGGTCACTAAGGTCACCAAAGAGGTCACCAAAGGAGGCCACCAAAGGGGTCACCAATGGGGTTACCAAGGTCACCAAAGAGGTCACCAAAGGAGGTCACCAAAGGGGGTCACCAAAGAGGTCATCAATGGGGTCACCAATGGGGTTACCAAGGCCACTATGGTCTCCAAGGAGGTCACCAAAGGAGGTCACCAAAGAGGTCATCAATAGGGCCACCAAAGTGGTTACCAAGGAGATCACTAAGGTCACCAAAAGAGGTCACCAAAGGTCACCAAAGGGGTCACCAAAGAGGTCACCAAAGGGGTCACCAATGAGGTTACCAAGGAGGTCACCAAAGATGTCACCAATGGGGTCACCAAAGGGATTACCAAGAAGTTCACTGAAGGGGCCACCAAAGACGTCACTAAAGGGGTCATCAAAGGGGTCACCAAAGGGGATACCAAGGTCACCAATGGGATCACCAAAGGGATTACTAAAGATGTCACTAAGGGGGTCACCAAGATGGTCACCTAGGTCACCAATGGGGGCCAGCAATGGGGTTACCAAGGAGGTCACCAATGAGGTCACCAAAGGGGTAATCAAGGTCACCAATGGGTCACCATGGACACCAATTGGGACATCAAGGTCACCAATAGGTTAATCAAGGTCACCCATGGGATCACCAAGGAAGCCATCAGTGGAGTCATCAAAGTCACCAAAGGGGTCATCAAGGTCACCAATGGGTCAACATGGGCACCAATGGGGACATTAAGGTCAGCAATGGGTTCATCAAGGTCACCCATGGGGTCACCAAGGAATCCATCAGTGGAGTCATCAAAGTCACCAAAGGGGTCATCAAGGTCACCAAGGGGGACATTAAGGTCACCAATGGGTCAACATGGGCACCAATGGGGACATTAAGGTCAGCAATGGGTTCATCAAGGTCACAAAAGGGGTCATCAAGGAGGTCACCAAGGTCACCAAAGGGGTTGCCAAGCTCTGAGGTCTTGAGGTTGTCCATCCTTTTCGCTGTTTGATGACTTTGGTGGTTTGTTCCTGTCGTCAGGCGATTCTATTCAGCCCTCTCCCTTCAACAGTCATCTGCGTTTTGGCGCGCGGTAGCCCAGTGGATACCGTGCCGAACTTATAACCAGGTGGTCGTGAGTTCGATTCCCGGGACCAAACGCGCTTTTCTTGCCTTGGTTCCCAATAACCCTGGCCAGGCGGGGAAGCGGGGAAGCGGGGAAGCGGGGAGGAGGAGGAGGAAGAAGAAGAAGAAGAAGAAGAAGAAGAAGAAGAAGAAGAAGAAGAAGAAGAAGAAGAAGAAGAAGAAGAAGAAGAAGAAGAAGAAGAAGAAGAAGAAGAAGAAGAAGAAGAAGAAGAAGAAGAAGAAGAAGAAGAAGAAGAAGAAGAAGAAGAAGAAGAAGAAGAAGAAGAAGAAGAAGAAGAAGAAGAAGAAGAAGAAAGAAGAAGAAGAAGAAGAAGAAGAAGAAGAAGAAGAAGAAGAAGAAGAAGAAGAAGAAGAAGAAGAAGAAGAAGAAGAAGAAGAAGAAGAAGAATAGAAGAAGAAGAAGAAGAAGAAGAAGAAGAAGAAGAAGAAGAAGAAGAAGAAGAAGAAGAAGAAGAAGAAGAAGAAGAAGAATAAGAAAGAAGAAGAAGAAGAAGAAGAAGAAGAAGAAGAAGAAGAAGAAGAAGAAGAAGAAGAAGAAGAAGAAGAAGAAGAAGAAGAAGAAGAAGAAGAAGAAGAAGAAGAAGAAGAAGAAGAAGAAGAAGAAGAAGAAGAAGAAGAAGAAGAAGAAGAAGAAGAAGAAGAAGAAGAAGAAGAAGAAGAAGAAGAAGAAGAAGAAGAAGAAGAAGAAGAAGAAGAAGAAGAAGAGAAGAAGAAGAGAAGAAGAAGAAGAGAAGAAGAAGAAGAAGAAGAAGAAGAAGAAGAAGAAGAAGAAGAAGAAGAAGAAGAAGATTTTTCACTTCCCACTCAGTGGGATTGGGAGGGTGAGCTTTAACTTTTATTCTGTCTAAAGCCCAGGCTATTCTATTCAACTAAAGAGGACCACCAACCCCTAGCTGTTGCCGTCAGGGGATTTAATTAAACGCCCGATTATCTCATCTGAATCTAGAAGAGATGTGTTAGAATACAAATCAATAAATGCATAAATAAATAAATAAATAGATAATAGACTGAAGTCGGATGCAACAAAGGAAAATTACTGAATTAATAAATATATAAATGAATAAATGATATAAATATATGATTCAATAAATGATCAAAAATAGATTAATCTATCATAAATGAACAAACATATAAATGGAGAAATAGATAACTGAATAGATAAATGAAGATAAATCAGTAGATAAATGAAAAAATAAAACGATAACAAATAGATAAACAAATAAATTCGCAAATGAAATAAATATACGAATGAAAAAGTAAATGAAAATGAATTGATCACAACATTTTGATCAGATGTTTGTCCCAAATGAATCCTAAAGCTTCGAGCTGTGATACATTTGACTGGCTCGGCTGCTGCCAGCTTAGTTCATTCATCACGACAGATTGAAAGTAATATTTTCTCTTTAGGTTAGCATTTCATTTTTTTTTTCTTCTT
>NC_134802.1:34024211-34039211 GCF_046742065.1 Oratosquilla oratoria
AGGACAACACTCGGAACCCCGATGGCGAAAACCGACGAGATGCTCGATCTCCACTCGAAGTCGAGGCAACAAGAACGCACTGACCGGCGAATCTCCAGAGAACCTCCGAAGAGTCTCGAAAGACCAGCCTCTCTGGAGGCTCTTCGGAGAGCCTCCAGAGAGCCTCCGAAGATTTTCCAAAGACCAGTCTCTATTGAGTCTCCAGGAGCCTCCGAAGAGTCTTCAAAGGCCAGCCTCTCTGGAGTCTCCGAAGAGCCTCCAGAGAGCCTCCGAAGATTTTCCAAAGACCAGCCTCTAAGGAGCCTCCAGAGAGCCTCCAAAGAGTCTTCAAAGACCGGCCTCTCTGGAGTTTCCAGAGAGCCTCCTAAGATTGTCTAATAACCAGGCTCTCTGGAGTCTCCAGGGAGCCTCCGGTAAACCTCCGAAGAGTCTCGAAAGACCAGCCTCTCTGGAGTCACCAGAAAACCTCCAGAGAGCCTCCGAAGATTTTCCAAAGACCAGCTTCTATTGAGTCTCCAGAGAGCCTCCGAAGAGTCTTCAAAGACCATCCTCTCTGGAGTCTCCACAGAGTCTCTAGAGAGCCTCCGAAGTTTTTCCAAAGACCAGCCTCTATGGAGTTTCCAGTAGCCTCCGAAGAGTCTCGAAAGACCAGCCTCTCTGGAGTCTCCGAAGAGCCTCCAGAGAGCCTCCGAAGATTTTCCAAAGACCAGCCTCTATTGAGTCTCCAGAGAGCCTCCGAAGAGTCTTCAAAGACCAGTCTCTCTGGAGTTTCCAGAGAACCTCCGAAGATTGTCCAAACACCAGGCTCTCTGGAGTTTCCAGGGAGCCTCCAGAGAATTCTTATAGAGAGCCTGCAAAGAGTCTCCAAAGACCAGGCACTCGAAGGCGATACTCAGAACCCAGATGGAGTATCGACTTGACAATCCCACACTTCCTCGAGACGCTCAAACCTCCATCGATGGTCTTCAAGAGATGGGCATCGGAAGGAACCATCTCCCCTTTGCCCATCTTCAAAAAACTTGTTAACACCGTCACCTCTATCGAAAGGTACAACCTTGAGGGGTCGGTTTCTGGAGAGGACCAGTTATCAAGTTCGCCACCTCCTCCAAAGGACATCGAAGAACCTCCTCCAAAGGACATTGAAGAACCTTCTCCAAAGGACATTGAAGAACCTCCTCCAAAGGACATCGAAGAACCTCCTCCAAAGGACATCGAAGAACCTCCTCCAAAGGACATCGAAGAACTTCCTCCAAAGGACATCGAAGAACCTCCTCCAAAGGACATCGAAGAACCTCCTCCAAAGGACATCGAAGAACCTCCTCCAAAGGACATCGAAGAACCTCCTCCAAAGGACATCGAAGAACTTCCTCCAAAGGACATCGAAAAACTTCCTCCAAAGGACATCGAAGAACCTCCTCCAAAGGACATCGAAGAACCTCCTCCAAAGGACATTGAAGAACCTCCTCCAAAGGACATCGAAGAACCTCCTCCAAAGGACATCGAAAAACTTCCTCCAAAGGACATCGAAGAACCTCCTCCAAAGGACATTGAAGAACCTCCTCCAAAGGACATTGAAGAACCTCCTCCAAAGGACATCGAAGAACCTCCTCCAAAGGACATCGAAGAACCTCCTCCAAAGGACATCGAAGAACCTCCTCCAAAGGACATCGAAGAACCTCCTCCAAAGGACATCGAAGAACCTCCTCCAAAGGACATCGAAGAACCTCCTCCAAAGGACATCGAAGAACCTCCTCCAAAGGACATAGAAGAACCTCCTCCAAAGGACATTGAAGAACCTCCTCCAAAGGACATCGAAGAACCTCCTCCAAAGGACATCAAAAAACTTCCTCCAATGGACATCGAAGAACCTCCTCCAAAGGACATCGAAGAACTTCCTCCAAAGGACATCGAAGAATCTTCTCCAAAGGACATCGAAGAAACTCCTCCAAAGGACATCGAAGAACTTCCTCCAAAGGACATCGAAGAACCTCCTCCAAAGGACATCGAAGAACCTCCACCAAAGGACATCGAAGAAACTCCTCCAAAGGACATCGAAAAACCTCCTCCAAAGGACATCGAAGAACCTCCTCCAAAGGACATCGAAGAACCTCCTCCAAAGGACATCGAAAAACCTCCTCCAAAGGACATCAAAGAACCTCCTCCAAAGGACATCGAGGAGCATCATCTCCTTGTCATCCATCTTCTGGATCTATCAACACTCTAACCTCCTTCTGAGGAAGCAACCTTGAGGGGCTGACATTCGTTTTCTAGACTGGGCCAAAGATCTTTTACTACGAACTTCGTCTATCCCCTCCTTTATCTTTCACAAAAGGAAGGCTCACAGCAGGCACCTGCTTTCCTGCTGCCTGCTTATAGCAGGATCCACAAAGTCCAAAGTTCCTTTTCATAGTGATCTATGACAAGAAACCGAAGACTGTTACCGGTTACTGCGGGGTTGAGGGTTTCCAGTTAATGAAACCTGCTGAAAAAAAAAATATCACTTCAAGTCACTGGCGATCACGCAAGACCCCAAAAAGACTTCTCGAGATCAATGCACTTCCTAAAGAGAAGAAGTCGAATTTGGGTCTCAGCGGTCGATGTGCATCGCTCTCCTGCCCTTGGCGAAGTTGAATGGCTTCTGCCAGTTTTATGATCACCTGCTCGATTGCCTCTCCTCTGCATTTACGCTCGAAGTTATCTAACACTCTCTTCCGAACTCAGAGAGAGAGAGAGAGAGAGAGAGAGAGAGAGAGAGAGAGAGAGAGAGAGAGAGAGAGAGAGAGAGAGAGAGAGAGAGAGAGAGAGAGAGAGAGAGAGAGAGAGAGAGAGAGAGAGAGAGAGAGAGAGAGAGAGAGAGAGAGAGAGGAGAGAGAGAGAGAGAGAGAGAGAGAGAGAGAGAGAGAGAGAGAGAGAGAGAGAGAGAGAGAGAGAGAGAGAGAGAGAGAGAGAGAGAGAGAGAGAGAGAGAGAGAGGAGAGGAGAGGAGAGGAGAGGAGAGAGAGAGAGAGAGAGAGAGAGAGAGAGAGAGAGAGAGAGAGAGAGAGAGAGGAGGGTGGGGTGGGGTGGGGGAAGAGAGAGAGGAGAGAGGAAAGAGAGATAGATAGAGAGAAATCAGATAAACAATCATCACCAGAAACACTATCATAATTATCACCATTTTCCTTATCATTACTATCATTATTTGTATTACTATTGATATTCTTACCCTTCTTCTTCCTCCTTTTCTTCATTCTCCCCTTCGTTTTCTTCCTACTTCTTCCTTCCTCCTCCTTTACTTCTTCCTCTTCCTCCTCCTCCTCCTCATTGTCATCATACTACGCACGCAACGCCCGACGGCTAGGATCAAACTCGGGACCATTAGAACTCGAGTAGTAATAACACTCGCCGCCAGTCTTGAGGTCGAGCTCGGCTCATCCTTGAGGACGAGATTGCAAAGGGTGGCACGTCATCCAAGAACCTGAACCATCTGGAGGCTGACCACCTGCACAACCACCAACCAACACCACCCACTCGTTTACGTCCTTTGCCCAACATCTGTTCACCTCTTGGTGTGGTGGTGGTAGTAATGGTGGTAGTAGTGGTGGTGGTAGTGGTGGTGGTAGTGGTGGTAGGGATGGTGGTGGGAGTGGTGGTGGTAGTACTGGTGGTAGTAATGGTAGTGATGATGATGGTGGTAATGGTGGGGATGGTGGTGGTAGTGGTGGTGTTGGTAGCGGTGGTAGTAATGGTGGTAGTAGTGGTGGTGGTGGTAGTGGTGGTGTTGGTAGTGGTGGTAGTGATGGTGATGGTAGTGGTGGTGATACTGGTGGTGGTAGTAATGGTGGTAGTGGTGGTAGTGGTGGTGGTAGTGGTGGTGGTGGTAGTGGTGGTGATAGTGATGGTGGTAGTGGTGGTGGTAGAGGTGGTAGTGGTGGTACTAATGGTGGTAGTAGTGGTGGTAGTGATGGTGATGGTAGTGGTGGTGATACTGGTGGTGGTAGTACTGGTGGTAGTAATGGTAGTGATGATGATGGTGGTAATGGTGGTGGTAGTGGTGGTGTTGGTAGTGGTGGTAGTAATGGTGGTAGTAGTGATGATACTGGTGGTGGTAGTAATGGTGGTAGTGGTGGTGATACTGATGGTGGTAGTAATGGTGGTAGTAGTGGTGGTAGTGATGGTGGTGGTAGTGATGGTGGTGGTAGTGGTGGTGGTAGTGGTGGTAGTGATGGTGATGGTAGTGGTGATACTGATGGTGGTAGTAATGGTGGTAGTAGTGGTGGTGGTAGTGGTGGTAGTAGTGGTGGTGGTAGTGGTGGTGGTGGTAGTGGTGGTAGTGATGGTGATGGTAGTGGTGGTGATACTGGTGGTGGTAGTAATGGTGCTAGTAATGGTGGTGGTGGTGATGGTGGTAATGGTGGGGATGGTGGTAGTAGTGGTGGTGGTGGTGGTAGTGGTGGTAGTGATGGTGAAGGTAGTGGTGGTGATACTGATGGTGGTAGTAATGGTGGTAGTAGTGGTGGTGATGATGATGGTGGTAATGGTGGGGATGGTGGTGGTAGTGGTGTTGTTCTCAGGAAAGGAGTAAAAATAAGTAGATAAATAAATAGATAAACTGATAAATACCAATCCGACAGTTAAAGTGTATCTTTTTCTTGAAATGAGCAAGGTTTTATTTTTTCATATTGACTTTTCTTTGAACCAAAGTAGTATTCTTTACATCCCATCTTAATCTCTTGGTAAAAAACTTTCGTGATATTTTCCACTGTAAGAAGAAATTACAAAAAAAAGAGAGAAATGCTATGCTCTTCTGGCTTCTAGCCTTTCGTTCTGCCACTCTCTTAAATCTCTCTCTCTCTCTCTCTCTCTCTCTCTCTCTCTCTCTCTCTCTCTCTACCTCTCTCTCTACCTCTCCCTCTCTCTCTCTCTCTCTTTCTCTCTCTCTCTTTCTCTCTCTCTTTTTCTCTTTCTCCCCCCTCTCTCTCTCTGTCTTTCTCTCTCTCTCTCTCTCTCTCTCTCTCTCTCTCTCTCTCTCTTTCTCTCTCTCTCTCTCTCTCTCTCTTACGACTCCACCTCTGTAGGAAAGGAAATAAATTTTACAAGACATAAACCGATTTAAAAAAATGGCGATCTTTATTATGTTTGTTCTGGCTGCAGCCAGGAGATTATGATTCTTTATTACTCTGCTAAGGAAGACTTCATACACAAGAAAAGAACCGCTCTTTACCGCACTAGAAAGAAAATAGAATCAAAGTTTGAGGCGATGACAAGATTCTAATTCTTAGAAACTTTTCTGTGCGCGGTCACAAACACACACGTACACACACTTACACACACACACACACACACACACACACACACACACACACACACACACACACACACACACACACACACACACACACAAACATACACAAAAAAAAAAAAAATACTTCATACTGAGATACTAATTCTTAAGAGCCTTTCTTCTTGTAGTCGCCCCTGAATGAGCATCACTATTTTAGTCTATCACGGCCAATAGCGAGCTCGCATGTCGACCCCGTTCACTGTCCCGCATTCAAGAATCTATAAATCTGAGAAGCGGCGGCGGAGGAAGAGAGGGGCGGGGGGAGGGGGGAGGAGGGTTTTAGAAAAACCCCTTAGCACCTGAATTTATGTGGTGCAGGTGGCAAGGGGCACACACAGGGAGGCGCTTAGCGCTGGACAAGCCGAAACCTTGGTTGTGTGTCAAAGAGTAGTCGAGAATAGTCGCTCAAGATCGAGCAGGGTCCGTGAAGTCGTGATTTGAATCAAACGCGCCACGGTGGTCTCGTGTATGTGTATGTACGTATATGTGTAGGTATTTATATGTATGCATTTATGCATGTATGTATCCATGTATGCATGCATCTATGTATGTATGCATGTATATATGTATGTATGCATGTATGTATATATGTATGCATGTATATATATGTATGCATGTATGTATGTATGTATACATGTATGTATGCCTGTATGTATACATGTATGAATGTATGTATGTATGTATGTATGTATGCATGTATGTGTATGTACGAGTATATATGTATGTATGTGCGTACGTATGTATGTAAGTATGCATACAGGATAAACCATTTCGATGTTAAACAAAGCAAGTTGTTTTCGTATATTACTTGTTAAGCGCAAAGTACAAAGAGCAGCTAAAGCAAGTTGTTTTCGTATATTACTTGTTAAGCGCAAAGTACAAAGAGCAGAGTACAAAGAGCACAGTACAAAGAGAATATATTTCCTGGTCAAGGGCCCATAACTCTTAGAAAAGGAAGAGCGGAAGAAGCTCTTGGAGACACGTGCTGTGTCCAAATGTCCGACTTTGGGGTACAATGGGCCCAGGTGTCCACGGACCCACCAGTGGGTACGTTCTAGAACTATTTATACATCAGTGTCTAGCTTATGCAATCCTAAGTTTTGGTTAACATTAAGGCCTTGGGTAGATCTGGTTAAAATGCGTTTAAGTTCATTTGTTTCTTGGTATGTGAGCAGGATTGCTGTGTTGTCATCGCGGTGTGGCTGTTGTAATGTTACGGTTGTTACAGTAGCATTCCATATAACTTGCTCCTTTATGAGACTGAGCTGGCTAAACGTTAAACTTAATTAATTTCTTTCTCTAACAGATGTCCTATACTGACCTACCCTAACCCCTAATTAGTATGTATAGGGGAGAGTTTAAGTGTTCTGACACATTTGCGAGATGAACTATAAATCCCACTTTCGGAGGAATTTTTTTTTACTTTCTCATGTGTATGTATTTCAACTCGAATGATAGTTTTGTAACTAACATACCTTGCAAAGGGAAGGTGGTGAGGTAAACACAGGGAACAGTTGGACTCCGTAGAGTTCCCTTCAGCTGAAGAAAATCACCCGAAGAATACCCTTTGTTAAAAAAAAAAAAAAAAAAAAATGATAATAAAAACACGACCTTCAATCTTGAACTACGATTTCTCCCGAAGCCATTTTCCTTTCAGAGCCCTCGAAGGTCCGCCGAGGCTTCTTCGTCTTCTTCGCCATAAGAGACACTTGGCGCCTCGTCAGGTAACCTCCTGAAAAAGAAGAAGAAAAAGAAGACGGGTAAGAAGAACGAGGTGGAGGAGGAGAAGAAAGAGAAAAAGAAAAGGAAGAAGACGATGAAGAGGAGGAAGGAAAAGGAGGAGAAAACGAAGAGAAAGCCGAAGGCGGGAAGAAAAAGAAGAAAAAAAGGAAGAAGAAGGAGAAGGAAGAGGAGGGGAAGGAGGAAATGAAGAGGAGAAGGAGAAGAAGAAGAATAAGAGGAAGAAGAAGTAGAAGAAGAAAAAGAGGAAGAAGAAGACGAAGAAGTAGTAGTAGAAGAAGAAAGAAAAGAAAAAGAAAAAAAGAAGAAAAAGAAAAAGGAAGTAGAAGAAGAAAAAAGAAGAGAAAGAAGAAGAAATAGAAGAGGAAGCAGAGGAAGAAGAAGAAGAAGAAGAAGAAGAAGAAGTAGAAGAGGCAACAACATCAGCAAAGGAACAACAACAACCCCTTCGCTACAACAATGACAAAAAAAAATCAGATTTCGTCCTGTCTTATGCTTCATTACCCACAAAAAAAAAAAAAAAAAAAAGACGAAGATAATCCAGCAAATGGGGGGTGGGTGGGGTGTTTGAGGTCGTAGCTGCTGTTGAGTCCGAGAACTTAGTAGACAGTTTCAACGACGCACAATTCCCTTAGTTGGGGTTCCCCACTTGGACGCCGGCCGCGGGTACTCCCGAGGACCCCTCAGCGCCTGAGAATATGACCCTACAGGAGTGGCGATGAAAGAAGTCGAGGGCGCCAGAGCGCCATACAAACGAGAGTTATGGAGACAACCAGAAGGAGACCGGAATTTGTCCACATTACACACAAGAATGAAGGACGACCCACCACCAGTACCACCTTCAGACTCCTCCTCCTCCTCTTCCTCCTCCTCCTCCTCCTCCTCCTCCTCCTCCTCCTCCTCCTCCTCCTCCTTCTTCTTCTTCCTCCTTCTCCTCTTCACCTTCTCCTCCTCCTCCTTCTTCCCCTCCCACATTACACACAAGAATGAAGGACGACCCACCACCAGTACCACCTTCAGACTCCTCCTCCTCCTCTTCCTCCTCCTCCTCCTCCTCCTCCTCCTCCTCCTTATCCTCCTCCTCCTTATCCTCCTCCTTCTCCTCCTCCTCCTTCTTCTCCTCCTCCTCCTTCTCCTCCTCCTTTTCCTCCTCCTCCTTATCCTCCTTTTCCTCCTCCTCCTCCACCTCCTCCTCCTCCTTCTTCTTCTTCCTCCTTCTCCTCTTCCTCCTTTTCCTCCTCCTCCTTCTTCTCCCACATTACACACAAGAATGAAGGACGACCCAACACCAGTACCACCTTCAGACTCCTCCTCCTCCTCCTCCTCCCTATCATCCTCATCCTCCTTCTTCCTCCTTCTCCTCTTCCTTCTTTTCCTCCTCCTTCTCCTCTTCCTCCTTTTCCTCCTCCTCCTTCTTCTCCCACATTACACACAAGAATGAAGGACGACCCACCACCAGTACCACCTTCAGACTCCTCCTCCTCCTCCTTCTTCTTCTTCCTCCTTCTCCTCTTCCTCCTTTTCCTCCTCCTCCTCCTTCTCCCACATTACACACAAGAGTGAAGGACGACCCACCACCAATACCACCCTCAGACTCCTCCCCCTCCTCCTCCTCCTCCTCCTCCTCTTCCTCCTTCTTTCTCCTCCTCCTCCTTCTTCTTCCTCCTTCTCCTCCTCCTCCTTCTTCCCCTCCTCCTCCTACTTCTTCCCCTCCTGAATTTGTCCACATCACGCACAAGAGTGAAGGACGACCCAGCACCACCCTCAGACTCCTCCTCCTCCTCCTCTTCCTACTTCTCCTCCTCCTCCTTCTTCCCCTCCTCTTCCTATTTT
Organism: Oratosquilla oratoria; assembly: GCF_046742065.1. NCBI lineage: Eukaryota > Metazoa > Arthropoda > Malacostraca > Stomatopoda > Squillidae > Oratosquilla > Oratosquilla oratoria. The sequence continues at coordinate 34,033,107 of NC_134802.1, forward strand.
TCATTCTCCTCTTTCTCCCCCTCCTCTTCCTCCTCCTCTTTTCCCCTCCTTCTTCCCCCTCCTCCTTCTTCCCTTCCTCTTCCTCATTCTCTTCCTCCTCTTTCTACCCCTCCTCCTCCTCATTCTCTTCCTCCTCTTTCTACCAGTCCTCCTCCTCCTCCTCCTTTCCCCCTCCTCTTTTCCCCCTCCTCCTTCCCCTCCTCTTCCTCATTCTCTTCCTCCTTTTTCTTCCCCTCCTCTTTCTCCTTCTCATCCTCCCCTTTCTCCCCCTCCTCCTACTTCTTCCCCTCCTCTTCCTCCTTCCCCTCCTCCTCATACTTCCCAACCTTGCCCTCCTCCTCCTTCACATTCTCCTTCTCTCCCTCCTCCTGCCTTTCCTTCACCTTCCGCCCTTTTCCTTTTTCCTCCTCCTCGTTCCTCCTTGTATCTAGTCTTCTTCCTCTTCCTCCTCCTCCTCCTCCCTCTACCAACCACGCCTCTTCTTTCTCTCTTCCTTCCGTTTCCTCTTTCTCTCTCGCGTCTCCTCTTTATCCTCCTCTTTCTCTCTCCCGTCTCCTCTTTATCCTCCTCTTTCTCTCTCCCGTCTCCTCTTTCTCCTCTTTCTCTCTCCCGTCTCCTCTTTATTCTCCTCTTTCTCTCTCCCGTCTCCTCTTTCTCCTCCTCTTTCTCTCTCCCGTCTCCTCTTTCTCCTCCTCTTTCTCTCTCCAGTCTCCTCTTTATCCTCCTCTTTCTCTCGTCTCCTCTTTATCCTCCTCTTTCTCTCGTCTCCTCTTTATCCTCCTCTTTCTCTCTCCCGTTTCCTCTTTCTTCTCCTCTTTCTCTCTCCCGTCTCCTCTTTCTCCTACTCTCCTTTTCCTCTCTCCTGTCTCCTCTTTCTCCTACTCTCCTTTTCCTCTCTTTTTCTCTCTCTTCCTCTGTTCCCACTTTCTTCACTGCCTCCTCCCTCTCCTCTTTACTCTTTTCGTCCTCTTTTCAATCTCTCTTCCCTATGTTGTGGTGGCATAATCGGAAGCGTGCTGATCTCGCATTCGCTCAGTTGTGGGTTCGAATCCCGCACTTCTCACCCATTCCCATAATAGAGCAAAGATGACGGCTTCGGCAGCAGTTATGCGCCTCCTGGCGTTGTCTCCTCACCTCTTCCTCTTCTTCTTCGTCCCTACTCTTCCTACCTTGATTTACCATACCCTCCCTCCCTTCACCCTTCCTCTTTCCCTCTTCTTCACCCCCCCCTCTCTCTCTCTCTCTCTCTCTCTCTCTCTCTCTCTCTTTTGTCCCTTCCTCCTTCCTCCTTACTTCTCTCCTTCCCATACTCTTTGATCTCCCCTCCTCTCTTCCTCCCTTTCTTCCTCCCTCCCTCTCTTCTTCCCTCCCTCTTTACTCTCAGCCTTTCTCACCCTCTTCCTTCCACCCTCCCACACCACCTCTCTCCCTCCAGCATCCCCATCCTACCCCTCCTTTGTACGGTGTGTTGTGGCCCGGTGTGTAGCATATATATGTATATATACATATATATATATATATATACATATATATATATATACATATATATATATACATATACAGTATATATATATACATATATATATATACATATAGAGTCTATATATATACATATATATATACATATATATATGTATATATATATATGTATATTCATATACATATATATATATATATCATATACTCGTATAGGTATATACGTATATATATACATATATATATACATATATATATACATATATATACACACATACATGTACATATACGTATACGTATACATATACATATACATATATATACATATACATATACATATATATATAACTATATATATATACATATATGTATATATATATATGTATATATATGTATATATATATATATATATATACATATATATACATATATATATAAATGTACATATATATACGTATATATATCTATCTATATATATATATATGAATTTCTGGCTGACGTCAACGACAAATTATCTCATTCAGTTTCAATCAAAACCTCGCAGCTAAGTCGATACATCTCACTGATTTTATTCTGGCTAACGTCAAATGATTTTACCTATTTGAAGGTTTGACCTCCCCAGTGCCAACTGGCCCACAAAACCCCACATATCAAAATAAACAAACAACCAAAAACACACATAAACATACACATGCACACCCGCACACACACACATATGCACACAACTCGGTGGCGCGGTTGGTAGAGTCCCAGACTGTCAGTATGGCGGTACCTGCGGTACCTGGTTCAAACCCTTCCCAGGGGTGAAATTATTTCAGTATCGCTGCTCTTCGAGTCGTTACTCCAACTCTCGTGAGCAGGGAGTTGTGTGTGTGTGTGTGCGTGTAAGGTCATAGCACTACCCATAGATCGGTCATACGAGCTCTGAGCTCTCTTCCGGGAGGGAAATAGCTGTCGATAACGAGTCCAACACGTGATCCAAAGACCAAGGTGAATCACATACAAAATCCACGCTGTCACCGCTCTCTAGCCTCCCGTTGCTACCCCCCCAACTCCACCTTTCTCCACCACTTCACCACTTCACCACTTCTCCCCCAATCCCCCCGTTAGCCCCCACCGTCCCCAACAACCCTGCTGGTCTTTTCCGCTTCCTTCTCCAACATCGACCTCTCCAACTCCTTTTACTCCACCACTAATTTTACTCCACCACTACCTTCTCCCTCTCCCTCTCCCTCTCCGTCATTATTTCTTTTCTCTTCCCCTCTCTCCTCCTCCTCCTCCTCCTCCCTTCTTCTCTTTCTCTTCCTTCCTCCTCCTACCTCCCGCCTTCGCCTCCATCCCTCCTCCTCCACTCCTCTTCATACCCTTCCTTCTTCCTCCTCCACTTCCTCCTTTTTTTTCTTCCTTTACCCTTTCTCGTAAAGAGTGCGGGGTGATCTAATAGAGGTGTTCAAGTGGATCAAAGGTTTTAACAAGGGTGATGCAAACAAGGTCATCATATTAAAACAACAGGGCTGGACTTGCAGTATTGGTTATAAACTGGACAAATTTAGATTTAAAAAGGAAATAGGCAAGAATTGGTTTAATAATAGGGTGGTCGATGAATGGAATAAACTTAGTAATCATGTAGTGAGCACTGAAACTATCAGTTGTTTTAAGAAACGATTAGACAGCTTTATGGGTGGGGATGCCTAGTGTAGGCCTTATGGTCTCTTGCAGTCTCCTTCATTCTTATGTTCTTCATTTCCTTCTCGTCCTCCCCCTCAACCTTCTCCTCCTCTTCCACCTCACCACTTCCTCCACCTCCTCGTCCAACACCTCCTCTTCAACTCCATCTCCAACACTGCTTCATCCATCACTTGAAGTTATTCTTCCTTTCACCACCTCATTGTCCTCCTCCTCCTCCTCCTCCTCCTCCTCCTCCTCTACCCGAGTCTTCCTTTTCAAGGTTCTCTCCTATAACAGCCCCAAAATGCATCCTCTCCTCTCCTCTCCTCTCCTCCATCTCTTCCCTCATCCCTCCCCTCCTCTCTCTCTTCAGGTCCCCTCTCTTTTTTCCTCTTTCCGTATGCTTTCCTCTTTTTCACCTCCTGTCCTCTTGTTACATTCTCTAGCCCCTCTCTTCCTCTCCTCTTCCTCTTCCTCCCATCCTCTATCACTCTTTTTCCTCTTCTTCATTTACCTTTCTTTCCTCTGTCACTCTTTTCCTCTTCATTTACCTTTCTTTCCTCTATCACTCTTTTCCTTTTCTTCATTTACCTTTCTTTCCTCTCGTCTTCTGTCCTCTCCCTTCCTTTCCTCTTTCCCCACTAATCCACCGGCTCGATCTCTCTTTTCCTTCCTCTCTCTCCAACTTCCTTTTCCGTCTCTTTCCTCTTCCTTTTCCCATCCATACTCTCCCACGATCATCCTCTCCCTTCCTTCCTTCCTTCCTTCCTTCCTTCCTTCCTTCTCGCTATAATGGTTAACGAGTGGAACGAACTTCGTAATCATGTAGTGAACACTAAAACTATCGGTTGTTTTAAGTGAAGGTTAGATAAATTCATAGATGGAGATGATAGGTGGTAAAGGACATGGAACTCCCTAGTGCAGGCCTTATGGTCTCTTGCAGCCTCCTATATTCTTATGTGTTTATGTTTTTCTTCTATTCTCCCAACTCAGTTCCCTACTTTCTTTATCCACCTCTTCGTCTCCCGTAGAGCTATCGGCTGCATGCTAGATGTAGTTCAACATTTTGGACTCGAGTGACACCTCTACGGACCACAGTTACTCGGCATTCTTTCATTATTGAAAAGGAATCTCCACTAAAAAAAAAAAAAAAAAAAAAAAATAATAATAATAATAATATATATATATATATATATATATATATTATATATATATCATATATATATATATTATATATATATATATTTATATATATATGCAAAGAAATCACAAAACGCACGTGATAAACTGTTTCTGCAGAAACCACCGGGAAATTGAAAAAACAGATACCGAACGTTTTCGTCTATTTAGACATTTTCAAAGGTACAAAAAAACAATACAGAAAGAAACAATAAATACATAAGAAGACAAGGATACTCGGAGAGGTCCCATGTTACATTTTATCACACACAATTTTGTCAATAATAAAATTGTCCAATTTAAATAAACCCAAACTCAAGTTCATGTTATTTCCAAAATTTATTTTTATAAAACAAGATTCAATAATATTTCTTTCTATAATATTATTACAAGAAGTAATTATTTTAGAAGTTCCCCAGTCAATATTATGACCATAATCCCCTTGGTGGACAAATAATCCACTGGACACTTGCCCCGTTCTAATACTATTTTATGCTGACCTATTCTTTTTTCTAAGCCTTTGCCTGTTTGGCCTATATAAATAAAATCACAGTTTTTACATGGTATATTATAAAAACATCCTTCTTTACTTCTTGGAGAATTTTTAATTAACAGACTCTTAATGTTATCATTATTTTTGAATACTATCTGGATACCAAATTTTTCAAAAATGCTAGGAAGATGGATAAAATTTTCGTGGTACGGAATTGTTAACATATTTTTATAATTAAATGGTTTGACCTGCGAAGTATTAAGAAAACATTTCCTAGCTTTGATTTTTGTTTTATCAATAAGATGTTTTGGATATTCTTAAAATTTCTCCAATGTCAAAATTTATATATATATATATATATATATATATATATATATATATATATTATATATATATATATATATATATATATATATTATATATATCATATATATATATACATATTATATATATATTATATATATATATATATATACATATATATATGATATATATATATATATATATATATATATATACATTTATATACACATATATATATATATATATATATATATATATATATATATATATATATCAGAACCCCTTTTATACTTCTACCATCCCTATGTCCTCCCGTCTCCCCACTTAAATCTCTCATTTACCCCAACTTCCTCAGTGAGATTTTATCATCAAGGACAGAAACGCTGGTTATCGCTGACAAAATACACTTCTTGCCTCCCTTCCCTTTCGAAGGTCCGTCTCTCCCTATTCGCATAAATCACCAGAAGGTCTTGGGCCGTCGCCAAAGAGGGCTTCGTGAGCGCAAGAGCTCACGAAGTCCGGCCCGCGGAATCTTCGCCGTCTCGAAGTCACATCGAAGTGTCCCGCGAAGTCTGTCGTGTTCTTATCGTGATTCGAATATTTTCACCCTATATGCATTTTTTATACACACGCACATACATAACTACACACAAGCATGCTTGCACATACAAGCGCGGACACGCACGCACACACACACACACACACACACACACACACGCACACACACAACACACACACACACACACACACACGCACATACACACACATACACAAACACACACACGCATAAACACAGACACACGCGCGCGCACACACACACACACACACACACACGCACACACACAACACACACACACACACACACACACGCACATACACACACATACACAAACACACACACGCATACACACACACACACACACAACCACACAAACACACATACACAGGGATACACACACAGATATATGCTTTTTTCTTATTCTATC
>NC_134802.1:34049211-34051711 GCF_046742065.1 Oratosquilla oratoria
GGAAGAGGAGGAGAGAGGAGGAGGAGGAGTTGGAGCAGGAGGATAAAGAGACGAAGGAGGAGGAGGAGGAGGAGGAGGAGGAGGAGGGAGGAGGAGCTGGAGTAGGGGGATAAAGAGATGAAGGAGGAGGAGGAGGAGAAGGGAGGAGTTGGAGTAGGAGGATAAAGAGACGAAGGAGGAGGAGGAGGAGGAGGAGGAGGAGGAGGAGCTGGAGCTGGGGGATAAAGAGATGAAGGAGGAGGAGGAGGAGGGAGGAGGAGGAGGGAGGAGGAGGAGGAGAAGGGAGGAGGAGAAGGGAGGAGGAGGAGAGAGGAGGAGGAATTGGAGCAGGAGGATAAAGAGACGAAGGAGGAGGAGGAGGAGGAGGAGGAGGAGGAGGAGGAGGAGGAGGAGGGAGGAGGAGGAGGAGCTGGAGCAGGGGGATAAAGAGATGAAGGAGGAGGAGGAGGAGGAGGAGGAGGAGGAGGAGGAGGAGGAGGAGGAGGAGGAGGAGGAGGAAGTGAAGAAGCAGCTAAAATGGGATGGTCTCTACACATGCAAGGAAGGGAGGGTGGGGGAGGGAGAAGGGGGTTTGTTACCTAACGTTTTCAAACCTGTGTCCTACTTTACATATTCTATTCTACCTAACAACAGATGCATGTGAGACGTGTACACAAAATACGTACACAAGATGTGCGTATAAGATGCGTACATGAGCGTTTACATAAAAAAGTAGGCTACACATGAAGTGTGCACACAAGAAACGTACATGAGATACGCACATGGGGCACGCACATGGGACAAAAAACATTAAACACGTAGTCAAGATAAACATATGTGTACATGAGAGACTTACATGAAATACGTACACGAAATACGTACACGGAAACCAGTAAATAAGCTGCACAAACAAAACATGCCGACGAGATATGTACACAAAATACGTACATGAAAAACGTACACAATATACGTACACGAGATAAATAAACACATAAAACATGCAACTGAGATTTACGTACATATAGACAAGTTACGCACATGGACACGTACATGTAGTGTGTACACGAGATACGTACATGAGAGAATTACGCACATGAAACGCGGCAACCAAAAATCACTTGCATGATTTATGTAAACAAATTGTACACACATACGTACATGAGATGCATACACATATTACTTACACGGGACAAATGTATATATAAGATACGCACATGACAGATATGAGCAAAAAATATACATAGAATACTTATATGATATGCGTACACACAAAATACATTCATGATACGCTTATACACATAGAATACATACATGCTATGCATACAAAGTATACGTATATGATATGCGTACACACATAAAATACGTACATATGTGTACACACAGAATACGTACATGATACGTGTACACAGATAAGATATGTATATAAGTGTACACACAGAATACGTACATGGTATGCGTACACTGAATATGTATATGATATGCGTACACACAGGATACGTAAATATGCGTACACACAGAATACGTACATGATGTGCGTACATACACAGAATACGTATGCGATATGCGTACACAATACGTACATGATATGCGTACACACAGAATACGTACATGATTTCCTTACACACACAGAATACGTACACGATATGCGTGCACATAGAATGCGTACATGAGTTCTAGGAAGCGTACAACGTGTGATGTAGATTACCGTGGATATTATACATTATGTACATCATTGTACATCATATTGTACATCATGCAAATACTACTGATAAAGCTCTGGATCAAACCACAGTTTTTCGCCACAGCAGAGGAGATCGGCAGAACGAGAGAACGTGTCAGTGAGGTGCTCTAGGTCTTATGCAGAGGTACGACACTCGAGAACCAGAGAGAGGAACCAGAACGGCCTCATCACCGTGTAGTTCAGCTTTAATAACCCACTACAGGACCGGTCTATCCACTGAGAGACGTAGAACGTGTCAATGAGGTGCTCTAGGTCTTATGCAGAGGCACGACACTCGAGAACCAGAGAGAGGAACCAGAACGGCCTCATCACCGTGTAGTTCAGCTTTAATAACCCACTACAGGACCGGTCTATCCACTGAGAGACGTAGAACGTGTCAGTGAGGTGCTCTAGGTCTTATGCAGAGGCACGACACTCCAGGACCAGAAAGAGGAACCAGAACGGCCTCGTCACCGTGTAGTTCAGCCTTAATAACCCACTACAGGACCGGTCTATCCACTGAGAGACGTAGAACGTGTCAGTGAGGTGCTCTAGGTCTTATGCAGAGGCACGACACTCGAGAACCAGAAAGAGGGACCAGAATGGCCTCGAGACCGTGTAGTTCAGCCTTAATAACCCACTACAGGACCAGTCTATCCACTGAGAGACGATACAGCCTCTGTACTTCACCACTACTCCGTGTGCCCGACCTCACCAGACACCGCCGTTCGGAAGTCATCGTCAACTTCACTCCCGAGATGGCTAGATCGTCAGCCACTTCCGACTTCAAGAAGGGAATTC
>NC_134802.1:34059211-34066541 GCF_046742065.1 Oratosquilla oratoria
AGAAAAAGAGAAGAAAAAAAAGAAGAAAAGTAGAAGTAGAAGAAGTAGAAGAAGCAGAAGTAAAGAAGAAGAAAAGAAGTGAAGAAAAGAAGTAGAAGTAGAAGAAGAAGGAGAAGAAGAAAAAAAATATCTCTTCAGTGCTTCAGTATGGAGACATTTACTGAGCTGAATAAAATCTCCTGTTGTTAGCCAGACTAATATATCTAAATGAAAACTTTTTAAACGAGGGATTATGAGCCTGTTGGTGTACTTTAGGGGATTTATTGTGTCTAAAGTCAGACGGTAAATGAATATACAATTGAATATATGAATAAACGAATGAATACATAAATAAATAAATGAATACAAAACAAGTAGTAATACAAAACAAGTAGTAATACAAAACAAGTAGTAATACAAAACAAGTAGTAATACAAAACAAGTAGTAATACAAAACAAGTAGTAATACAAAACAAGTAGTAATACAAAACAAGTAGTAATACAAAACAAGTAGTAATACAAAACAAGTAGTAATACAAAACAAGTAGTAATACAAAACAAGTAGTAATACAAAACAAGTAGTAATACAAAACAAGTAGTAATACAAAACAAGTAGTAATACAAAACAAGTAGTAATACAAAACAAGTAGTAATACAAAACAAGTAGTAATACAAAACAAGTAGTAATACAAAACAAGTAGTAATACAAAATACAAATACAAAATACAAATACAAAATACAAATACAAAATACAAATACAAAATACAAATACAAAATACAAATACAAAATACAAATACAAAATACAAATACAAAATACAAATACAAAATACAAATACAAAATACAAATACAAAATACAAATACAAAATACAAATACAAATTACAAATACAAATTACAAATACAAATTACAAATACAAATTACAAATACAAATTACAAATACAAATACAAAATACAAATACAAAATACAAATACAAAATACAAATACAAAATACAAATACAAAATGCAAATACAAAATGCAAATACAAAATGCAAATACAAAATGCAAATACAAAATGCAAATACAAAATGCAAATACAAAATGCAAATACAAAATACAAATACAAAATACAAAATACAAATACAAAATACAAATACAAAATGCAAATACAAAATGCAAATACAAAATGCAAATACAAAATACAAATACAAAATACAAATACAAAATACAAATACAAAATACAAATACAAAATACAAAATACAAATACAAGATACAAATACAAATACAAAATACAAATACAAAATACAAATACAAAAATACAAATAAAAAATACAAATACAAAATACAAATACAAAATACAAATACAAAATACAAATACAAAATACAAATACAAAATACAAATACAAAATACAAATACAAAATACAAATACAAAATACAAATACAAAATACAAATACAAAATACAAATACAAAATACAAATACAAAATACAAATACAAAATACAAATACAAAATACAAATACAAAATACAAATACAAAATACAAATACAAAATACAAATACAAAATACAAATACAAAATACAAATACAAAATACAAATACAAAATACAAATACAAAATACAAATACAAAATACAAATACAAAATACAAATACAAAATACAAATACAAAATACAAATACAAAATACAAATACAAAATACAAATACAAAATACAAATACAAAATACAAATACAAAATAAATACAAAATACAAATACAAATACAAAATACAAATACAAAATACAAATACAAAATACAAATACAAAATACAAATACAAATACAAAATACAAATACAAAATACAAATACAAAATACAAATACAAATACAAAATACAAATACAAAATACAAATACAAAATACAAATACAAAATAAGTAATACAAAATAAGTATAAATGAATAGATAAATAGATTAATTAGAAAATATGCCTAAATCAGAGAGCGTGAGACGTTGTGTAAGCTAGGCGATTTCAGTCATCTGAGGATGATACTAATCGAAATCTGCCGACGCCGAGCCCACTACACATATATGTATACATATATATATATATATATATATATATATACATATATATATATATACATATACATATATATATATGTATACATATATATATATATATACATGTGTATATACTTTATATATTTTATTACGTAATATTTTGGCAGTAGATAAGACAACAGTACCATAAACATCTCAAATCGCGGCCCACCCGAGGTCTGCCCCGAAACAGGTTTGTTCCAACAGCCCGTAGACAAACAGACGGACAAACAAACGGACGAATAGACAGATAGACAAATGAATAGATAGGCACTCTCTTGTGCTCGTACACACATGTACGTACATACATGTACGTACACATATATGCGGATGTACGTGACCGCAGAGGTAAAGGAGGTTTAAGATAATGATAATAAATAGGTAAATTGATAAAAAAAAAACATATTTCGTCGTTGTTTGACATTATCAAGTCAGTAGGTCTATTGTTCGATATTCAATTCGATTCGGTTATGTTAGGAAGCTTGTGAGAAATAAAAGCAAACAAACCCTCTTGTATGAAAAATTAAAAACAGATCAGATGTGGCGGAAAGGAAGAAGCCACAATTTCCCCCCTGGGCTTTGGCTAAGTATGCACTGAGGTTAACGTGTTGGGGGCTCCATGTATTGATCAAGAATTAAAGATGAAAGATTAACATTGCCAATCAAAAAAAATCAAATCCTCTCAACGTTGAATGAATAAATAGATAGATAAACTGTTTTAGAAAGGGAAACAACCAGTTACAAGAGAATACGATTAAATTAGAATAAAAACAAAAATATAATAATAATAATGACACTTCAAATAGAAATATCAAGAAAGAGTAAATAGATGAATAAAAGGAGTGAAAGATGTCACGAAGAAAGAAAAAAGTTCAAAATTTGAGAAATCAAAGAACAACAGAAGAAGGAAGAACAGGAAAGTGTGGAGAAAATGGAGTTAAAACTCTGAAAATGGTGAAGTGGTTGTTAGACATGCAGCAACAGATGAAAGAAATTGTATCATGATATTATGTATGAAAGAACACAATCTACCATGGGTGGAAACGAGGAAGCACAAAAGGTGCAATACTAGAAAAATATTACATCAATGATTCATCAGTGCCGCGTCGAATTGACGAGCTGAAAGTCGTGAGTTCGAGTCCCGGTGGGGAGGCGACCGAACATCGGCTTGTTGCTACTGATAGGACTAGCCCTACCAGGGGTTTCTCACTTCCCACTGCATGGGAGAAGGATTTTTTTATTTTTTTTTTTTTTTTTTTTTTTACTATGGAAGCTGACTCCAATACAATCAAATACAAAAAGTGTTCAGGTTAGGTAAACACAGAGAAGGAGGTGCATGTCCATTGAAAATTAAGCTCAGGTCACAAGCCACGACAAACGAGGTCATCAATAGGACATGGAAACTAGCAGATAAGGACGAGTTTGAGAATGCTTGGATCAATAGAGATGCAAATGAGGAAGAACGAAGAACGACAAAGAGGGTCAATGAGAGGAAAGATAAGCGGACGGAGCAACATACATACCAAAGGCTTTTTCCCCCTTACACGGGGGGTAGCCAGACGAAGCAACAGAAGCAAAAAAATCTAAAATGTTTTCAATCATAAACTGAAGGAATGGGATCGATTAAAGGAGGATATAAAACAATACAAAAAAAAAATGTGGTATATGTTGCGAAATGCAAGAAAATCTAAATATAAGAGAGCTTGTCAATGTATTCAAGGACGAAGCAAAAGAAGTAAGAATTCTTCTGAAGTGTTTTAAATCATAAACTAAAGGAATATTATCAATAAAAAGAGGAAAAAAAAAAATAAAAAACAATGCAAGAAAACCAAACATGGCATATGCTAATATTTTAAATCATAAACCAAAGGAATATTATCAATAAAAAGAGGAAAAAATATTTTAAAAATGCAAGAAAATCAAATATGGCATATGCTAATGTAGATGATTTACAATGCATTGGCTAATCAATGGTATATAAACCTGATATTGATACGATAGATATATTCTATGATATGATATATACAGATTCTAAATTACCAATTGATGTGACTATTGAATTTAGAAATTATGGATACGCGATTGGGTAGAGAGAAAAATAACAAAATAGATGGATAGACAATTGTATGGAGAAATTCTGTAACATTGGATGAAATGATATTAGATGAAGAAAACACTAGAGAGAGATGAAAGAGCCGAATATCAAGACGTGACAGACAGATAGACACACACACACACACACGAAAACACACACGAAAATACACACACACACGAAAACACACACGAAAATACACACACACACGAAAATACACGCACACACACGAAAACACACACACACACGAAAACACACACACACACACGAAAACGCACATACACGAAAACACACACACACACACACACACTCGAAAACGCACACACACGAAAACACATACACACGAAAACACATACACACACACACACACGAAAACTCACACATACACGAAAACGCATACACACACACACACACGAAAACACACACACACACACGAAAACACACACACACACACACACGAAAACACACATACACACACACGAAAACACACACACACACACACACACACACACACGAAAACACACACACACACACACACGAAAACACACACACACACACACGAAAACACACACACACAGACGCACAAACACACAAACACAATGTTATACAACTAAAGCTTGTGGCAATCCTCGGTAGGCATATCGAACAAAGGACCATGTGTGTGTGGAGGGTTGAATACAGCCTTTGCACCTCCCCACGGTGGCTTAATCCAGCATGATCATGCTGTTCATGCATAGCATGAATGACAACGGACATTTGGGTAAACGGGTACCTCGGCAGTGTCCGGTATGTGCAAGACTCAATATATGGCAGCAACAGAAGTCTAAAACAGCAAGACTCAATATATGGCAGCAACAGAAGTCTAAAACAGCAAGACTCAATATATGGCAGCAACAAAAGTCTAAAGCAGCAAGACTCAATATATGGCAGCAACAGAAGTCTAAAACAGCAAGACTCAATATATGGCAGCAACAGAAGTCTAAAACAGCAAGACTCAATATATGGCAGCAACAGAAGTCTAAAACAGCCGTTGAATAATTTGTCTGAAATGAAGAAACGGAATCAATTTTAGACCGATTCTGTTACCTCCTCGTTCTCCATGGTCACTCAAGGTCATCTCAGGGATGACTTCGTGAACAGGGTCGACTACCTCCATGGTCGTAAAGCCTCAGTTGGCGTCCATCGATAAGGGAGGCTACTTAACCGTGTTTGTTTTGCGAAGAAAATATGTGACCATCTGGTGATTGGGACTCTGCCAGAAGCTGAGTACTCTTCAAGAACAAACTTTTTTTTTTTTTTTCTTTTTTTTGAGTGGGGGAGGCTACATTTATCCTCTTCTAAAACAAGAGGCCTCCGACCCAGTTAGCTGAAAACAGACTTAGTTCACCAACGCACCAGATACACTATATTTTGGTTTATATATATACATATATATATATATATTTTCTTTTTTTTTGGGGGGGGTGAGTGGGGGGAAGGGGCTATATTCATCTTTTCTAAAAAAAAAAAAAAATCAAAATGCTTCCGACCCATTTAACCAATTATATACTTGGTCCACCCATACACATAATACATTTAATACAATTGACCTCCAAAGTGGATGGACACAGACATGAACGAGCTCTCTTTGTACCTAGACCCTCACTCAATCCAGTACCCACTCATCTGTGTAATAAAATCACATGACGACGGCAATAAAAATATATATTCTACCGGGGTACTGATGGTGTGGAAGTCGTGACGCTAACTAATGCGTTGTCTGGCTTTGTGGTTGTCTCCTTGTTGTCAGACTACACCGTTCTCTTCCCCTTTTGCCTTCCCCACCCCCTCCTCCCCTCTCACATCCTCCCCCTTCACCTCTTCCTCCTCCCCCACCTCCCCCCATTCCCTTCCCACCTCCTTCTTCACTCTCACATCCTCCCCCTTTACCTCTTCCTCCTCCTCCACCTCCCCAATTCCCTCCCCACCCCTCCCTCCCCTCCTCCACAACCTCTCCCCCCTACTCACTTCTCCTCCTCCCCCACTCCCCCCACATATACACCATACCACCTTACTTCATACTTCAAATCCTCCCCCTTTACCTCATCCCTCCTCCTCCACCTCCCCAGTTGCCTTTTCCCATCCCAGCCCTCCCTCTCACATCCTCGCCCCCTCCACCTCGTATCTCCAGCCCCACTCCCCATTTCACGTTCCCCACCCACCCCTCCCCTCCTCACTCCCTTCTCCTTCACCCTCATCTCCTCCCCACCTCCCCCATTCCCTTCCCCACCACACTCCTCCCCTCTCACATCCTCCCCCTTCACCTCTTCCTCCTCCCCACCTCCCCCATTCCCTTCCCTACTCCCTCCTCCATTCTCACATCCTCCCCCTTTCACCTCTTCCTCCCTCTTCTCTTTCCCTCCCCTTTCTCCCCTCTCTCACCTCCTCCTCCTCCTCCTCCTCCTTACCATTTTCTTCTTTCCCTCTCTAGCCCTCCCCATCCCTCCCCCCTTTCCTCCTCTCTCACCTCCTCCTTCCCCATTCCATCCTCTTCCTTCCCCCTCCTTCCCTCTCACATCCTCCCCCTCTCACCTCTTCTCTTTTCCTCCTCTTTCTACCCTCTCTTACCTCCTCCTTTTCCTTTCCATTCTCCTCCTTCCCTCTCTACCCTTCCTCTTCCACCTCCCACTCCATCCCCGTTCCTCCCGCTCGACAGCCTCACTCTCTTCCTTTTCTTGTGTCTTCCCTCTCCATCCCCCTCCCCCTTCTCCCTTCATCTCTCTCACACCTCCACTTCTATTCTTCACCCTCCTCCTCTCTAACCTCCTCCTCTCTAACCTCCTCCTCTCTTACCTCCTCCTCTCTTACCTCCTCCTCTCTCACCTCCTCCTCTCTCACCTCCTCCTCTCTCACCTCCTCCTCTCTCACCTCCTCCTCTCTCACCTCCTCCTCTCTCACCTCCTCCTCTCTCACCTCCTCCTCTCTCACCTCCTCCTCCTCCTCCTCCTCCTCCTCCTCCTCTATCACCTCCTCCTCCTCCTTTCCATTTCCTTCTTTCCCTCTCTAGCCCTCTCCCCTCCCTCCTCCCTTTCCTCCTCTCTCACATCCTCCTCCTTCCCCTTTCCATCCTCCTCCTTCCCTCTCTCCTCCTCATTTTCTTTTCCACTCTCCTCCTTTCCTCTCAATTCCTCCTCCTCCACCTCCACCACACTCCACTTTCCTCCAC
>NC_134802.1:34067041-34069541 GCF_046742065.1 Oratosquilla oratoria
CTTTCTAGGGCACAGGTTCGCGCGAAGGCAATTTTGGTTGAAGTCAACAGCGCTGATAGATTTGACCATCTTCAAATGAAGGTTCTTCAGTTTATAAAAGGATTCCTTTTCTTCGTGGTTCAGATTATGAACGAAATCATCCATAGTATCAAGAAAAAGAAATGCGCTGATGTGTGCCGACAATTGCTATTCTAGAGAATGTAACAGTGTGAAACTGTTGAACAAATACACCGAAAACTTCAAAGTTTTTTCGCCTCACCGGGAGGCTTCTTCAGGGTGAGAGGACTTCATGGTGAATCAAGGAGGTCTACTATTCGTGGAGTCGAGGAGAAGAATTCTGAATTCTGAATCTCTAGGAAAGACCACCCGCTTGCGCGGAATCGGGTTTTGTGGGAGGGGAAGAATGTCTGTAAGAAAATGAAAAGATTGTAGCGTATAAAAGAGGGCTATTGCCACCAGGCGATTTGCGAGTGATTAGGGGTTTATTGGTGGTCGTGGCTCGGGAGAAATGGACCGGGAGCTTGGACGGAAATGCTGACGCCGGGGTTAGGATTAGGATCACCAACGAAAGTTTAGAAAATGGTAGGAGACGTAGTAGTAGAGAAAGGTGGAAAAACGGAAAAATCTTTAGTGGGAGGTAGACTGAAAATTTCCTACTGGGATTCGAGAGTTTATTTCCAAATGTCATAATGACACAAAAACACTTGTCGGAAGACTAGCCTGCATAAAGGATTTGATGAAATACAGTACATACCACGTTTCACCCGAGTGCCCTCGGCAGAATGATTAGTCCGTGAACTAATTCGTTCTGTTTTGAAGGGTCGTGGTGACGTGACGGTGCGATCTTCGCCTTCTACGAAGTAAGCCGCTCAGGCGAGGGTTCGAATCCCAGTAGGAGAGTTTATTTCAAAATGTCAAAATAACATATCATATATATATATATATATATATATATATATATATATATATATATATTGGATGTGTATATATATATATATACATTTATATACATATATATTTACACACACACACATTACATTTAGACATACATGTACATTACGTACACATTCCTTTATGTATATTTATACATACACATGCACACACACACATATACAATATTCCAGGCAATGCTGTATAAGGTTTCTTTGTCCCAGAACGTACAGTACTTCCCCCACTGTCGATGTCAAGGTGATCCGGATCACAAATGAATGGATGGGAAATGCGCTTCGTATCGATTGGCGCTCGGGCGGCGTCGGGTGGGAGGGGGTGGCGTCGGGTGGGAGGGGGTGGCGTCGGGTGGGAGGGGGTGGCGTCGGGTGGGAGGGGGTGGCGTCGGGTGGGAGGGGGTGGCGTCGGGTGGGAGGGGGTGGCGTCGGGTGGGAGGGGATGGCGTCGGGTGGGAGGGGGGTAAAAGTCTGCAGGATTTGGAAGGGTGGAAGGGGTGGGGAGAGAGTAGTGGAAGCTAAGGGTGGAAGGGGTGGGGAGAGAGTAGTGGAAGCTAAGGGTGGAAGGGGTGGGGAGAAAGTAGTGGAAGGGGTGGGGAGAAAGTAGTGGAAGCTAGCGGTGGAAGGGGTGGTGAAAGAGTAGTGGAAGCTAAAGGTGGAAGGGTGGGGAGAGAGTAGTGGAAGCTAAGGGTGGAAGGGGTGGGGCTAGAGTGGTGGAAGCTAAGGGTGGAAGGGGGAGAGAGTAGTGGAAGCTAAGGGTGGAAGGGGTGGGAGAGTTAGTAAGGGGGTGGCGAGAAATAGTGGAAGCTAGCGGTGAAGGGGTGGGAGAAAGTAGTTTAGCGGTGGGGGGTAGAGATAGTGGAAGCTAAGGGTGGAAGGGGTGGGGGAGAAAGTAGTGGAAGCTAGCGGTGGAAGGGGTGGGGAAAGAGTAGTGGAAGCTAAAGGTGGAAGGGTGGGGAGAGAGTAGTGGAAGCTAAGGGTGGACGGATGTGACAGTCATTAAGCGCTGAAGTGTACAGGGGAAGAATTGTTATAGGGTGGAAATATTAGGGGGTAGGAATGTTACGGTGGTAGATTTATTACGGGGGTAGAAATTTTACGGAGGTAGAAATTTTTACGGGGTAGAAATTTTATGGAGTAGAAATTTTACGGGGGAGGGGTAAACATTTTACGGGGGTAGAATTGTTATGGGTAGAAATGTTATATGGATAGAAATGTTGTGGGGTAGATATGTTATGGGGATAGAAATATTGTGTAAATTGTGATGGTGTAGAAATGTGACAGGAGTGTGACGAGAATGTAACGGGGAGAGTATTGACGATAGATTAGACTGAGGTATAACGATTGGGGTAGGAATGTGATGGGGGTAGAAATGTAATGAAGAGTAAGGGACAAATGGAAAGCAGAGCACCAGATGCGATGGGGGTGAGAATATAACGGGGGTATTTACTGGAGAGGAGTGCGAATAATGTGAGCGTCGTTACTTTTAGTGAAGGTCGAGGGGATGGCGTTCGAATCCTGCCAATGGCGAAGTTGAATCAAGGGCATGGTTCATT
>NC_134802.1:34074541-34077041 GCF_046742065.1 Oratosquilla oratoria
CTCCCCTCCACCCTCCTTCCTCCCTCCCTACTATCTTGGCACCTGGATGACGGGTCATCCCTGCATCCTGTCCACTGCCCTGGGTCAGAAGCAGTGTCGCAAGACTACTGTTACTACTTTTTCTAATGCTGCTGCTATACAGCTAGTACTTTTACTATTATCAGTACTCCTGCCTTTACAACTAATGCTAGTAGCAATAGTGTATTAGTACTATAAAAGCAAAACACCCCATTGAAAGCCTCTTCAATATATTGTTTGAATGTTTACCTAACTGAATCCATAAACTTTGAACTGCACGATACTCTAACGCTTTTACGCAAAGCTTATTCCATTCATCGACTAAGCAATTGTCCAAATAGTTTCCAGTAACTAAGTAATACTAAATCTTATTGCTGGCAGTCTGAGGCCATCATTTCTCGGCTGTTTAGTACTTACTGTCAAAATATTTTCAGTTCAGATTTTTTTTTTATTTTCAAACATTAAAGATCTGAATCAATTGTAGAACAAATGACTCGTAACAGCTTAAAACAACCGATCCCAAGCGAAACCCTGAGGAATATGGATTCAGCCCAGTCTTCGCGAGCTTCGAACTCGGGTCCCTCCGAACGTGAGTGGCGAAGTCGTAACGCTTGGCTCTTACCTCCAAAGCTCTGGAAGGTCGGGGGTCTGATTCTCAGAATCATTGTTCATCAGAGTCTTGACTCATTGATCCTCAGGGTCCTGGATCATTGTTCCTCAGGGTCTTGAATCATTGTTCCTCAGGGTCTTGAGTCATTGATCCTCAGGGTCTTGAATCATTGTTCCTCAGGGTCTTGAATCATTGTTCCTCAGGGTCTTGAATCATTGTTCCTCAGGGTCTTGAATCATTGTTCCTCAGGGTCTTGAATCATTGTTCCTCAGGGTCTTGAATCATTGTTCCTCAGGGTCTTGAATCATTGTTCCTCAGGGTCTTGAATCATTGTTCCTCAGGGTCTTGAATCATTGTTCCTCAGGGTCTTGAATCATTGTTCCTCAGGGTCTTGAATCATTGTTCCTCAGGATCTTGGATCATTGTTCCTCAGGGTCTTACCTTGGAACCAATGGTTTTAAGCTGTCGTCAAAGGATTTGTTTCTAGTTATAATCCAGGTCACTGGTCCTCAGCCTAGGAGTCATGCCCACAAAGGGAGCCATGACAAGGAGAGGGCTTATGGCCTGCTGTTACAAATGATGCATTTCTATATAATGTTAGGAATCTTAAAATAAAAATAGAACTTCCATCACTTTGGCCTTTAAGAAGATAACTATGTCTACTCTGTACTAGAGCAAAGGGTTGCTTTTCATCAACATTCTTTTATTATTATCTTGAACCTTTTTTGATGGGGTAGAAAAATAAAAGGGAACCAAACTAATGTCGAGAATTCTTGAAGGTGGGGACCAAGTGAAAAAAGTTGAGAATCGCTGGTTCAGATGAAGCCAAACAATTGCGTTTAGAACATAAAAACATAAGAATGAGGGAGACTGCAAGAGACCATAAGGCCTACACTAGGCAGTTCCTTGTCTATGACCACCTGTCGTCCCCATCAATAAAGTTGTCTAACCATTTCTTAAAACAACTGATAGTTTTAACGCTCACTACATGGTTACTAAGTCTACTCCATTCGTTGACCACCCTATTCGTAAACCAATTCTTGCCTATTTCCTTCTTAAAGCTAAATTTGTCCAATTTAAATCCATTACTGCGAGTCCTACCCTGTTGTCTTAATATGATGACCTTATTTGCGTTGCCCTTGTTAAAGCCTTTGATCCACTTGGACACCTCTATTAGATCACCCCGCACTCTACGTCTTTCCGTCTTTCCAGAGAGTGAAAGTTAAGGGCTACTCCCCCCCCCCTCCCCACCCGGGGGGGGGGGGTATAAGTTGTTCCATCTACAAATCTAATGGGATCTAATAGAAGTGCTCAAGCGGATCTAAGGCTTTAACAAGGGTGATGCAAACAAGGTCATCATATTAAAACAACAGGGCAGGACTTGCAGTAATGGTTATAAACTGGACAAATTTAGATTTAAAAAGGAAATAGGCAAGAATTGGTTTACTAATAGGGTGGTCGACGAATGGAATAAACTTAGTAACCATGTAGTAAGCGCTGAAACTATCACTTGTTTTAAGAAACGATCAGACAACTTTATGGATGGGGATGACAGGTGGTGATGGATACGGAGCTGCCTAGTGCAGGCCTTATGGTCTCTTGCAGTCTCCTTCATTCTTATGTTCTTATGTTATGTTATCTAACCATATAAGAATACAAGACCATAAGAATGCAGGGGACTGCAAGAGACCATAAGGCCTACACTAGGCCCTTACCATCTGCCATCCCCATCTATAAAGTATAAAGTTATCTAACCTCTTACAACAATCAATGGTTTCAGCACTCGCTATATGGTTCCTAACTCGCTACATGGTTACTAACTCGCTACATGGTTACTAAGTTACTACATGATCACCGAGTGACTACATAGTT
>NC_134802.1:34084541-34104541 GCF_046742065.1 Oratosquilla oratoria
GGAAGAGGGGGGGAGGAAGAGGATGAGGGGGAGGATGAGGGGGAGGAAGAGGATGAGGGGGAGGAAGAGGATGAGGGGGAGGAAGAGGATGAGGAGGGGAGGGAAAGGATGAGGAGGGGAGTGAAGAGAGGAAGATGGGAGGGTGAGGAAGGGAAGGAGGAGGAGGAGGAGGGGAAGAGGGGAGGAGGAGAAGGGGAGGAGAAGGGGAGGGGAGGAGAAGAAGGAAGTAATTGGTTAGTGGAGGAAAGGAGGAGAGGAAGAGGAGGAGGGGGAGGAGGGGGAGGAGGGGGAGAAGGGGGAGGAGGGGGGAGGGGAAGAGGAGGGGAAGAGGAGGGGAAGAGGAGGGGGAGGGGAGGGGAAGGGAGAGGGGAAGGGAAGCCGGAAGAAATGGTTACTGGGCGAGAGGAGAGGAAGAGGAGGGGAGGGGGAGGGGAGGGGGAGGGGAGGGGGAGGATAAGGAGGAGAGGGGCGGATGGGGAGAGAGGAAGAATGAGAGATGAGGGTGAGGAAGAGAAGGAGGAAGAGAAGGAGGAAAAGGAAGAGAGAAAGAGGTGGATGGTGAAGGAGAGGAAGGGAGGGAAGAAAGAGGGAAAAGAGAGGAAAGGGGGGAGAAGGAAAGGGGGGAGAAGGAAAGGGGGGAGAAGGAAAGGAGAGGGAGGCAGTAAAGAGGAGGAGAAGGAGGAGGTGTAGGAGGAGGTGTAGGAGGAGGAGGTGTAGAAGCAGGAGGAGGAAGGGGGGAAGAAGGAGGAGGGGAAAAGAGGGAAGGTGGAGGTAGAGAGGGTGAGGAGGGAGAGGAGAGAGGAAGGAACAGGAGAAGTGGAGTGAAAGGGGGAATAGGAGAGGGAGAAATGGAGGAGAGGGGGAGGAGGCCGTTTAGAGAGGAGGAGGAGAGGGAGAGGAGGAAAGGGGGAGGAGAGGGAGGAGGAGAGGTGAGGAGAGGGAGGAGGAGAGGGGAGGAGAAGGAGAGGAGGAGAAGGAGAGGAGGAGAGGGAAAGGAGGAAAGGGGGAGGAGGAGAGGGGGAGGAGGAGAGGGGGAGGAGGAGCGGGGGAGAAGGAGAGAGGAGGAGGAGGAGAGTGGGAGGAGGAGAGTGGGAGGAGGAGAGGGGAGAAGAAGGAGAGGAGAGTGGGAGGAGGAGAGGGGAGAAGGAGAAGGGAGGAGGAGAGGGGAGGAGGAGAGGAGGAGAGGGAGAGGGAAGAGGAGAGGGAAGAGAAGGAGAGGGAGGAGATTGAGAGGGAAGAGGAGGAGAGGGAAGAGGAGGAGAGGGAGGAGAAGGAGGAGAAGGAGAGGGAAGAGGAGAAGAGAGAAAAGAAGGAGAGGGAGGAGATTGAGAGGGAAGAGGAGGAGAGGGAAGAGAAGGAGAGGGAAGAGGAGGAGAGGGAAGAGGAGGAGAGGGAAGAGGAGGAGAGGGAGGAGAAGGAGAGGGAAGAGGAGAAGAGAGAAAAGAAGGAGAGGGAAGAGGAGAAGAGAGAAAAGAAGGAGAGGGAAGAGGAGGAGAGGGAAGAGAAGGAGAGGGAAGAGAAGGAGAGGGAGGAGATTGAGAGGGAAGAGGAGGAGAGGGAAGAGAAGGAGAGGGAAGAGGAGGAGAGGGAAGAGGAGAAGAGAGAAAAGAAGGAGAGGGAAGAGAAGGAGAGGGGGGAGATTGAGAGGGAAGAGGAGGAGAGGGAAGAGAAGGAGATTGAGAGGGAAGAGGAGGAGAGGGAGGAGAGGGAGAGGGAAGAGGAGGAGAGGGAGGAGAGGGAGAGGAAAGAGAAAAGAGAATGAGAGGGAAGAGAAGGAGATGGAAGAGAATGAAGTAGGAGGAGGAAGAGGAAAAGAAGAAAAACATCAAGAGAGGAGAAGGAGGAAGGGGAAAAGAAGAAAAACATCAAAGAAGAGCGAGGAGGAGGAGGAGGAAGAGGAAAAGAAGAAAAACATCAAAGAAGAGCGAGGAGGAGGAGGAAGAGGAAAAGAAGAAAAACATCAAAGAAGAGGGAGGAGAAGGATTAAAGCACAAGAAAAGGGTGGAGAGGAAGACGAAAGGGGAAAAGGGGAAGAAAGAAGGAAATAGAGGGAAAGATAGAGAAAGAAAAAGGAAAGAAGAAATGGAGAAGAGAGGAGAAGGAACGAAACGAAGGAAAGAAGGAGAGAGAAGGATAAGAGAATGAAAAGAGAAGAAATAAAGATGAAAAAGAAAAAAAAATTAAGAAAGGAGAAAGAAGGAGAAGGAAGGAGAATGAAGGAGAGGAAAGGGAAAAGAAGAAGGAAGGAAAAGAAAGGGAAAGGAAGGAGAAGGAAGGGAAAGGAAGGAGAAGAAAAAGAAGAAAGGGAAAAGAAAAAGTAAGGAGAAGGAAGGAGAAAGAAGTAAAAGAAAGGGAAAGGAAGGAAAAGGAAGGAGAAGGAAGGAGAAGGAAGGAGAAGGAAGGAGAAGGAAGGAGAAGGAAGGAGAAGGAAGGAGAAGGAAGGAGAAGGAAGGAGAAGGAAGGAGAAGGAAGGAGAAGGAAGGAGAAGGAAGAAGAAGGAAGGAGAAGGAAGGAGAAGGATGGGGAAGGAAGGAGAAAGTAGTAGAAGGAAGGAGATGGAGAAGGGGGAGAAGGTGGGAAGGAGGAGAAGCTGGGGAGGGGGAGAAGGGGGAGAAGGTGGGGAGGGGAGAGGGTGGGGAGGTGAAGAAGGGGGAGAAGGTGGGGAGGGGAGAGGGTGGGGAGGGGAGAGGGTGGGGAGGGGGAGAAGGTGGGGATGGGGAGAGGGTGGGGAGGGGGAGAGGGTGGGGAGGGGGAGAAGGTGGGGAGGGGGAGAGGGTGGGGAGGGGGAGGTGGGGAGGGGGAGGTGGGGAGGGGGAGAAGGTGGGGAGGATAGGGTCAAGAAGTCCAGGGAAAAGATGATGAGAAGCTTCCGTCTGATTTAAAGGGGGGGGGTATTGAAAGAACCTGGAAGGGGGGGGGGTATTAGAATGAAAGTCTAGGAAGTTGGGGTATTTGCATCAGTTGGTGTTATAGAAAAAGTTCAAAGGAGGATATTCGGTTTGATGGAGGTGTTACAAGAGAAACTTCAGAGGGTATTTGGATTTTGGGATATTAACTGGAGAGTCTGTGGGTGTATTTGGTTCTGGGAACCAGACACATGCAGGTTTGGGGGATAATTTTTAGGGGGAATATTAGCAGGAGAGGGGAGGTGGTACTAGAGATGAGCTTAAGGGGTATTTGGGTGATAGGGGAGAAGGGAGTGTGTGGAGGGGAAAGGAGAAGGTGGAGATGGAGGAGGAGGAGGAGGAGGAGGCAGAGAAGCATGAGGTACGGGAGGAGGCGAGGTAGAGGTAGATGAGGAGGTAGAGGAAGTAAAGGAAGTAGATGAGGAGGTAGATGAGGAAGTAAATGAGGAGGTAGATGAGGAAGTAATGGGGGATGTAGAAGATGTGGAGTTAGAGAAGGAGGAAGAGAAAGAAGAGGTAGAGGAGGTAAAGGAAGAGGAGGTAGAGGAAGAGGAGGTAGAGGAAGAGGAGGTAGAGGAAGAGGAGGTAGAGGAAGAGGAGGTAGAGGAAGAGGAGGTAGAGGAAGAGGAAGAGGAGGTAGAGGAAGAGGAGGTAGAGGAAGAGGAGGTAGAGGAGGTAGAGGAAGAGGAGGTAGAGGAAGAGGAGGTAGAGGAAGAGGAGGTAGAGGAAGAGGAGGTAGAGGAAGAGGAGGTAGAGGAAGAGGAAGAGGAGGTAGAGGAAGAGGAGGTAGAGGAAGAGGAGGTAGAGGAAGAGGAGGTAGAGGGTGAGGAGGAACTTATTAAGTAGGAGGTAGAGAAGGAAGAACTAGAGGGGAAGGAGTTTGAAGAGGAAGAGGTAGATAAGGCGGAGGAAAACGAGTAGGAGGTAGAGGAGGAAAAGGAGGCAGGAGGAAGTAGGTAACGAAGAGTAGGTAGAGGAGGAGGAGGTAGAGGAGGTAGGAGGTAGAGCAGGAGAGAGAGTTTGTAGAGAAGATGAGGAAGATGGAGGAAGTGGAAGAGGAGGTAGAGGTGGAGATGTGGAGGTGCGAGAGGTATAGGGCAGAGGAGGTAGAGCACGAGCTGGAAGAGGCAGAGAAGATGAAGAGGATACAGGCGGAAGTAGAAAGTGAGGTAGTTGAGGTAGGAGGTAGAAAAGATAGAAAGTAGTTGTGGCTGGAAACAGAGGAGGTGAAGGAGGAGGTAGATGAAGAATGTATAGGCGGAAGTAGAAAGTGAGGTAGGTGAGGTAGATGAGGTAGGAGGTAGAAAAGGTAGAAAATCGTTGTGGCTGGAGACAGGAGGTAGATGAAAAGGCAGAACTGGTAGACGAGGCGCTGGAACAAGAAGCACAGCAGCAAGAGGAGGCAGGGCTGGAATGGAGGAGGAGGAGGAGGAGGAGGAGGAGGAGGAGGAGATAGAGAGGGAGGAGGAGGAGGAGGAGGAGGAGGAGCCAGGGCAAGAGGGGGAGGCGGGGGAGGGAGCTGCGGGGGAGTGAGAGGAGGGGGAGGAAGGAAGGGAGGAGGAGGAGGAAGAGGAGGAGGAGGAAGAGGAGGAGGAGGAAGAGGAGGAGGAGGAGTCTTTAAAGGGGATGAGTACACTTACAGTTGGCTCCTTTCGCTTCCTCAGCATGTAGTCACTCTGTCGGCACCTAGTCCCTAATCCCTAGTCCCTTAATCCCCTGGTCCCTTGTTCCTTTATTCCCTGGAATCTTATCCCCTGTCCCACCCAATCCCCTGGTCCCTATCCCTAGTTTATTGTCCCTCTATCCCCTGGTCCCTGTTCTATGTTCCTTTATCCCTTGTCCCTTTACCCCCTAGTCCCTGTCCCTTGACCCTTTATCCCCTGGCCCTTGTCCCTTTATCCCCTGGCCCTTGTCCCTTTATCCCCTGGCCCCTTTCCCTTTATCCCCTGGCCACCATCCTTTTATCCCCTGGCCCTTGTCCCTTTATCCCCTGCCCCCTGTCCCTTTATCCCCTGGCCCCTGTCCCTTTATCCCCTGCCCCCTGTCCCTTTATCCCCTGGCCACCGTCCCTTTATCCCCAGGCCCTTGTCCCTTTATCCCCTGGCTCCTGTCCCTTTATCCCCTGCCTCCTGTCCCTTTATCCCCTGGCCACTGTCCCTTTATCCCCTGGCCCCTGTCCCTTTATCCCCTGCCCCCTGTCCCTTTATCCCCTGGCCACCGTCCCTTTATCCCCTGGCCACCGTCACTTTATCCCCTGGCCCCTGTCCCTTTATCCCCTGGCCCCTGTCCCTTTATCCCTTGGCCACCGTCACTTTATCCCCTGGCCCCCGTCCCTTTATCCCCTGGCCCCCGTCCCTTTATCCCCTAACCACCGTCCCTTTATTCCCTGTCCCCTGGTCCTTGTACCCCTGTCCCCCAAAACCTATTCCCCCTCTTACATGTTTCTCCCATGCCAACCCCCGACCCATCTCCCTACTGATTACCCCACACTCTTGTTATTTCATAAACCATATACTGTCTCGTCCCTTGTCCCTGGTCCCTAGTGCCCAAGTTCTGGGTCCCTCGTATCTCGGCAACCTACCTCATCCCTCGTCAGAATGGAGGAGATCGTAAGAGAACATAGGGCCTATACTAGGGAGTACCCTCATTCTAGTTGTTTAGGTTCTCTGTATTGAGGGTCCGCCAGCCTCGCGTTTTCCGCGTCCCTGGTGCCCTTTGCTTCTATCCTTGCCTTTCCAGGGTCCCCTGGACTCGTTTCCCTACTGGTCCCTGGAGCCATGCCTTCCCCTTGATCTTCATCTTTCTACCTCAACCTCTACCTCTACCTCTACCTCTATCTCTCTCTCTCTCTCTCTCTCTCTCTCTCTCTCCCTATTTCTCTCTCCCTATTTCTCTCTCCCTATTTCTCTCTCCCTATTTCTCTCTCCCTATTTCTCTCTCCCTATTTCTCTCTCCCTATTTCTCTCTCCCTATTTCTCTCTCTCTCTCCCTATTTCTCTCTCTCTCTCCCTATTTCTCTCTCTCTCTCTCCCTATTTCTCCCTCTCTCCCCTATTTCTCCCTCTCTCTCTCTCTCTCTCTCTCTCTCTCTCTCTCTCTCTCTCTCTCTCTCTCTCTCTCTCTCTCTCTCTCTCTCTCTCTCTCTCTCTTCCTATTTCTCCCTCCCTCTCTCTCTCCCTCCCTATTTCTCCCTCTCTCTCTCCCTTACTATTTCTCCCTCCCTATCTCTCCCTCCCTCTCTCTCTTCCTCCCAATTTCTCCCTCTCTCTCTCGCTCTACGTCTCCCTCTCTATGTCTCCCTCACTATGTCTCCCTCACTATGTCTCCCTCACTATGTCTCTCTCTCTATTTCTCACTCTCACTCTCTATTTCCCTCCCTATTTCTCCCTGTCTCGCTCTATTTCTCCCTCTCCCTCTCTACGTCTCCCTCACTATGTCTCTCTCTCTATTTCTCCCTCTCCCTCTCTATTTCTCCCTCTCCCTCTCTTTTCTCCCTCTCCCTCTCTTTTCTCCCTCTCCCTCTCTTTTCTCCCTCTCCCTCTCTATTTCTCCCTCTCTCTCTATTTCTCCCTCTCTCTATTTCTCCCTCTCTATTTCTCCCTCTCTCTCTATCCCCCCCTCTCTCTCTCTGTCCCTCTATTTGTCCCCCCCCTCTCTCTCTATTTGTTCCTCTATTTGTCTCCCTCTCTATTTGCCCCCCTCTCTCTCTATTTGTTCCTCTATTTGTCTCCCTCTCTATTTGCCCCCCTCTCTCTATTTGTCCCTCTCTCTATATATACATATATGTCCCTATCTCTATTTCTCCCTCACTCTCACTCTCTCTCACTCACTTATTCTCACTCTCTCACTCACTTATTCTCACTCTCTCTCACTCACTTATTCTCACTCTCTCTCACTCACTTATTCTCACTCTCTCTCACTCACTTATTCTCACTCTCTCTCACTCACTTATTCTCACTCTCTCTCACTCACTTATTCTCACTCTCTCTCACTCACTTATTCTCACTCTCTCTCACTCACTTATTCTCACTCTCTCTCACTCACTTATTCTCACTCTCTCTCACTCACTTATTCTCACTCTCTCTCACTCACTTATTCTCACTCTCTCACTCACTTATTCTCACTCTCTCTCACTCACTTTTTCTCACTCTCACTCACTTTTTCTCACTCACTCTCACTCACTTTTTCTCACTCACTTTTTCTCACTCACTCTCACTTACTTTTTCTCACTCACTCTCACTCACTTTTTCTCACTCACTCACTTTTTCTCACTCACTTTTTCTCGCTCTCTCACACTGACGCTCTCTCACACTGACGCTCTCTCACACTGACGCTCTCTCACACTGACGCTCTCTCACACTGACGCTCTCTCACACTGACACTCTCTCACACTGACACTCTCTCACACTGACACTCTCTCACACTGACACACTCACACTGACACTCTCTCACTCTCACTCTCTCTCATTCTCTCTCACTCTCATTCTCTCTCACTCTCTCTCACTCTCTCTCACTCTCTCATTCTCTCTCACTCTCTCATTCTCTCTCACTCTCTCATTCTCTCTCTCTCATTCTCTCTCACTCTCTCATTCTCTCTCTCTCATTCTCTCTCTCTCATTCTCTCTCTCTCACTCTCATTCTCTCACTCTCATTCTCTCTCTCTCACTCTCTCATTCCCTCTCTCTTTGTTTCTCTCTCCCTCTTTCTATTTCTCCCTCCTCCTTTCTCTCGTTTTCTTCCTCCCTCTCTATTTCTCCCTATCTCTCTATTTTCGGTCTCTCTCTATTTTTTCCTTTCTCGCTATTTCTCTCTCTATTTCTGTCTCTTCCACCCCTCTCTCTCTATTTCTCTTTCCACCACCACCTATGCTCCTCACCTCCCTTTGTAGTCCAACTCCATCCTCCACCTCCAACTCCCACCATTCCGGGGCTCTCACCCTTCCTCCTCCACTTCCGTAGTCCTCACCCCATCTTTCTCCTCTTCCAGACCCCTTCCTCCTCCTCCTCCTCCTCCTCTTCCTCCTCCTCCTCCTCCACGGCCTCTGGAGTCCAGCTTCTCCCCCCTCACCCCTCCTCTGTGCCCTTTGGCTTTTCGACTGCCTTCCTCCCTCCCTCCCCCGCAGTCACCTCTTCCTCCTCCTCCTCCTCCTCTTCCTCTTCCTCCACTTCAATAAGTCCCTCTGCCACTCCTCCCCTTCGCCTCTTCTTCCCCTCCCTCATTCCCTCCACCATCGCCTTCCACTAGACTAACCTTCCTTCTTTTCCATCCACATCATGTATTCCTCCACATTATGCTTCTTCATCTCCACGTCCGCTTCCACCTCCACTTCTACTACCAACGCTTCCACTTTCTTCTCTCTACGTCCTCATTTTAAACTCATTTTCCAGCATTTTCTTCTATAACTCCTCTATCTCATCTTTCTCCTTCCTTCCTTCTTCTACCATCTTTGCATTCTCCACCATTTCTTCTGATTTTCTTAATCTCCCTTCTTTCTTATTTTTGTTACTCTTTTTCTTGCCTATTATTTTCTTGATTCCCCCTTTTCTTTCTTTTTTTCTCCTTCCTTTTATTATCCTTTGGTTCTTTTCCTCCCCTCTCTCCGACCTATCCTTTTCAACCACCACCAATTCATTTTCCCCCTCTTCTCTTCTTCTTGATCCTCTCTTCCTCTTTCTCTTTCCCTCTTCCTTTCTCTCTCCTATTTCCCTTTTCCTCATTCTCGTCATCCTCATCCTTCGCAGTTAATATTTTGGAGCCTTTTGAGACATTTTTTTTTTTTTTTTTTTTTTGAGAGAGAGACTTGTCTCCAATCAAAGAAGACTGCCGATCGTGTTTACATTTTCATCATCCCTTCCCTCTGCTCCCTTAAATTTCCTTTTTACCCCTTCTGTAACTCCACTTCTTCGGTGCCACATAGTCCTCAAGGATAGAAACGCTGGTTATTGCTGAACAAATTAGTATTACTCCTCCTCCTCCTCTTCCTCCTCCTCCTGTTTCTTGCCATACATATTCTCTCTCTCTCTGCCTCCTACTGCACCTACTCAGCATTAAACTCTCTTTTCATTCACTCATTCCCCACCTCCCTCGCTCTCTCCACTCTCAACCCTACATTCTCTTTGTTCTCAAGAGCGGCCCTCTATCCACACTCACAACCTCACTCTCGCTCTCATTGACCGACTTCCCTCGCTCTCAAATTATCCACTTCAAACTCTCGTTACACGCCGCGTTGACCCGGTGACATACTTTAAGGATTTTGTTCTGGCTTTTGTCAGGATGTACTCTTCAGAGGAGATCTGCTAAAACATTGATTTTCAACCTTTACACTGCCAGTGCGCAATGTGTGTGTTCTATATTATTATTATATATATATATATTATGGGAGTAAGCATACGCTGGACTCGACCATAATAATGGTTCCTGGACTCCAGCTATTTACGAATATATATATATATATATATATATATATATATGAGGAATTGTGACAACTTGAAAAAAATAGATACGGGTTTAGTTTCGATCTATTCCTGACGGTGTCTCCTTGTTCTACTTTCATATACACAAATCAAAAAATAAAATCTAAAAGTAATCAAGAAATGGTCATCGGGAATGATACATCAATTCCTGAAATGGAGAAGTTGAAATAATCGAATCTGTGTTTACCTAGTATTTACCTAGTTGTATTTTGCGGGAGAAGAGCTATGCTCGTAGGGCCCCGCTGTTGTAGCTTTCCGCATCCAGTTCTTTCTTAAAGTCGTGTATAGTTTTAGCACTCACTGTTTTCTCTTTCAATTTATTCCTTGTATCTATCACTATGTGGAAAGCTATTCTTTTTCAGATCTCTTCTGTAACTGTCCTTCTTAGGTTTCTTCTTGTGTCCCCTTGTATTTCTTCTGTCCCATTTAAGTAGATCTTCCCTGTCAAGGATTTCCATTCTATATATGGATATCAAATTGCCTCTTTCTCTTCTTTGCTCCAGAGTTAATAAGTTTAGTTTGTCCAATCTTTGTTCATATGTCAAAATGCTGAGTTTTGGTGCCATCTTTGTTAGTGCTCTTTGATTTTTATTTTTGATTTTTTTAGGGATCCTTCCTGGTGACTATCACCTCATAATTGTGAGCTTTCAATTGTATAAACAGACTTAAAATGTCTGGTCATTTGGCCATTTCTACAACTGTGTAATCTTGATTTCCTTGTGTGTGTGTGTGTGTGTGTGTGTGTGTGTGTGTGTGTGTGTGTGTGTGTACAGTATATTATATAAATATATATATATATATAAATATATATATATGTATATACATATATATATGTATATATATATATGTATATGTATATATGTATATTATATGTATATATATATTATATATGTATATATGTATATTATATGTATTATATATATATATATATATATATGTATATATATATATTATATATTCAACGCCATCAGAATTGGCGCAAGGCATGATGCGCCAATTATGATGGCGAGAAAGAGACAACTCCTTAAAACAATGGTTTAAAATACGCCAGGAAAATTGGCAAACCAGAGGTGGGTACATGCTAACAAGACCGACGACGTCACGCAGGCTTTAATAGATCAGTTACCACTGGACCTTGTGGTGAACTGACGAGTTTTGCTCTTCTCCTCTGCGAGTCACGTGTTTTTCTCTCCCTTGCCCCTTTGCACTACTGTGATCATCATCGAGCAATGCGCTTGGGAAACGACTTGAAGGACCAACTGGCAAGTATAGCTGCCCTGGTAAAGGGAGGAAATTCTAACAAAGTAACTTCAAGCATTACCTGTATTCCAGTGCGTTCTGTCCAGAGATGGACCAAGCGATGCAGTGACGTCGGCGGCGCTGACCCAGAGCTCCCAAGAAAAAGCCCAGGAGGAGTCTGAAATCCTACGACCAGGACCTTGAAGGTCCTGCAGAGCCAAGTTGACAGGAAACCTCGCATTTCTACTGAAGGATTGAAACACAAGAGCCTTCAACTGCTGGCCAATATGCATCTCAGGACCTCGAAGTGTCGCCTCCACGACAACCTTGGGTGTAAGTGCTTCACATCTCGAAGAAACCAGATTATTATAACCAGAAAAAAAGAAGAATCGAATTCTTTTTTTGTCTGGAATAACTTGCCTGGGATTAGGACAAGTGGAATAAAGTGTCGTGGTCTGATAAGACCACCTTGACTATTACTAACAACCGAGGAGCAAAGATAAGATACGCAGTGGTCAAACTCCTTGGCACCGTGCACAACAGAACCAATAGATTGAGCCACAAAACTAAATATTTCCCCCCTTCCATTATTGCTGTCGCCGGGCGATTTTATTCAGATCCAGGGCATTCCACTTGGTAGTAGAGAATTTAAAAAGCTTTTGCTGGTTACCTTCCTTATAATGTTTTGCCAAACATATATCGCCCACAGTATTGTTAGGAATACACAAACCAAACGAGAGTAATTCATACACCCACTAGAACACCCACATACTAGATCATGTTTCTTAGGTAATGTTGATCAACATTCATTGCTCCATATGCAACACTGCGTTTTGACAAGGTCACAAGAGCTCACTAATGCACGTACATACGAATGCACGCAGAAGCATATATACAAAAATTTCATGACCTGCTGGGTTCTTGGGAAAAGCAAAAAAATAAATAAACAAATAAATTAATTGATAAATAACTTGTAAGTGAATAAATGTATTGATGAATAAACAAAAGTAAATAAATGAATAAGAAGAATCAATGAATAAATAACTAATAAGAGAATAGACAAAAACAGAAAAAACATAAGTTAATAAACCTATAAATGATTGGAATAGATAATATAAAAAATCTAATAGATTAATAATCAAACAGTAAAAAAAATACAACTAATAAATGAATGAATAAATAGACAAGTAAACGCGCTCAGGTAACTCTGTGGAAAGCCCTTGTACACTTGCTCGAAGAGGTTCGAGTCCTTTATTTACGAGGCAAAGCGGGCAACCGCATCTTCTCAATGCCTCCTACATGTTGCAAACAAATCAGAAAAAAATGCGGAGGCAGTGGCACAGTTACTGTCGTAAGTCTAGAACCACTTGTGCTGTTTTTACTGCGCTAATAAAACAATTTTTGTTAAATCATGTACGCATTTTTATATGTAGTATCTATTTGGGAAATAAAAAAGATCGTAAAATGTGTGTATGCGTCTATATATATATATACATATATATATATATATATATATATATATATTCAGAAATATTATCAATCAATAATGAAAGCTTAATTGTGCTTTACGACTTTTGATCACAACTGTGAAAAGGAAATCAAAACTAAAATTGAACCCATCAATACTGTAACCTGAAATCACACTTCAGTCAAGATCAGACGATTTAATTCAGCTGAAGGATGACCGCCTTACGTCAATGAGAAACAAGATCTGAGGAGTGCAGCATTGTGTTGATGCAAGCGCCGACAGTGTTTCCGTCACGGGTGTTATCATATTTGTCCTCTCGTTGCGTTTGCCTCGATTTGTGTCTCGGAATTTATGAATTAGGTAAACATGGGCTTGGATTATTCAACACGCGTTGTCACACACCCACACAGGCACGAAAATAGGTATCAAACTAGTCTCAAAATATGACAGAACCAAAAATGAAATTGACGAGAACTGGATTCTCAACAGAGTGGTTAACGAGGTGATTAGACTTAGTAACCAGGTAGTTAGCGACCGCTGAAACAATTAGTCGTTTCCAGATATGGTTAGATAACTTAATGGATGGTGATGACAGGTGGTGAGGTGATGGCAGGTGGTGACGGACATGGAAGTACCTAGTGTAGGCCTAACGGTCTCTTGCAACCTCACCCCATTCTAATGTTCTTTCAATCCACAGCGACATCGGACGTAAGTACTTTGTGCTTTGTTGGGTTTAACCAGCGCTTCTATCGTTGGGAACAACGTCGCGACGACGAAGTCGAGTCATATTAAAGAAGTCACTGATATGCTGTGACAGCCATCCGAGTCCAGAGGGAACCAAATTACAACAACCACAACTACAATATTAAAAAAAAAAAAGATAAATAAATAAATAAACAATGTCACAATCACAAACACAGCAGCCACAACAAAAACAACACAAGAACAACAACAATGATCACATCACTATAACCATAACAAGAACATCAAAATGTAATCAACCGGTCCATCCGCTGTCCTGTATCTCTCTTGCAGCAAACCCGCGGCCCCTAGGAAACCGCTCACAGCCACCGATTCAGGACATAATCACTGATTGAAGAAAATTCCCCTTACAGTTTCGAAAGAATGTGTCGGACTGTGTACTGTAGTAATAAATTTTAAAAGTGATCACCATTTTATTTCATTTTATCTTATTTATTTCATTTATTTTATTTTGTTGTTATTTTTCTAAGGACATTAGTCTCTCATCACACAATAATCCTGTGTGAATCTGGTCCATTTGGGGTTTTACTAAATTTCCTATAATACTGATGGTATAAAACTTATGCAATCAAAACACATTCAGGAGGTCGAACATAATGAAACCAGTAGATAAGTAAATATATTTTATGGAAACAAAATTGGCATAGGATCTTACAAAATGCTGCTGAGGTCAATTAGTTAGAATTTTGAACTACATGATTTGGTTTAATGTCACAAACTCCCCCACCCCTACCCGCCCAATATCGGAAAGCCAGGACGGTCCCCCTTCCAGAGGTCTTTGTAGCATGGAATTCAATGAACCATGCCCTTGGTTCAACTCGCCGGTGGCAGGGTTCGAACCGTCACAGGTAACGACGCCCTAGCCCGCTCGGCCAGCGAGCATCCAATAATATAATGAACATAATCGTTCAATCGTCGATTCTCTTGTTGCCTGGTGTCTATTTATTCGTGTAAACAAAATATTTTTCACAAGCACCAGCGTTTCTGTCCGTGGGAATGGAAGGTCTTTAGTGTGTGTGTGTGCGTGTGTGTGTGCCTGCGTGTATTATATATATATATATATATAATATATTACATATATATATATACAGGTATATATATATAAATTTATACATATATATATATATTATATATATATTACATATATATATATATATATATATATATACATATATATATATATATATATTACATATATATATATATATATATTACATATATATATATATATATAAATTTATAATTATATATATATATATATATATATATATATATGTATATATATTGACTATATTATGACAAATAAGATTGAAGGTGAAAGAGGTTGACGAGGAGAAATGTGAGAATTTTACGCCTTAACGTTTCGACCCGCAGGGTCTTGATCACAAAGCTAACAACTCAAACGTAACCGGATATTTTATACACGGGACGCTTCGGAGAACTTGTTATTTTATCTGCGTATTCTTTTATTATTAATAAGCTTGTGGCTTTTGCTAAACATATAAATCCTTCTCTATGGTTAATGTTGTTATTAGTGTTGATATATGCTGCCTCAATTGTCTTTCTTAGTTTCTTGGATGATCCTTTATTTAATACGGTTGTGTTGTTCCAGTCTGGAAGGTGACCATGTTTATCCACATGTATTACTATGGAGTTAGATGTCCTATGGGCTTTTACGTCATTTTTATGTTCATTTATCCTTTTATTAAGTCCGCGACCAGATTCACCAAAATATGAAGAGGGACAGCTTTTACACGGGATTTTATAAACAACGCTGTTTTCGTTAGTGGGATTATTGTCGCTACGAGCTACCAAATGTCCTACTTTGCTACCTGACGTCCTGGCTATTTTGATGCCCGCTTTTAGAAGAAAAGTGTCTAGGTATGAATTAACATTAGAGTTTGGTACTGTGATATATCTGGTTTCATTATTACATTTATTATCATTCTTATTTTTATTTTCATCTTTACTTTTGTTAATTATTTATTTGGCTTTCTTTTTCAACCTACATAAGAGACCTTTTGGATATTTGAGTTTGATGAAAGTCTCAGTAATATGTTGTAATTCAGGATCTAGAAATTCTTTACTGCATATACGAAATGCTCTGAGGAAGAAACCCATTATAATACCTGTTTTAGTTCTGTCATCATGTCCTGAGTAGAAGTGTATATAGTCTTCTTTATTGGTGGGTTTCCGGTATACTGAAAATTTCACATTTTTATCTATTCTATGGATAATTGTGTCTAAGAAAGGTAATTTTCCGTTATTTTAATTTTCTGCAGTAAATTGTATATTTTCATTTACACTGTTTAATCTCCTGAGTTTGTTATTAATGTCTGTATCCTTAGGTACAATTACGAGTATGTCATCAACATACCTAAACCATTTACTATTCCTACCCATTATTGTCATGTATTCTTCTGTTTCGAGTATTTCCATGTATAAATTTGCTAACACTGCAGAAAGGGGACTACCCATGGCGAGTCCAGAATGTTGTCTGTATTCAATATTATTAAAAGTGAAAGCGCCAAATCCTACACAAAGAGAAATTAATTCGAGGTAATCTTTTTTGGGTACGGGTAGATCTTCATTTCTTAAATTATTTACTACTCGTTCAACAGCATTTAGAGCGCCTTTTATTGATACTCGAGTATACAAAGAGGTGACATCGTAGCTGGCTAGTTTCTTGTTATTGAAATCTAAAACTTTTAATCTGTTAATTAGATCCGACGAATTTCGTAGATGTGCATCACTAATAGTTCCTAAAGTATTGGATAAAGATTTAGCTAAACATTTGGCTAACTTATGAGGTGCACTATTGATTCCTGAAGTAATGGGGCGCATAGGAATTCCTGTTTTGTGGATCTTAGGCAGGCCGTGCATTCTTGGTGGTATAGGTGCTTCTTCAAGTAAGTTTAATAGTTTTTTCCCTTTCTCTGATTTCTTTAATATTTTTCTCGCTTTTGTTGTGAATTTTTCGCCTTCATTTTTTGCGTAACCATTATGTTTTACGCAAAAAAAAAAAAAAAAAAAAAAACACATAATGGTTACGCAAAAAATGAAGGCGAAAAATTCACAACAAAAGCGAGAAAAATATTAAAGAAATCAGAGAAAGGGAAAAAACTATTAAACTTACTTGAAGAAGCACCTATACCACCAAGAATGCACGGCCTGCCTAAGATCCACAAAACAGGAATTCCTATGCGCCCCATTACTTCAGGAATCAATAGTGCACCTCATAAGTTAGCCAAATGTTTAGCTAAATCTTTATCCAATACTTTAGGAACTATTAGTGATGCACATCTACGAAATTCGTCGGATCTAATTAACAGATTAAAAGTTTTAGATTTCAATAACAAGAAACTAGCCAGCTACGATGTCACCTCTTTGTATACTCGAGTATCAATAAAAGGCGCTCTAAATGCTGTTGAACGAGTAGTAAATAATTTAAGAAATGAAGATCTACCCGTACCCAAAAAAAATTACCTCGAATTAATATCTCTTTGTGTAGGGTTTGGCGCTTTCACTTTTAATAATATTGAATACAGACAACATTCTAGCCTCGCCATGGGTAGTCCCCTTTCTGCAGTGTTAGCAAATTTATACATGGAAATACTCGAAACAGAAGAATACATGACTATAATGGGTAGGAATAGTAAATGGTTTAGGTATGTTGATGACATACTCGTAATTGTACCTAAGGATACAGACATTAATAACAAACTCAGGAGATTAAACAGTGTAAATGAAAATATACAATTTACTGCAGAAAATTAAAATAACGGAAAATTACCTTTCTTAGACACAATTATCCATAGAATAGATAAAAATGTGAAATTTTCAGTATACCGGAAACCCACCAATAAAGAAGACTATATACACTTCTACTCAGGACATGATGACAGAACTAAAACAGGTATTATAATGGGTTTCTTCCTCAGAGCATTTCGTATATGCAGTAAAGAATTTCTAGATCCTGAATTACAACATATTACTGAGACTTTCATCAAACTCAAATATCCAAAAGGTCTCTTATGTAGGTTGAAAGAGAAAGCCAAAGAAATAATTAACAAAAGTAAAGATGAAAATAAAAATAAGAATGATAATAAATGTAATAATGAAACCAGATATATCACAGTACCAAACTCTAATGTTAATTCATACCTAGACACTTTTCTCCTAAAAGCGGGCATCAAAATAGCCAGGACGTCAGGTAGCAAAGTAGGACATTTGGTAACACGTAGCGACAATAATCCCACTAACGAAAACAGCGTTGTTTATAAAATCCCGTGTAAAAGCTGTCCCTCTTCATATTTTGGTGAATCTGGTCGCGGACTTAATAAAAGGATAAATGAACATAAAAATGACGTAAAAGCCCATAGGACATCTAACTCCATAGTAATACATGTGGATAAACATGGTCACCTTCCAGACTGGAACAACACAACCGTATTAAATAAAGGATCATCCAAGAAACTAAGAAAGACAATTGAGGCAGCATATATCAACACTAATAACAACATTAACCATAGAGAAGGATTTATATGTTTAGCAAAAGCCACAAGCTTATTAATAATAAAAGAATACGCAGATAAAATAACAAGCTCTCCGAAGCGTCCCATAAGATGACCAGTCCATGTATAAAATATCCTCTTTCACCTTCAATCATATATATATATACATATATATATATATTATATATATATTATGTGTGTGTGTGTGTGTGTGTGTGTGTGTGTGTGTGTGTGTGTGTGTGTGTGTGTGTGTGTGTGTGTGTACATACGTATAAACATATGTATGCGTATTGTACAGCATATTGGGTCACAATGACTTCAGCAACTCACGACATCTGCCAATACTGCGCAATGCATTCCCATTTGTGACATGGACAATGCCAATACACACTAAGCATTAGACATGACCCTCTCGCAGTTTGACGGCAATCATCCACCGACGCGTTTCCCATGGTGGGGGGGGGGGGGGGAGTGTGTGTGTGTGTGTGTGTGTGTGTGTGTGTGTGTGTGTGTGTGTGGGGGGGTGTGT
The DNA here is from genome assembly GCF_046742065.1 of Oratosquilla oratoria. Lineage (NCBI taxonomy): Eukaryota > Metazoa > Arthropoda > Malacostraca > Stomatopoda > Squillidae > Oratosquilla > Oratosquilla oratoria. The sequence continues at coordinate 34,102,432 of NC_134802.1, forward strand.
GAGAGGGGGAGAGAGAGAGAGAGAGAGAGGCAGAGAGAGAGATAGGCAAAGAGAGAGATAGGCAGAGAGATAGGCAGAGAGAGAGATAGGCAGAGAGATAGGCAGAGAGATAGGCAGAGAGAAGAGATAGGCAAAGAGAGAGATAGGCAGAGAGGGAGATGGCAGAGAGATAGAGATAGGCAGATATATATTATAATATAGAGAGAGAGAGAGAGAGAGGAGATAGATGAGAGGACAGGGGGGAGAGGAAAGAGAGGAGAGGATAGGAAGGAGAGAGAGAAGAGAGAGGAGAGAGAGAAGAGGAGGAGAGAGAGGAGGAGAGAAGAGGAGGGAGAGAGAGAAAGGGAGGACAGAGAGAGGAGGAAGAGAGAGGAGAGGAAGAGAGGAAGAGGAGAGAGAGCAGAGAGGAGGAGGGTGAGAGAGAGGAGAGGGGAAAGAGGGAGAGAGAGAGAGAGTGAGGAGAGGGAGAGAGGAAGAGAGGAGTGAGAGGAGAGAGGAGAGGAAGGAAAGGAGAGAGGAGAGAGAGAGGATAGGAAGAGAGGAGAGGGAGAGAGAGGAGAGGGAGAGAGAGGAGAGGAGGGAGAGAGGAGAGGGAGGGAGAGGAGATAGGTAAAAGAGAGAAAGAGGAGAGAGAGGGAGGGAGAGAGGAGAGTAGAGGGAGAGAGAGGAGAGAGAGAGAGGAGAGGAAGAGAGAGGAGAGGGAGAGAGAGGAGAGGGAGAGAGAGGAGAGGAGAGAGAGGAGAGGGAGAGAGAGTAGATTAGTGAGGAGAGGAGGGAGAGGAGATAGGTAAGAGAGAGAAAGAGGAGAGAGAGGGAGAGAGGAGAGGAGGGAGAGAAGAGAGAGGAGAGAAAGGGGGAGAAGAGAGAGGAGAGAGAGGGAGAGGGAGAGACAAAGAGAGGAGAGAGAGGAGAGGGAGAGAGAGGAGAGGGAGAGAGAGGAGAGGGAGAGAGAGGAGAGGGAGAGAGAGGAGAGGGAGAGAGAGGAGGGGGAGAGAGGAGAGGAGGGAGAGGAGAGAGAGGAGAGAAAGAGGAGAGAAAGGGAGGGAGAGAGGAGAGAGAGGAGTGAAAGAGAGGAGAGAGAGATAATAAGAATAGGCGGCAGAGAGAGAGAGAGAGAGAGAGAAAGAGAGATAGGCATAGAGAGAGAGAAGAGACAGGAGATGAGAGGAGAGAGGGGAGAGGGAGAGAGAGGAGAGATGAGAGAGAGGAGAGGAGAGAGATGAGAGAGATGAGAGAGAGGAGAGAGAGATGAGAGAGAGGAGAGATGAGAGAGAGGAGAGAGAGGAGAGGAGGGAGAGGAGAGAGGAAAGAAAGAAAGGAGAGAGGAGAGAAAAGAAAGGAGAGAAAGAGAAGAGAGAGAGAGGGAGAGAGAGAGAGAAAGAGAGAGAGAGAAGAGGGAGAGAGGAGAGGGAGGAGAAGAGAGAGAGGAGAGGGAGAGAGAGGAGGGGAGAGAGAGGAGAGGACGGAGAGAGAGGAAGAGAGGAGTGAAGAGAGAGAGATAATAAGAATAGGCGGCAGAGAGAGAGAGAGAGAGAGAAAGAGAGATAGGCATAGAGAGAGAGAAGAGACAGGAGATGAGAGGAGAGAGGGGAGAGGGAGAGAGAGGAGAGATGAGAGAGAGGAGAGAGAGAGAGAGGAGAGAGAGAGGAGAGAGAGAGGAGAGAGAGAGGAGAGAGAGAGGAGAGAGAGGAGAGGAGGGAGAGGAGAGAGGAAAAAGAAAGGAGAGAGGAGAGAGAGAAGGAGAAAGAGGAGAGAGAGAGAAGAGAGGAGAGATAGAAGAGAGAGAGAGAGAGAGAGGTAGAGAGAGATAGGAGGGGAGAGAGAGAGAGAGAGAGAGAGAGAGAGAGAGAGAGAGAGAGAGAGAGAGAGAGAGAGGCAGATGGAGAGAGAGATAGGCAGAGGGAGAGAGAGAGATAGGCAGACGGAGAGACAGACAGACAGAGAGAGAGATAGGCAGGTAGGAGAGAGGAGACAGGAGGTGAGAGAGGAGAGGGAGAGGAGAGGAGAGAGGAGAGAGAGAAAGAGGAGAGGAGAGAGAGAAAGAGGAGAGGGAAGGAGAGTAGGAGTCATAAAGGAAAGAGAGAGAGAGAGAGAGAGAGAGAGAGAGAGA
>NC_134802.1:34107041-34124541 GCF_046742065.1 Oratosquilla oratoria
GATTCAGGACATAATCACTCACCGAAGAATTTTTTTTACAGTTTCGACAGAATGTGGCGGAGTGTGTAATATAAAATACGGACCATTTTCTTACGAACAATCGATTTAAGAACCTTCAGACACACGAATGAAGCCTCAAGCCTGCTTCACTAATTCAAAGGTAAGAAATCCAACATTAAATTATCATTACAATTTATCTTTGTTATGTGCATCATTAATAATGTATCTTAGGATAAGAAACCATGTATTTATTTTATATCTTACTTGTACATAGAGATTAGGGTACCTTCAAAATGATGTTGAATAACGACCTATGAACATTGAGTTACAAACTCCCATTCGGAACTAGCTAATTCATAAATTAAGGAGTAGCCAGTCAATCCAGAGGAGTATATCCTATGCCAGAAGAAGAGGAAGCGATTCGAGTACCTTTTCAGTGGTAAAATTGGCCGTGGTGGTATCGTTTCACTTACCAAACAAACATTGATGACATTCGAGTAATTAGGAGTCTTCATTTGACAGCCCAAAAGTAAGGCATCACGAAATACCACATCTCATCTTGCTACAGACGTTTTCAAAGGGATATGGCCGAGACTGACAGCATAACTCAACTATTAGAACAATCAGAATCATCTCAGCAAGGATCTATTAATGACACATCTGAACGATGCAGCAAGAGTTCAGTGTAACTAAGAAATGTCTATCTTTTGTGGTGCAGATCGCAACACAGTTAAACAAAAGAAGAAAATCACAAATTTCAAAGTCTGTGTAAAACCAATGGCACAGACCCTACTAAACGCAGCCATGTTATTTGAGTACATATATCTACAATGAGACAGCAGCAATTCAGGAAGTAGATGTTGCTTTTCCAGCTGATAGCCAGCATCATGACCACTGCTGTAAAAGCTACTTCAATAGATATAATGCTAAAATTGATGAAATACTGAAAAAACTCGAAATGGAGTATTCAGTAACAGCAAATGAAAAGGATCAATTTTATTTCTCCATGATATCTGCACAGCACCGGGAGATGAATTTACAAAGTGTCTTCCTGCACTCCATGCACACAACCAGCAAGATATCGACTACATTTGCAGCACTGAATGCTATATGCAAACCTGGAAACTCCTCCCCGATCATGAATTTCGACTGTCCACAAATAACAGAAAGTGCAATACAAATGGCAGAAACATTCTTGGTTAAACGTCTCAAACCATCAACAGACTTGTAGATATCTGATGACTTGCGTCTTCTTGTATTTGAATGGTTCCCTCATGATAGACTTTGAGAGAACTCTTTGCACTTCAACTAATGCATGGAAACTCGTCCTTCTAAGCTATTACCAACAACAGCTTTGGGTTCAAGCCCCCATTTAGAGATGCTACCCTGATTTCAAATGCTGAGTTTTGTGGATTTGTAAGAAGAAACAGTTTATTAGACCTTGATATTGTGATCTCGAAACCAGAAGGTCTGTCTGATGCTTGTATGTGGCAAGTATGCACGCAAGAATGTGTGTCCCTGCCGGGTAGCTGGGATCCATTGCTGCAAGTCCTGCAAATGCAAAGAAGGTGATCACTGTAAAAACCCTGTCACTACCTGAACAATGCTCACTTTACTCATGATATTGCCGCCTTCTAAAGTAACAAGCGTTGCTATGTATTTTTCATTTTCTGGTGTTCTGTTGATCATAATACATGTATGATTGAAAATACAATTTCTTTATATAAATCAAATGCTTGTTTTCTTGTATCTTCCTAAGTTATATAGATTTCCCAACTCAATGATTTCATGTTTGAGGTTGAGGTTGAGGTTTTCTTCACAGGGTCTGTTAAAGAACAATTTTGGTTATTTTTGGTCAATTTTGACAATGATCTTCACTCTAACTGATTCCCTGCCCCCCTAAAATCCCTTACATGAGGTACTGCACATATTCTTGTGGCAAGTAGTTCAAAAAATTATATTTTCAATATGACTACTGGCGGCCATCTTGGATTGATGATTTTCAAGTTGTTCGCTCCCAGATAGCGAATTTGGTACACATACCAAGTTATTCATTAAAGCCAGATTAGCCTAGAACAGTTGAATTCTCCTCTATAGTATAGGACCTGGGTCCTTATGCATTTGATTTAGAAAAGGATAATATGTAAGACGTAAGGACAAGTGGGATGCGTTTATTTATGATGTACGCCTAATATTGAAGACCATATGGAGTAAAAAATGAAATCAGTTGAGCACAAACATAAATCAACAGGCAAGAGTTTGAAGGTAAAAGGTTGTTGTTTAGTGTTAGGGAGAGACAGGAAGCGAGAAGGTTATAAGGAAATTATCAACCTATCTCGTGGGGTAGCGACAGAATCTCGTCAAAAGTAATGTCGGTTATTTAGGTCTCATAATAGAAGATGGTGGGATCAGCCGTGGAGGGAGACAGAATAGAGCTTCTGAAGTGATGTCTTCCGAAGTGGAGAAGGTACAAAAAGTAGATTGTAGGTGGTGACGTAAGAGGCGTTTGTCTGAGATGGTTTGAGAGAGGGTATGGAGTGTGGGTAACATTGATACACCTATGTGCCAGAATTGCGGTACAGTGAGTCCTCCTTAAACGGTAATTCTTTATCTGGTAAATTCACATACATACATACACATACCAAGGCTTTTTCCCCCTTACAAGGGAGGTAGCCAAAAAGAAAAAGGCTACCTCTCTTGTAAAAGGGGTAAAAAGCCTTGGTATGTGAATTTACCGGATAAAGAAATACCGTATAAGGAGGATTCACTGCATCTTCTCGTTTGACTTGAGAATGAAGACGGGGGAACCTAACGAGGCTTGTTAACTTAGGAGGTGCACGTGTGCTAAGTTGATATTCTTGATGGAAGACACAGTTGGGATTGATGGGCTTGATTTGATGGCGAGATGTCACAGACGGGTCCAGAATGCGACAGTAAGGGGTCTAGGCGAATTCGAGATTATTTTTAGCTCACTCTCTCCCTCCCTCTGTTATTTGTGTTGTGTCACTGTTGTGACCGCAAATTGAGCGACTTTCCGCGGCACGGCTCCCAAACCAGGAAACAGAGTGGATCATGAAGAGGGCTGCTCAGACGTGCAGGCGGCTGTCGAGGTGCACTGCTCCTACCCAGGGCGACCATTGGGTCCGTACCGTCCCCTACGTGGGTTGTGGATTTGCGTTTATGATAAAAGATAAATGAAGTTATTGTTGGGATAAATGAAGTTATTGTTGGGATAAATGAAGTTATTGTTGGGATAAATGAAGTTATTGTTGGGATAAATGAAGTTATTGTTGGGATAAATGAAGTTATTGTTGGGATAAATGAAGTTATTGTTGGGATAAATGAAGTTATTGTTGGGATAAATGAAGTTATTGTTGGGATAAATGAAGTTATTGTTGGGATAAATGAAGTTATTGTTGGGATAAATGAAGTTATTGTTGGGATAAATGAAGTTATTGTTGGGATAAATGAAGTTATTGTTGGATAGAAGGAGGAAGTTATAAGAGTGACGTTAATAAGTTACTAACTCGCATTGACTTCCGTAGGGCGAGTCGACCCCAAGGGATGCTGCGAGGAGTTGGAGAGACAGAAGTTATCTCGAAGGAGGGCCTAGTCTTCCTAGTAAGGGGAGGAAGTGGAAGAGGAAGAGGAGGAAGAGGAAGAATAGGAGGAAGAAGGGAAGGGGAATAAGAGGAGTAGAGGAAGACTAAAAGGGAAGACTATTAAAAGAAAGAGGATAAAAGGAGAGGGGGAAGACTAGAAGGAAGGAGAATAGGAGTAGGATAAGGAGGAAGAGGAAGAGGAGAACGAGAAGAACAAGGAAGAAGACAAGGAGGAGGATAAGGAGGAAGAAGCCTACGCTGATTTCCTTCGAGGCGATGACATGCAAGGGCTCACCAGGACACTTGTTGAACATGCACAGGAGGAGGAGAAGGGGGAGAAGAGAAGGGGGAGAAGAGAAGGGGGAGAAGAGAAGGGGGAGAAGAGAAGGGGGAGAAGAGAAGGGGGAGAAGAGAAGGGGGAGAAGAGAAGGGGGAGAAGAGAAGGGGAGAAGAGAAGGGGAGAAGAGAAGGGGGAGAAGAGAAGGGGGAGAAGAGAAGGGGGAGAAGAGAAGGGGGAGAAGAGAAGGGGGAGAAGAGAAGGGGAGAAGGTGGTGGGGGAGATGGGTGATGGAGGAGATGAAGAAGTAAGCAGTGAACGAGGGGGGAGGGGAGGGGGGCAGACGGGGGAGTGAGGAAGAGTGTAAAGGTGTGAGGGTGCGTGAGGTAGGGGGTGAGGAGGAGGAGGAGGGGGCGACAAAGGGGGAAAGGGGAAGGAAGAGGAGGAGGAGGAGGGGGCGACAAAGGGGGAAAGGGGAAGGAAGAGGAGGAAGAGGAGAAAGGAGGCGGAATAGGAGGAGAAGAGGAAGAAGAGAAGAAAAGGAGGAAGAGGAAGGAAGAAAAGGAAGAGGAGGAAGAGGAAGGAAGAAAAGGAAGAGGAGGAAGAGGAAGAGGAGGAAGAGGAAGAGGAGGAAGAGGAGGAGGAAGAGGAGGAAGAAGAGAAGAAAAGGAGGAAGAGGAAGGAAGAAAGGGAAGAGGAGGAAGAGGAGGAATAGGGGGAAGAGGTAGGAGGAAGAGGAGGAAGAGGAGGAAGGAGGAACAGGAACAGGAAAAGGAAGAGGAGGAAGAGGAACAGGAAGAGGAACAGGAGGAAGAAGAGGAGGAAGAGGAAGAAAAGAAATAGGAGGATGAGGAAGGAGGAAGAGGAAGAAAAGGAGGAAGAGGAAGAAGAGGAAGAGGAAAAGCAGGAGGAAAAGAAGAAGGAAAAGGAGAAGGAGAAGGAGGAGGAGGAGGAGCTACCAATAGGAGGTTGGGGTTTCTTGGAGATGGCGGAGTGTATGAGAAGGAAGAGGTGGAGAGGAGGAGAAGTAGGAGGAAGAGAGGGAGGGGGAGGAGGAAGATGAGGAGGAAGAGGGGAGAGAGCGCGGTAGCGGTCCCAGCCGGTAGTAGGCGGCGATGATAATGATAATAATGATGATAATGATGACGTCATGATGACATGGCGGATACTTATCAATTCACATGAGTAATGGGTATGGTGAGATAAGACCAACCGGATGTGACGTAAATGTGACGACCCCACTACACGCATGATACGGTCTTCTTTAGGTTCGGGCAGGTGATAGCCCCACAAAAATAATTAAATAATTAAATAATTAAATAATTAAATAATTAAATAATTAAATAATTAAATAATTAAATAATTAAATAATTAAAATAATAATAATAATAATAATGATAATAATAACAATAATAAATGTATAAATATAAGCATAAATAATGTAAATATTAATATAAATATAGATATATGTATGAATGCAGAAAGATCACTAAAAATAACACGTGATTCACAAATTTTGCTGGTAACCACTAAAGAAATTACTGTTTTCTTCCGATTTCCTTAGTGGTTACCAGCAAAATATGTATGAATATAGATATATAAATATATAAATATAAATATAAATAAATATGAATGAATATAAATGAATACAAATAAATCAATATAAATAAACAAATAAAAATAAATAAAATCCTCTCCGAATCTCATTCTCTTTTTCGTGTTATTTGCGTTTCCATTGACTCTGCCGCCAGCCGATTTTATTAACCTGAGCAAGACACCTTCCACTGAAGTCTCGCCCAAAACTGATTAAACTCGTCCTGCGTCAGCGTTAACTGAAGGTTAAGGACAGGTTAACTGAGATAGGCTTCATCCAGTTAACACGACTCCTCTCCTGAGCTGAATAAAATGTGTCACTCCGCGCCAGACAGGCGAAGACACCAGCGCCTCGAAAAAGAAGTTGTCTTTAAGCTCCTCATTTGGTCAAACTTTGGACAGTGATAACTCAAAACATGGCTTTGGCGTCTTCGCCTGTCTGGCATGGAGTCTCAAATCGTCCTGCATGAACAACAAGAAGACAAGACTGTAAAGTGGCCCATACACGATCAATTATATTGCGCAATTTCATTGTCAATACTCTGAATTGACAATTAAATTGACCGTGTATGGGTGATATATCGCCCAAAATGGTCAATCTAATTGTGTATGGGCGAGATCGCTCCCATACACGGTCAATGTAATTGTCAATTCAGAGTATTGACAATGAAATTGCGCAATATAATTGATCGTGTATGGGCCGCTTAAGAGATCCCGAATGCGGAACCAGAAATCCTCGACGTCAGACTCCCCGGGAATACACCAAAACTGAAATAAAGCAGAACCTACAAACCCGGTTGAAATGTACAAAATGTACAAAAGTTATGCGCTGTTCTGGATCTAAAATAGGCACAGGAGAGCACGGAAACAGACCGGGAGCGTCAGTCTCGCCTTTGCTTACGTAGTGACCGATGTCCATATATGGTAACTAAAGGTACGAGTTCGAAGCAAGCCACACTGGTGACCTTTCCGGTCAGATCTTTAGGGCTGTGTACCTTCAATACAGGGTAACACAATCTTCTTGCTCCATTCCCTCAACGGTTTTATTCAGCTGAAGAGAAATATTTTGTACACAGGTGAGGTAAAGCTTTCTATGTATATATATATATATATATATATATATATATATATATATATATATGCTAATAAGAACACGGGTACGTGTGTTCACTTATGCAAAGTGGACCACTTGGAAAAAAAGAAACTAACGAAGCAGAGCGCTTTCGTATATTACATCCAGTGCAAAAAGATGTAATATACGAAAGCGCTCTGCTTCGTTAGTTTTTTCCAAGTGGTCTACTTTGCATATATATTTATATATATATATATATATATATATTATATATATATATATATATATATATATATACACCCTTTATAAGGGGGAGAGCCAAATCAAAGACACATACCTACTCCCATCCACCACCCTTTCCCCTCTACCTCAATGACCAGTTTTAGTCCGTGATGCATTTTTGAAAAAGCTATCCCTATTATCGAGTCCGTCATGGATTCTAGAAATTCGGATCAAAGATCAAACAATGGTATCTATCTGAAAGGAAACTCCTAGTGTGTTTATATCTGTTAGCTAATGTCCTTCCTAGGTTTTATTTCAGCGATGGGGGTAAATATACGGAAATTTGAAAAACCATACAATGGTCCAGGTGACGGACTTAACGCGGCCCCGTGGAAGGATCTGGGTCGCGTTCGTGGATCTGCGGCCCATTACCAAGAACACTGTCAAAATGATGTAGATGGACGATAATATGTATATCAAAACCCGAGCGAACTCTTGAAAGTAATTGTCGCAAAAAAAAAAAAAAAAGGGGGGGTTGGGTTTCTTCCAATAAAAGGTAAAATCGATCATCTTGGGAGAGAGAGAATACTCTAAGCGCCCACACAGAGCCCACCAGAGGTTCACCCGAGCTTGTGTCTTGTTATTTTGCAACAACCCAAATCACTAGAATGAGTAAACTGTCCAACATATGAACACACAGTATACACATACAACACATACACACACAGTATACACATAATGCATACACACACAATACACATAACATATACACACAATATACACATGATACATATACACACAGTATAAACAAGACACTCACAAACGTATGCATACATAACACACAAATATACACATACATAACATATACACACACAATATACACAACACATATACAGTACACACACACAAACGTATACGCATATATACACATACCTACACACACGAACAAACACACACACATATAAGCCTGTATAAAATAAACAAAAAGAACCTTGCAACAATTCCAAGGAACTAAGCTGACAAGCCAGGGACTTGTTAATCCAATAGAACCTTTAAGCTACTTCGACATAATAGGTTCAGCTAATCCAGTTGCGTATCTTTCGAATAGCGCGTGACGTCATCAGTGCAAGAAGATTAACGAAAGATTGCCAAAACGGAGGAGTTTAAAAATAGCAGAACAATGCGATCAGTGACGTCATCCATGACGTCAGAGGTAAATATAGCGGAAGACAGTGACAGCAAAACAATATAATGATGAAACGGAGAAATAAATAAGATATTTAAAACAAGAAAATAGGCAAATAAAAGAATAACATGCATGAAAACAGAATAAGAAAATCAAGAAGATAAACACAGAATGTTATACGAAGTGAAAAGACAATAAATGTGAATAGAATATATGATACTTTTGTAAAATAGAATGAAAATAAAATATCACATCCGTAGGAAAGATCATTTCCTTTAAAGGTCTCATTTTGGCTGACATAGGAATAAAATTATATTTCATTTAATTACAGGTATTTACCTATATTTGTAAATGGGTAACGATGATAGTTCCGTTTAAACAAGTTGTATATATACATATATTATATATATACATATATGTATATTATATACATATATACATATGTATATATGTATATCTGTACAGTATATATGTATATATGTATATCTGTATATATGTATATATGTACATACATATACACTGAATGGTTCCCAATGATCAATTAATATATTTTTTCAATCACAAATCACTTTTAATTCCATTCCATCGAAGTCGAGACTGAAGAATCGCTCGATGGAGGTATCCGTTGGAAATTGAAACGTGGACGAGCCGAGGATTCGAACGCAGCTAACCCGTAACAAAGTTACAGTAACTTAAACCAATACGCTATCTTGATAGCGTATTGCAAGTACAATTTTAGTAATTGTGCTTTATTTCATGCATTGTATAATTTATATTATGATATTGCTGGAGGCATTATACCTGCTGATGTCTTTTTATAGATCAAACGTCGATTAAAACTGATAAACTTGGAGAACTTGTTTCTGAGCACACACGCAAACACACACACACACACACACACACGTCGCTCAAAGTGACAACGAAGTTTGGACTCCGGAAAAATCTACAATTTTCGTGGATCTCAACGACGAGGGAGTACCTGTGTTGTATTAATAGGGAAGGGGAAAGCTCGTGGTGTAGTGGTAAGGTGAAGAAAAAGGAGAAAGGGAGGGATTACTGAGGAAAATGGAAGGAAATTAGGAAGGGGACGAATGGGCCCAGGAAGTCAGACGGCATGTCAACAAGAAAGGGGCAGACGACAGTGGTGAAGTCGAAGAGATTAGTAAAAATGTAAAAATTAGAAATATAGATATGAGGAGCGCAATGGAAGGTGAAGATTATTATTTGTATGGATTTAATGAAGAAGGAAATGACAACCTCCCCCGACTAGTAAATCTAGAGGAGAAACTAAAAAAAAAAAATAACGAAACACGGGAGGCTAGGTTTAACCAATTAACTCTAGTTACCCAAAGAGTTGATAAACTGGAAGAACTAAAGGAGGATCAAAACCTTATTAAAGAAATAGAAGAATTAAAAAGACAGTTAAGAGAAGTAAAGGATGAGAATGAGGAATTAAAGAGGAGTAATAAAGAGAATAACGAGTCCATAGCAAAATAGGTAAGTGGTTGGGAAAAAAAAGTACAAGAGACCAATAAAATTGAATTTAGAGGTATAGTGGAACAGCAGATGAAAAAACAATCTAAGGCCACAGTTATTAAAGTGATGAAGAAGGAGAATATAGTAAGAGACTTAGCGGATAAAAAGAAATCTATAATTATATTAGGGATGGAAGAGAAATATAATCCAAATAGGACTACAAGAATAAAGGATGAAAAGGAAAAGTAAATAAGGTATTAAAAGTAGTTCAAGAAGATGAACCAGAAACAGGGAAAGAAATAGAAAAAATATATAGACCAGGGAAATACAATACAGATAAGACCAGACCAATTAAGGTTAAATTCAGGTCACAAATAACAGTAAAGAATATCTTAGCAAAAACAGGTAAATTAGCAGTGATCAATATAAACAGGTATGGATAAAAAGAAAAGAATCAAGAGGAAGGAGAGGAGAAAAAAAGACTAGAAGCTAAGAAAAAAAAACGAGAAAAGAACAGTCAGAAAAAGAGAAATTCTATTGGAGAGTAGTGAATATGAAAGTGAGGAAATTGTTCATAGCAGAGAAAAAGGGAAGGGAAACAGAAAACAGGATGGAGGTAGCAAAAAATTAAAAGTGTCTTACACAAATATAGATGGCTTAAGAACAGGGTTGAATGAACTGAATGATTATCTGAAGGAAAAATAACCGGACATAATGGGAATTGTAGAGACAAAATGGAAAGGTCCACTACCACCCAACAGTGTAGGACATGGTGCATATAATTATTGGATTAGAAACAGAGAGGTAAAACAAGAGGGTGAGGTTACGTTCCTGACTAAGAAGGATATCAATGTGAGGTATGTCACATATGGAAAGAATAGAGATGATTATGATGGAAGTGGAGGACAAGGATGGGAAGAGCAGGAAATTTGTAGTAAATTATGTGCCTCCTAAATTGGCTTCGTGGGAAGAGAAAGAACACAAAAATATGTTAGAAGACACAAGGATAACACTAAATAAGATAATGGAAGATGGAGGAAGAGTAGTTGTAATGGGTGACTTTAATTGTAAAGAAATCTGCTGGGAAGAGATGTCAGTGAAGGGTGGAGACGACTCATGGGGAACTGTACTACTTGATATGGTTATAGAATATACAATGACGCAATGAATACAAGAGAATACTAGGTATAAAAATGAGGAAAAACCATCGAGACTGGACCTAATAATCACATCAGAACCCGAAATAGTGGACAAGATTGAATGTAAGACACCAATAAGTAAAAGTGACCACATATTGGTTGAACTGGAACTAAATGAGGAAAAATGCATGAAACAACAATATAGACAGGGAAGATTGATGTATGAAAAAGAAAGATAAAATAAGGGAATTCTTTCAAAAAGCAGAATGAGAAAGGATACACAAGCAGGAAACAAAAGTAGAAGAGAAATGGAATATTTTGACAAAAATTCATAAAGGAGTGGAAAAGTATGTTCCAAGACAAAAGCAAGAAAAAGAATATGTAAAGTGCTGGTACAACAAAAGATGTAGGGAGTTAAAAGACAAAAGGGATAAAGCTTGGATAAAATGGAAAAAAGACAAAAGACCTGAAAAATGGAAAATATATACTAGTTATAGAAATGAATATGTACAAGTGTGTAGAGAATAAGAGAAAAAACACAAAAAAGATGTCATAGAAAAATGTAAAGATCAACCAAAACTATTTCACAGATTTGTAAACAACAAACTGAAAAACAAACAAGAATTAGAGAAATTACAAGGAGTTGAATACACAGGAAATAAAAATGGCAGAAATTGTAAACAAGCATTTTAAATCGGTGTTTACGAGGGAGAACATACAACCTACAGATATCGAGTGGGAGGAGAAAGTCCCCTCTATGAATGAGATAGAAGTATCAAGGAATGAAATGATGAATCACTTGAGTAATCTCGATGTCAGAAAATCGCATGGACCAGATGAAATGGCAAACTGGATTTTGAGAGAATGCAGGAATGAACTAACAGACAAAATACATAGTCTAATAAACAGTTCATTCAAAGAAGGAAAAGTTCCAGAAGATTGGAAAAGAGCAAATACAGTACCAATATATAAAGGGGGGGAATCAAGGAAGACCCTACTAAATACAGACCGGTCTCTCTTACAAGTACGATAGCAAAATTTGTGAAAGAATTATCAAAATTAGATGTGTAAGGCATTTGGAAAAAACAATGTACTAAATCCAAGGCAATCTAGATTTAGACAAGGACGATCATGCGTCACAAACTTAATGTGTTTCTATTCAAGGCTAATAGATGTAATACAAGAAAGAAATGGATGGGCTGATTGTGCACTTCTAGACCTGAAAAAAGCTTTTGATAAGGTGCCACATAAGAAGTTGCTAAAGAAATTAGAAACTACAGGAGGAATACAGGGCAAACTGCTGAAGTGGATGGAAGACTTCTTGCATTAAAGAAAAATGAGAGTGGTGATAAGAGACAAACACTAATTGGGATGAAATGATAAGTGGAGTTCCACAAGGAACAGTTCTGGCCCCAATAATGTTTGCTATATATATTAATGATATGGATAAAGGAATTGAAAGTTATATGAGCTTCTTTGCGGATGATGCAAAATTGTTGAAAAAAGTGAACACTGAAGAGGATTGCAAGTCGCTACAGAGTGATCTCAATAAAGTATAGAAATGGAGTAGGAAGTGGGAGATGGAATTCAATATTAAGAAGTGTAGTATAATGGAATTTGGAAGAAGCCAAAAAAGAATAGTGGGATCATATAAATTGGGAGAAGAAATCAAAAAAGTAAAAAATGAGAAGAACCTGGGAGTCATTATTATGAATAATATGTCCCCTGAGAAACATAAAAAAAAATTGAGAAACTTATAATTTAATAAGACAATCAAAGTGGCATTTACATACCTGAACGAAGAAATGGTGAAGAAAATACTAGTCACATTGATAAGACCAAGATTGGAGTATGCAGCGACGACGTGGTCACAAAGTACAAAAATAATGTATAACAAAACTTGAAAGAATACAAAGAGCAATTATGAAATTGGCACCAACACTCTCAGAACTATCATATGAAGAGAGACTAGCAAAACTTGAGCTACAGACATTAACGCAAAGAAGAGAGAGAGGAGACTTGATAACTATTAATAGAATCATGAAGGCATAGAAACTATTGATAGAAAGGATCTAATAAAATGGGATAGTAGAAATACAAGAGGACAGGGAAAAAAATCAAGAAAGACAGTTATAGAAGAGACCTGAAAAAGAACAGCTTACCTCACAGAGTAATAGACGTTTGGAACAAGTTAGATGAGAAAGTGGTGTGTGCAAAATCAATACACTAATTTAAAAACGGTCTAGATAAAACGGAATATGAAGACGGGACACCACGAGCATAGCTCCCCTTCCCGTAAAATACAACTAGGTAAATACAACTAGGTAAACACACACACAAACACACACACACACACACACACACACACACAAACACACACAAACACACACACACACGTTAGTTACATGTGTATATATTTTTGCATTACTTATACGTTTTCATACCGAAAAAAGGACAACGAGAGCCGTGTTCTGAATAAACGGGTCAGAGATAAACTAAGTCACAATAAAATTAAAATAAAATAAATAAGTGAATGAATAAATACATAATCCTATAAGGATGTAAATGAATAAATAATTAATATAAATAGATAAACAAGTGAACAAATGGTATTAGATGAACAATGGCCGGTAGATGGGTTTTGATACATTTGAAAGTCATATACTCTCGCAGCAGCCGTATCATCTCTCCACGTCTGTTGGTTCGTCGACCCCCCGAGCCTGGAGTTGCATTCAGACCACTTTTCAACAATGTCCCATTCTCTTCGACTTTTATTAAGCTAAATGCCAAACAATTTCATGCAGCTGAGGGACGGTCGATTAAGGGTCTTTATTGGGGCCTCGTTGGGGTCACAGTACGTCCCCTTAACTGAATAAAATCGTCTGGTATTCGCCAGAATAAAAGTCTAAGCTCGTGGGGTTACCGTCATAAAGGGGTCAACGCGTAAAGCTGACGTTGTGTCACTGAGGTGAGCCCCACCCCCGCTACACCAATCCACTTTCTCTCTGTAAGGTGCGTCTTCCAGAAACACCAATGCACGGGCTCAAGCAAATCCCCTGGGAGTGATATTTCATTAAAAGAAGAAAAAAATAAATAAATAAAAAAGTGACCCCTCCCCTCCCCCTTTCCCTTCTGGGTGGCACTTTCCCCCCTTGTCCTGACTGTCGCCAGACGATTACCTGCAAACCCGTCGCATCCCTTTGGTACCAAATGGAGGTTAGTTTAACCCATGTTTAGTTAAATTAACCCCCACGACAATTGACATGTTCCGTCCGAGAGATCTGTTGTATTGGTTGTATTGAAGGGGAAAAAAGTAATGTCAGTTTTTCATTATCAATTCCTCATTTAGCCACATAGTGATTAACGAATGGAATAGACTTAGTGATCATGTAATGAGTGCTGAAATTATCTATTGTTTCGCGAGAAGGTTGGATAACTTTATGGATGGGGATAGCAGGTGGTAATAGTGTAGGCCTTATGGTCTCTTGCAGCCTACTTCATTCTTATGTTTGTATATTCCCGTTTTTAATCTCTCTCTCTCTCTCTATCTATTTCTATCTCTCTCTCTCTCTCTCTAATAATTGGTTGTTTTAAAAGAAGGTTAGATAACTTTATGGATGGGGAGGGCAGGTGGTAAGGGCCATAGATCTGACTCTTGTAGGCCATACGGCCTCCTGCAGTCTCCTTCATTCTTATGTTCTTGAGTATGTAAACGGGAAATTGAGCTCTCAAGTGAGACTCGAATTGTCCCTTTCATTTCATCTGCCGCCAGACGATTTGTTTCAGCTGCGGGAAAGGAGACATGTGGATTTACAAAGTGGAAGACGAGCGCTGAAGTGGAATGCGGACCAATGGGAGATGATGAAGGTGTGGAGAAAACTGCGGTTCCTTCCACACGTGTCGACTTTTCGCCGTGCGCCGTCCATGATGTCCTACTCTCAAATAACCACGAGTCTATGGAGGTTTCCACGTGTCACGACCACGTGTGGAAGAGTCCGTAGACACCCATGGTTATTTGAGAGCACGACGAAAAGTCGATACGTGTAAAGCGAACCTACAAGGTTATGATAGTGTATCCAAGGCAAAGCAGAAGCTGTGAATGGAAAGGTGTTCAGTTCTTTCTATCGTGGATAGTTATCCTCATGTCGAATGGTCGTTGAAGGATTGAAGCGAACCTACAAGGTTATGATAGTGTAGCCAAGGAAAAGGAGAAGCTGTGAATGGACAGGTGTTCAGTTCTTTCTATCGTGGATACTATCCTCATGTCGAATGGTCGTTGAAGGATTAAAGGGCTGAAGAAAGCAAAAAACTGGGGTGGAGTTGGGAATCTCACAAAGCAAAAAAAAAAAAAAGATATTTTAGTAACATCAAAGAGAAATGGATGGCTACAGTGGGGAATCCGCTAATCTTCACCGAAGTATCGCAAAAAGCACCTGTGCAAGGTTGTAGGCCAATAGTGTGGAATGCAGTATTCAAATAGCCCCATTACATCTAACAAGATTTCTTCTGGAGACTTTTTTTTTCTTCTTCTTCTTCTTCTTGGGACAGTAGTAGGGTTGCAGTTGCTGTAGTGACAGTGGGGTGGGGGGGGGGGGCCTGTGGGTACGGATAGGAAGGTCAGCTAGAGAGGATAAGAGGTTGTGAGGAAGGTATTGGATAATATACATGTATTTTATTTGTTATTTACATTATTATAGTTTTAATTTATTACTAATATGATTTTTTTTTTTTTTTTTTTTTTTTTTTGCATCCGACCTAGATATGGATCAAAAGGTCTCCTGTCGGCATGCTCCGCCTTTGTAATCCTTTGTAATCTGATATCATGCAGGGTGGTTTCTTTTATAGTCGTTTGGTTGGAACCATTCCGGGGTTCCAAGTGCTTCCAGGCTTCCAAGTGATTCCAGGTATCCTGGTTTGTACTCTTTGGGCTTCCATGAGGCTGATGTATTCCGAATCATAAGAATGGAGGGGACGGTCTACACTAGGTAGTTCCATGTCCTTTACCACCTTTCATCCCGATCCATAAAATTATCTAACCTTCTCCTAAAACAACTGTTTCAGCACTAACTACATGGTTACTAAGTCTATTCCACTCATTAACTACCCTGCTGGTAAACCAGTTCTTGCCTACTTCCTTCTTGATACTGTGGTCATTTGGACAGAACCATTCCGAAGTTCATCTGAAGGATCGTAGTGCTTCCAAGTGCGTCCAAGTCTCCCAGATCGTTCTTCTCTTTGGGATTCCATGAAGCTGACGTGTTCCGAGTCTCAGACACAGAAGATTTCTTTTACAAATTAATACACTGCTTAGTCTGAGGAGGACACAAGGTGATCGTGGTTGCAGTTTGCAAATATGACTGAGTTCGAGGATGGGGGAATGTTTGCGGGGGCCGAGCAGTGTGCACATACGCCTTCTGCGTGTCTACAACGCTGTCCAGAGCGATGGCAATTAAAGCGGCGGTGTGGGTAGATCTGAGGAGGACGCAAGGTGATTGTGGTTGCAATTTCCAAATATGACTGGGTTCGAGGATGGGGAAACGTTTGCGGGGGCCGAGCAGTGTGCACATACGCCTTCTGCGTGTCAACAACGCTGTCCAGAGCGTTGGCAATTAGAGCGGCGGTGTGGGTAGGTCTGAAGAAGACGCAAGGTAATCGTGGTTGCAGTTTGCAAATATAACTGGATTCGAGGATGGTGGGGACGTCTGTGGGGGACCTTTGCGGGGGCCGAGCAGTGTGCACATACGCCTTCTGCGTGTCAACAACGCTGTCAGGAGCAATGGCAATTAAACCGGCGGTGTGGGTGTAGGTAGTATTTCTTTACTTCGTGTACTAGATAACCGGCAATTAAGTGAGGTGGATGTTGGGGATAGACTGAAGGTCGCGGCTAATGTGGAGGTATTGATCTTGGAGGCATTTATGGTTTTCTTAATCCAATATACTCTTGTTATCTTTGAGAGCTTTTTTGTGTGCGTGTGGTGTTGCAGTAATGGAATGCAGACTATCACATTGGTGTTAACTGTTGTTCGAGAGAGAGAGATAGAGAAAGAATGAGACAGAGACAGAGACACAGAGAGACAGAGACACAGAGTGGACAGGCTAGTGGACCAGCGCTAATGTCCATGTGGAGAAAAACAGTGAACCACATTCTCCAGGAATGTGTAACGAGTCCTCACAAAGACCGAAGCGAAGGAAACTGCTCTAATGTGGATTAGGTTTTGGAGCGATAAGATACGACGACTAGCAGACCAACGCTAGAATAGTGCACGCGGTGGCCATGCGAAATGGACGTTAGAGAGGATCATGTCCCCACCATCAGTCTCCAAATACCATCAACACCCACACCCCGAGGGACTGGCATTCGGTTCTGGTCTGAACCGGGGCCAAGAGTCCGTGTTGAAGTGACTGACGCCTCCATCTACTGTAAACGTGCAACCCCGAGGAGCTGGCATACGGTTCCGGAACGGGTCCAAGACCTCCGTGGTCAAGTGTCTGACACACCTTCCTCTCCTCCGGCTCGCTACGTACCAAAAGGTCTCCTACTATCTCAAACCGCCTTTCGTATTCTTTCATATACATCAAATTACCAAAGCGCTGAGCAGACAGGGATTATTCGGAATGTATTCCGGGCTGGTTTCAACGGCTGTGGTGACCATCGGTGAGAATTAACTTTGAATATTCATATCCACCCAATCCTCGACCAAATTCTGACCGCGTCAAGTTCCCTTTATCTGTGAAACAAAAACATCCAGGGTGCAGTGAAACAGGCCAGTCGGTACTTTATCTTTATCTTATCTTTAATCTGGCTCCAGAGTATCTTATCTAAATCTTACCCTCAATGTCTCCGGTAGCGTCACCGTAGGCGTACTGGTCACGCATTCGCTTAGTTGTGAGTTTGAATCCCGCACTCCTCTCTCATTCCCAGCAGTGACTGTT
>NC_134802.1:34127041-34132041 GCF_046742065.1 Oratosquilla oratoria
GTGGCCGAAGAGAAGGAAGGAAGGAAGCCACATCAGCAGACTCCTCCACCCCCGCACCGCGCGCGGGTCCTAGCCCCCCCCCCTCCCTCCCCCCAAGCCCCGACCTCCGTTCCCCTCCATGGTCAAGGTCATGACCCCCCCACAACCCCCCCACCCCCCACCCCCCAAGGTCGGTGGGTCTCCATCACAAGGGAGACCATTCAGACGTCAGCGGGTTTACAAAGCGCTGCGGGCGAGATAAATTCACTCCCCCCCTGGGGGTGGGGGGTGGGGGGTTCCCCCCCCCTTCTGCAGAAAGGTCGTGTATCACACTGACGGCGGAGTCGGCGAAGAATTATAGTCGAGGGGTTACTTAGCCGGGCAAGGGGTCTTGGTCATTATGGCTGCCGAGAGGAGAAGGAAGACAAAATAATATAAACAATTGCAATAACTCCATTGCAACTACTTCTGATCTTGATAACATCCAATGATGATGATGATGATGATTCGATACTGCAGAAGAATAAGTGGAGTTTGGTGGAGGGCCGGGGATGGGAAGTAGGGGGTGGGAAGATGCTGGAGTGGAAAGAGGATTTGGGGTGGAGGGTCGGGTGGAGTGGGGGTGGATTGTTCTCGTCCGGACAAATGATAAGCAGTCAGCACGTCCTACACCGTCCTCCTCTTCCTCATCCACATCCTCCTCTTCCTCCACATCCTAATCAGCCTGTTTCCACATACTTCACCTTCTTTTTCCTCCACTATCGCATATTCCACCCTCTCATCCTCCTCCATATTCTCATCCTTCATGTTCTTCTTTTCTCCTCTTCCATCAATACCACATCCTTATCATACACAGCATCCTCTTCTCTCTCTCCTCTATTACCATCACATTATCCTCTTCCTCTTCCTCCTCCTCCTCCTCCTCCTTCTATTACTCTTCCTCCTTTCCTAACTTGACGGAAGTTATCTCCCACGAGGTCACAGGATAACTCAATCAATTGTTGCCTCAAGTTTCTATGAACAAGTCCCCAAGGCCCTGCAGTAGCCAGCAACGATCCTCGGGCCTTCCTATACATCTCTTTTGCAATAAAGATTTGAAATGAAATATTAAAGAGAGACTGGAGAAAATAAAGGAAGGGGAAGGATGGGAACAAGGGAAGAGAAATGAAGGAGGGGAGGAGGGGAGGAGGGGAGAGGAGGGGAGGAGGGGAGAGGAGGGGAGGAGGGGAGAGGAGGGGAGGGGAGGAGGGGAGAGGAGGGGAGGAGGGAAGGAGGGGATGGAAGGAGGGGAGGAGGTGAGGGAAGGAGGGGAGGAGGTGAGGAGGAGGGGAGGAGGTGAGGGAAGGAGGGTAGGGGAGGGAAGGAGGGAAGGAGGAGAGGGAAGGAGGGGAGGTGAGGGAAGGAGGGAAGGGAGGGGAACGAGGTGAGGGAAGGAGGGGAAGGAGGGAGGGAAGGAGGGGAGGAGGGGAGGGGAGGAAAGA
Source organism: Oratosquilla oratoria (assembly GCF_046742065.1). Taxonomy (NCBI): domain Eukaryota; kingdom Metazoa; phylum Arthropoda; class Malacostraca; order Stomatopoda; family Squillidae; genus Oratosquilla; species Oratosquilla oratoria. The sequence continues at coordinate 34,128,502 of NC_134802.1, forward strand.
GGGGAGGAGGGGAGGGAAGGGAAGGAGGGGAGGAGGGGAGGGAAGGAGGGGAGGGAAGGAGGGGAGGAGAGGGAAGGAGGGGAGGGAAGGAGGGAAAGAGAGGAGGGGAGGGGAGGAGGGGAGGGGAGGAGGGGAGGGGAGGAGGGGAGGGGAGGAGGGGAGGGGAGGGGAGGGAGGAGGGGAGGAGGGGAGGTGAGGGAGGAGGGGAGGGAAGGAGGGGGAAGAGGGAAGGAGGGGGAAGAGGGAAGGAGGGGGAAGAGGGGAGGAGGGGAGGGGAGGGGAGAAGAATATATGGGAGGAGGGGGCGGAGAAAGGAAAGAAATGATGACACAAAGGCTGACTAGAAGTTATGAATACAGGAGTTTGTGTGCGTGGGAGTTAGAGTAAAACGGAAAACGAGGAGAGAGAAAGGAGAGAGGAAGGAGGAGAGAGGAAGGAGGAGAGAGGAAGGAGGAGGTAGCGAGAGAGAATAGCGATGGATGAGATGCGTTTGTGTGTGTGTGTGTGTGTGTGTGTGTGTGTGTGTGTGTGTGTGTGTGTGTGTGTGTGTGTGTGTGTGTGTGTGTGTGTGTGTGTGTGTACGTGCGTTACATGAATCAGAACTGTTGAGGTGTAAAATGTTGAATGGATGAGGAGGTACCAGAGATCGGGGATGAGGGAAGAAGGGAGAGGGGAGGAAGGGGGAGAGAAGGAGGGAAGGAAGGGGGAGGAGGGATGTTAAGGAAGAGGAGATTAGGGGAGAAGGGGTAGGAGGGAAGAGAGAGGAGGGAAAGTGTAGAAGAAATGAATATACTATGTTGGATTGGCCGTTCTGCGAGATTTTTTTCTGAATACAAAATTTCTTGCTACAGATCTTACGAGCGGAGTTCCTCAGGGTTCTGTTCTTGAGCCACTTCTGTTCACGGGAGACATATAAGCGACATAAACCGACAACTTAAATCTACTATATCCAGATTCATTCATGACAAAGATGTACGATATAGCAATTGATTACTCGAATTAATTGGATATTCAAGGATATTTAGGCAATAGTACCAAAAATGCTTGAAACTTAAAGTACAGTTGTTTTGTACATTTCAATAGCTTTTTCCCCCCTTATAAGAGAGGTAGCCAAGGCAAGGCACATCCCGCCCCCATCATTGCCGTTCCCATCCACCACCCTTTCCCACTTCTCATCTTAGCTCCTCGTGGATGAAAGGTCATCCCTGTCTCCCGCCCACTGCCCGGGTCAGAGGCAATGCAGCAAGACACAGCACATCCACAGCAGGGTCAAATTAATACTAAGTGTGGGTACAGGTTCTTAAACAAAATAATCAACTAAAGTCGAGATAGAAAAAAGTCTTGGCGTAATTAGCAGTAACTTCATATCATACAAGTATTGTATTTCTGCATAAGTCAAAATAATGTAATTTCAAAAGTCCAGGTATAATACACCAATTCGTACGTTCATTTGTCCGTTTACATTTGGACTATACTGTCCCTTACATTTAGAATATGCTGTTCCTTACGTTTGGAATATGATGTTCCTTGTGTTTGGACTATACTATTCCTTACGTTTGGACTTTGCTGTTACTTACGTTTGGACTATGCTGTCACTTACGTTTGGACTATGCTGTCACTTACGTTTGTACTATGATGTTACCTTTGGACTATACTGTTACTTATGTTTGGGCTATGCTGTTCCTTATGTTTGGGCTATGCTATTCCTTACGTTTGGGCTATGCTATTCCTTACGTTTGGACTATGCTGTTCCTTACGTTTAGACTATGCTATTACTTACGTTTGGACTATGCTGTTACTTACGTTTGTACTATGATATTACGTTTGGACTATGCTGTTACTTATGTTTGGACTATGCTGTTCCTTACGTTTGGACTATGCTGTTACTTATGTTTGGACTATGCTGTTCCTTACGTTTGGACTATGCTGTTACTTACGTATGGAATATGCTGTTCTCGTCTGGTTCAGCGGAGGGCAGTAAATCATACATCAGAAACAAACATGGGGTTGCCAGGTGCAGGAAACCTCGCTCGTCCAACCTTGCCCGGTTCGCGAACTTCACCTCGGACGTCGCCCCCCCCCCCCCCGTCCTCGACACCTTGGTCCCTTCACGATCACTTGATCCTGAACAGCGCCAGGGAATTCCTCAGGACCTTCGTCAGACTCTTCGGGAGACGTTGATGAGGACTCGGCGAGGAGGAGCGATTTTGATCCTTCAGGAAGTCCTGCCAAGAGTCTCCCGGTGATTCCAGGGGCTTCCAGGGGCTTCCAGGACAAGATCCTCTTCGGCCGAAGGTCGGATGTGGAGACTAAGAGTCCCTTTATAAGGAGGTTGCAACAACTCCATAGAATGGCCACAAAATGGCGGCGTGCCCGGAGTTCTTGCAAGGGAATGTTGGAGTATCCGAATGCACAAACACCCGGCAGCATATTCAGTGAACAAACCCAAAAGGTTCGAAGAATCAACAACAAGAACAAACAGAAAGCGCGAGCGAAAAAATTACTTGGCCACAAAATGGCTCCCCGGGTTCGTTTATCGTGTCGTCATGTCACAACTTTCGGTAAAAATGAGCTCTGGTGGAGATCTGTCCCGGGATGACGAACCTCCGACCCCAACGGACGGTACGTCCCGCGGGCCCTCGAGGTGAAGAAAGCCAAGTCGCGATATTCTTCCTCCGATAGCGAGGCACTTCGGTCTCACATGGTCCCCACGAAGTCGTAATATACAGGATAAAAGTTATGATCGTAGGGTCCCGTCTCTTATGTTCCCAGTAATTCATTCTGATCATAAATTAGCCCATTAAGTTTGAATTTACTATTTCTTAGTTCATATTACTACATGAATCAACAAATGTGCATGGGAGACTTGGAAGACTGTGTGTGTGTGTGTGTGTGTGTGTGTGTGTGTGTGTGTGTGTGTGTGTGTGTGTGTGTGTGTGTGTGTGTGTGTGTGTGTGTGTGTGTGTATGTGTGTGTGTGGTCAATATGTATGCAACTGTAGAAAATATGAAAACAAATCTATACTATCAGGATTTTTACATCATATCACTTTGAGTAGGCCGAGTTTACTCCCATATCAAAAAATCTAAATCGAGTCGATTTGCTGACTTAACAATTGCATCCAATTTGGAAATCAGTTTGTACCTTAATCCCATAGTTAAAAACCCTGCAATGTCGTAATGTGTTCAAATATAAAAGAGGGAATTTTTATTTTCCTCATCAGGGTGGAGAAAATTTAATTAGACAAAATACACATAAGACATGCTTGAAAAAGAAATCAAAATTTGCTTAAACATTAGGTCTCAAGCTCATGAGCAGGTAGTCCTGAGTTCGATTCCCGGGACCAGCTGACGGCTTTGTCGCGTTGGTTCGCTGCAGCTGACAGGGCTGACAGGGTTTCTCACTTCCCACTGCGTGGGAGTGGGATGGAAAAAAATTAGGTTGCTAGAGGCTTCACCTGAACTTCAGCACTCTGAATGCTGGAAACTTCTGGAAACTTAATTCTGAATAACCTATAAGATTATTTTGGCGCGCGCACAC
>NC_134802.1:34137041-34142041 GCF_046742065.1 Oratosquilla oratoria
CTCATTTTTCTCCCAGTCAGGAATTCTTCCATCCATTTTACTATTTTACCTCCTATCCCACCTATTGATTCTAATTTTCTTATTAATTTCTTGTGTGGTACTTTGTCATATGCTTTTTGTGGGTCTAGATTGGCAGAGTCTGCCCATCTATCCCTCTCTTGTATTATATCTATTAGTCTCGAATAGAAGCAGATCAGGTTCGTTTTACATGATCTTCCTTGTCTAAATCCAAATTGATTTGGGTTCAGTATAGATTTTTCTTCCAGGTGTTTAACCCATCTACTTTTTATCACTTTTTCACATATTTTTGCAACTGTGCTTGTAAGGGAGACCGGTCTGTAGTTAGTTGGATTTTCCTTGTTTCCTCTTTTATATATTGGCACAATGTTTGCATTTTTCCAGTCTTGTGGTACCTTTCCTTCTTTGAGCGAGCATTTGATTATAGTGTATATATTTTATCTGTTAACTCTTCTACGCATTCTTTCAGTATCCAATTTGCAATTCCATCAGGACCATGTGATTGTCTGACATCAAGGTTTATTTGGTCGCCGATTTCCTTCTTTGTTACAGTTATTTCCTTCACTGGGGGGATTTCTGTCTCTCTATTCCCTTACAGTTAGGTGTGTTCTCAATTGTGAATACAGATTTGAAATGGTTGCTCATAATTTCCGCCATTTCTTGTTCTTCTGTATATTCATGTCTTCCCTTTTTGTCTTTTTTTAGTTTACTATTCAAGGTTGTTCCTTGCACTTTTCTATTATTTTTTTTTCATAATCTCTCTTTTCTTCTCTGCGTATTTTTACATACATAATCGTTTCTTAGTTTGATGTATGTTTGCCATTTGCTCGTTTTTTTTTTTCGTTTTTTCCAGGTTTTGTCTCTTTTATCCTTAGCTTCACTACATTTTTTGTTGTACCAGTTCTTTATGTATGCTCTTTCTTGCTTTTGTTGTGGTACATATTTGTTCACACCCTCATTATAAATTTCTTTTAGCATATTCCATTCCTGTTCTATCCTTGTTTCTTCCTTTAGGAATTTTTCCCAGTTTGCAATACGAAAGAATTTTTTAAGTTTCTCAAAATTCGTTTTGTTGTACATTTGTCTTCCTATTCTGTGTTTCTCATTTCTTCTTAGGTCTATTTGCTCTTTTAGTTTGAATTCTATTAGTACATGGTCACTTTTTCCTATTGGTTTTTTGTAATCTGTTTTGTCTACAATTTCAGGATCTGACATAAGTATTAAATCCAGTCTCGAAGGTTCCTCATTGTTTCTGTATCTGGTATTTTCCTTTATCCACTGAGTCATTGTTTATTCAATGGTCATATCGAGTAGCATGCTGCCCCATATGTCTTCTCCACCCTTTACTGTCATTTCTTCCCAACTTATTTCTTTCGAGTTAAAATCACCCATAATTGCTGTATTTCCTCTTTCTTTCAGTGTATCAGTCAGTTCATACTTATTATCTTCTAGCAATTTGGAATGATCGTGTTCTGTCCAGGACACTGTGTGTGTGTGCGTGTGTGTGTGTGTGTGTGTGTGTGTGTGTGTGTGTGTGTGTGTGTGTGTGTGTGTGTGTGTGTGTGTGTGTGTGTGTGTGCGCGCGCGCACTTTACTCTATGTATAGGTTCCTTTCTACTGTCCACACAGTTGTGACAGAAATAGTGACCATTTCCTACGAAAGGTGAAAGACGGGACTATCGTCTTGGCCACCCTGTAGGCGACAACAAGACAATGCTACACAGCATACTCGTATTACATTCTCTTCCCGTTTTCTACCCATCTGTGCATACTCGTATTACGTTCTCTTCCCGTTTTCTACCCATCTGTTTTGAACATGTACCACCATCCCACTCCCCCAAAGTGGGAAGTGAACAAAACCTCTGGTACGGCAAACCCTGTCAGTTGCGGCAAGCCGCTGGATTTTTTTAGGCCGATGTTTGGGTCTCTTCCCCGCCTGGCCATGGCGGTCGGGAATCGAACTCACGACCATCTAATTGCGAGTTCGATATCGTACTCACTGTGGTCCCTCCCCCCCCTTTATTAAAGATAACAATCCCCTTCCATTTCTTTAATTGCATGTTCCTACGAGTAAAACGCTGATCAACGCAATTCGATTAATTATCAAAGTCGTTCGACTTACGAGTATTAATAGCGACACCAATCGTGTTTGTGTAATTAAAAATGTAACCTTTAATTGCAAATAGTTTCTTTGGGCTAAGACAAATTGCGACAGATCAGGACACATTAGGTCAAGTTAGAACAGGTTAGGGTAGGTCAGGGAATATTAGGTCAGGGTACGCTGGGGCAGGTTAGGTTACATTAAGATAAGTTAGGGTTAGTTAGGGTAGGTTAAGATAGGTTAGGATAGGTCATGACAGGTTATGGCATTAAAAGGAGTTGTCTATGTTAGTTTAGGTGAAGCCCCAATCACATCAAGCTTACGACCTGTTGCCGACCACCTTCGACCGAAAATCAAGCGATCGGTCGGCGACACAAAACCTCTGCAAGGAATTGAAATGGAAAAAGTCAATGTGGTTGATAAGATGGAGATCTAAATACTGGGGACTATTCAGTGTGTGTTGTAATATATCTAACTATCGACCTATCTATTCATCTGTCTTATTACCGACTACCAGCGACTTCCAAAGAGTACATGCAACTGGTCGGCGACCACTTGGTCGCCGGTGGTCGGAAACTGGTCGTAAGCTTGATGTGATTGGGTCCTGAAGCTAGGCTGGGGGCAAATATGGGTGAAATTAGATTAGGCAAGGCTACGTTAGGCCAGGTTAGACAAGGCTATGCTAGGCCAGGTTAGACTAGGGTATGTTAGGTATATTTTCCCCCTGCTTATTCATGGGAAAAATGTACAGCTTAACACATCATTCTAAGCTGCCATTGGTCGGACTCTCCACCAATAGGAGGCAGAGAACTGGGGTGGTGACGAGTATGGTGGAACGAGCATGCGTTGGGGTAAGTTTTGTCATCAGGTTAAGTTAATTTCATACTTCCGTTAATATTGATTACCAAATTAAACTAGAGAAAAAAAAAACTCCAGCTTAATTGATGCGACTGCAGCCAATTGGAAAAAAAAGGTAACGTGGTATCCATTGTAATTTTAGGTCCTACAATGATGATTTTGTAAAACACACACATATATATGTATACTCGAATATTTATATACATCTACATATATATATACACATCCATACCTATATTTATATATATATACACATATATGCATACATACATATGTACACGTGTGTGTGTGTATATATATTCATATGAATGTATTTCAGTGTTTTTTCATCCAGAAGGGTCAAACCTGTAGCCGAGCGAAACCGTATATTCTTCGTAGATATTTGCATTCATGGGCACAGAAGCTTCCCCCAAGTTGCCTTGAGCTTTTGCAAATTCTTCTTTCAAGGTATTGTCCACAAGAAACCGCCCACCATATCCGCGGACCGCCCACGCGCGCCAAACCAAGTCTCAGACTTCAGGTTTTTCAAGCTCCTCAGGTCGTTTTTTTCATTTTTTCCTTTGAAGAACGAAAAAGTTCTTCCGAATGAGCAAATTAAACGAGTTCGCTGGGAAAGAATTATTAAAACTTAGGATCAGTTCTTATGATTGATTCTTAATTCTTAAGAACTCTTTAACAAGACGAAAAAAATCATCAGTGAGGCAAAACCGTATTCACGCCGACTAAGAACACAAATATCCGGGAACCAATCTCCTCGCCTCGAAGGAATTACCTGAATGACATGGCTCCTTCCTCTTAGCCATTTTCAATCCGTGAATAAACGTCCTGGAATGTCAGGATCCAGACTAGCATATCATAAGACTGGATCGTCAGGACTCCGTACTTTACCACTATACCACGATTACCCTCTCTCTCTCTCTCTCTCTCTCTCTCTCTCTCTCTCTCTCTCTCTCTTATACTAAAACTATCACATTGTACTCAATGTTATGTTGCTATTACCGATATGACATTACTGAGGCTCTGACTCATATGCATTGTACTACTATTGATTGTATATCCATCTGATGCATTATATTAACATTTTGTACTTGTATATTCATGTACTGACTGACGCCTTGGCGTAATAAATTAATAAAAAAAAAAAATAATAATAATCTCTCTCTCTCCTCTTTCGTTCTGTATCGGATAGTTCTTTTTTAGCAGGCTCCAAATTATTTATCTATTCAGTTATTCATTTCTTATTTTTTATCTATATTTCTTAAGGCTCCTTGACAAACGCTCGAACAGTTGTCCTAAATATTTCGTCACTACTTTCAAAAACACTGGTCAAAATTATCATATTATTGATCGTTAATATACTCCTTTTGAAACTGGTGACACTTGATAGGGCGATATCAAATATTATAACGAACCCCAGAAAGTTTCGGTTAAAAATAACAGGTTTTACTTGTTAATGACGGAAATGTTTTGAAATCTCCGACATTCTTTGTCAAATTCCACAATTACTCAAGCTTGAATATCTAATGCTAAACTTACATTGTTCAATTGCTCCAAGCCTAACGTAATAATTCCATGGAAAAAAAAGATGTTTCAAATGAAAAAAAAAAAAAAGTAAAAGATGTACTCGCGTGCTACTGGGATGGAATCCCTTTCCCATAACCATTTGTAAGAGTGTTTCGGATATGAGCCGTCATAGGGTCGAGCGATAATTATATAATAAACGAACCTTTTTCCAAAAAAAGGCGAAATTATGAACATAACTTGACACTGCACGATACCACAGTGCCCCATTGTATCAACAAGAGAACAAGCGAATAACAACAAAATTATAAAAGATCACAAAAACGAATTCAATGCAAACAATAATTCTCCAGCAAAAATATATGCATGAGGAGATTATACACGTTCTTCTGTGTGTGTGTGTGTGTGTGTGTGTGTGTGTGTGTGTGTGTGTGTGTGTGTGTGTGTGTGTGTGTGTGTGTGTGTGTGTGTGTGTGTGTGTGTGTGTGTGTGTGTGTGTGTG
>NC_134802.1:34149541-34152041 GCF_046742065.1 Oratosquilla oratoria
AGAGGATTGCGGGCAACAGGGACATATCTCCCATAAAACTCAAAAACATTAATCCCTATAAATTTTGAACCTGTCGTGGAGGGGGAGGAGGAGGAGGGAGGAGGAGAAGGAGGAGGAGGGAGGAGAAGGAGAAGGAAGAGGAGGAGAAGGAGGAGGAGGAGAAGGAGGAGAAGGAGGAGGAGTAGGAGTAGGAGTAGGAGGAGGGAGGAGGAGAGCCAACACTCTCGTACCCCGGAAGTGACTTTCGTAGAAAACGGGGAAACTGCTGAGAATGGGAAGCCGGCGCGGGAGGAGGAGGAGGAGGAGGAGGAGGAAGCCGGTCACAGGGGCTTTTGAAAGGCGGAGGGGGAGGGGAGGGAGAGGGGGGGAAGGGGGAGACTGAAATAAAGACTAGAGATAGACCAAGGGAGGTGAGAGGAGAGAGGGAAGGAGAGAGAAGGAGAGGGAAAGGTGAAGAGAGGAGAGAGAGGAGAGAGGAAAGAAGAGAGAGAAGGAGAGAGAGACCTAGAGAGGAGGGGAGAGGGAGAACTAGAGAGGAGAGAGAGAAGTAGAGCAAAAAGTAGAGAGAGAAGGAGAGAGGAGAGAGAGAGAAGGAGAGAAATAGAGAGAGAGGAGAGAAGGAGAGAGGGGAGTAGAGAGGAGGAGAGAGAGAGAGGAGAGCAGTAAAGAGCAATGAAGATTGACGGGATAAGGAGGTAGAGATGGAGGACAGCGCGATGGAGTTGTGGAAAGACGAAATGGAGAAAGAAAACGAGAGGGAAGAGGACAAAGACAGTGTGAGAAAGAGAGACATAAAGAGACAGGGAGAGAGAGAGAAGAGAGAGAAAGATAGAGGAGAGAGGGAGGGAAGGAGGGGGAAGGAGAAGTAGGAGAGAGGAAGGAGGGAAGGAGAGAAAGAGAAGAGGGAAGGAAGGAGGAATGAAGAGTGGGACAATGAGAGTGTGAGGAAGGAGAGAGAGAGAGAGAGAGAGAGAGAGAGAGAGAGAGAGAGAGAGAGAGAGAGAGGAGAGAGAGAGAGAGAGAGAGAGAGAGAGAGAGAGAGAGAGAGAGAGAGAGAGAGAGAGAGAGGAGAGAGAGAGAGAGGAGAGAGAGAGAGAGGGAGGGAGGAAGAGAGGGAGAGAGGGAGAGAGGGAGCGAAGGAGAGGGAAAGAGAGGTAGGAGAGAGAAAGGAGAGAAAGAGAGGAGTAAGAGAAAGAGAAGAGGGAAGGAAGGAGGAATGAAGAGTGGGACAATGAGAGTGTGAGGAAGGAGAGAGAGAGAGAGAGAGAGAGAGAGAGAGAGAGAGAGAGAGAGAGAGAGTGAGAGGGAGGGAGAGAGAGAGAGAGAGAGAGAGAGAGAGAGAGAGAGAGAGAGAGAGAGGGAGGGAGAGAGGGAGAGAGGGAGAGAGGGAGAGAGGGAGGGAAGGAGAGGGAAAGAGAGGGAAAGAGAGGTAGGAGAGAGGAAGGAGAGAAAGAGAGGAGTAAGAGAAAGAGAGGAGTAAGAGAAAGAGAAGAGTGAAGGAAGGAGGAATGAAGAGTGGGACAATGAGAGTGTGAGGAAGGAGAGAGAGAGAGAGAGAGAGAGAGAGAGAGAGAGAGAGAGAGAGAGAGAGAGAGAGAGAGAGAGAGAGAGGAGAGAGAGAGAGAGAGAGGAGAGAGAGGAGAGAGAGAGAAAAGAGAGAGAGAAGGGGGGGTGAGGAAAAGGTGAAAGGGAGGGAGTGGAGAAAGGCGGAAAGGAAGGTAAAGATGCTCGTTCATCTGCGCAAGTTGGTTCAAATAATGAATGAACGGCCCTTTCTTGAACGCCATATTGAACGGCGAGGGAGGAGGTGGAGGAGGTGGAGGAGGTGGAGGTGGCGAGGGAGGAGGAGGAGGTAGCGGCGAGGGATGAGAAGGTGGTGGAGGAGATGGAGGAAGAGGTGGCGGGGAGGAGGTGGCGGGGAGGAGGTGGCGGGGAGGAGGTGGCGGGGAGGAGGAGGTGGAGGAGGAGATGAAGAAGTTCCCGATGGATGTCAAGAGGGGATTCGGGCGGGGCGTAGTGGCTGTGGCGGGGCTAATGTTGGAGGTTGAACGACCGAGGAGGAGGAGGAGGAGGAGGAAGCGGGAAGAAAGAGGACGGAAAGGAGGAGGTGAAGGGGGAAGAGGAGGAAGGGAAAGAGGAAGGGGAGGAAGAGGAAGGGAGAGAGGATGAAGGGGAAGAGGATGAAGGGGAAGAGGAGGAAGGTGAAAGAGGAAGGGGGAGAGGAGGAAGAAGAGGAGGAAGAGGGAGAGGAGGAAGGGGAGAGGAGGAAGGGGGAGAGGAGAAAGGGGGAGAGGAGGAAGGGGGAGAGGAGAAAGGGGGAGTGGAGAAAGGGGGAGAGGAGGAAGGAGGAGAGGAGGAAGGGGGAGAGGAGGAAGGGGGAGAGGAGGAAGGGGGAGAGGAGGAAGGGGGAGAGGAGGAAGGGGGAGAGGAGGAAGGGGGAGAGGAGGAAGGGGGAGAGGAGGAAGGGGGAGAGGAGGAAGGGGGAGAGGAGGAAGGGAAA
>NC_134802.1:34162041-34192041 GCF_046742065.1 Oratosquilla oratoria
ATATATGTATATATATATATAATGTATATATATATATATATATATATATATATGTATATATATATAATCACTGGCTCCCGGGAATGAAGCTTCGCGGCTACCGGATATGATTATCGGAAAGACTTCACAGCAGGTAGTGATTTGTTCCATAATTTCAATTTCTGCATGCATGCCTCCTCGAGTTTCTCGATGTTGATGGCTTAGAATGAAAATGAATTGTGGTTGAGAAGTGTAAATCTGTTCACTGTGACTCATTTAGTGTTGTACAAATACAAACATATATATATATTATATATATTTATATACATATATATATATATAAAAGAGCATTCATACTTCGCTGGACTTTGTATTGCAGTTAAATGGTTACGAATGGCGATTGTTCTGCAGTTCAATGTCAATGGAACACAATCCAAGAAAGGATCAAGCAAACAAGGATATGGACTGACTTACGCTCATATGCAAGGGGAAAGTTAAGGCTACACACAATCATGTGTGTGTGTGTGTGTGTGTGTGTGTGTGTGTGTGTGTGTGTGTGTGTGTGTGTGTGTGTGTGTGTGTGTGCGTGTGTGTGTGTGTGCGCGCGCCCTATACATTATAGTAAAATATACATACTGAAACATACTTATATTCCGTACACATGTTCACTAATATAGGAAGGCACGCACATGCGCACGAAACCGCCTGTGCGTATACGGGGGGGCGATCAAATAGAAGATCGAACGAGAACACAAAGCCACAGGATCAAAGGATTATTTTTCAATGTCACCCCCCCCCTTAACATCAATCCCCGTGCTCCATTTAGGCTACCCTTCGAGGTCATATACAAAGCCTTTGACCTCTCAGAGGTCAAAGTCTATCGTCCTCGTATGAAGGGTCAACCTTGGAGTCCTTCACGGGCCGTATTCAAGAAATGAGTGTGGCACCCGACGACATAGTGTCCCTACGTCGTGTGATCGTTGGACTCCATATATCCACGAACACGTTGACAGCAAAATCATTCTCCAATGGTTCTGGCAGCCACCAGGTAATTTTATTCAGATGAAGGAATCTTCTCCGGATTTGAAAGGGTCAGAACAGAAGAACATATGAGTGGAAAAGACTACAAGAGACCCTAAGACCTACACTAGGTAGTTTCATGTTCCTTACCACCACCCAGTCATTCCTGCCTATAAAGTTAACTACTGTTCTCTTAAAACAACCAAATGCTTCAGTGCTCACGATATGGTTACAAAAAAGTCTATTCCATTCGTAGACCTCTCTGTGGGTAAACCAGTTATTGTTAATTTTCTTTTCTAAACCTAAATCTGTCCAATTCAAATCCATATCTGAGTTCTTGTTCATTTCCTTTCTAAACCTAATATGTCCAATTCAAATCCATATCTGAGTTCTTGTTCATTTCCTTTCTAAACCTAAATCTGTCCAATTCAAATCCATATCTGAGTTCTTGTTCATTTCCTTTCTAAACCCAAATCTGTCCAATTCAAATCCATATCTGAGTTCTTGTTCATTTCCTTTCTAAACCTAAATCTGTCCAATTCAAATCCATATCTGAGTTCTTGTTCATTTCCTTTCTAAACCCAAATCTGTCCAATTCAAATCCATATCTGAGTTCTTGTTCATTTCCTTTCTAAACCTAAATCTGTTCAATTCAAATCCATATCCGAGTTCTTGTTCATTTCCTTTCTAAACCTAAATCTGTCCAATTGAAATCCATATCAGAGTTCTTGTTCATTTCCTTTCTAAACCTAAATCTGTCCAATTCAAATCCATATCTGAGTTCTTGTTCATTTCCTTTCTAAACCCAAATCTGTCCAATTCAAATCCATATCTGAGTTCTTGTTCATTTCCTTTCTAAACCTAAATCTGTCCAATTCAAATCCATATCCGAGTTCTTGTTCAATTCCTTTCTAAACCTAAATCTGTCCAATTCAAATCTATATCCGTGTTCTTGTTCATTTCCTTTCTAAACCTAAATATGTCCAATTCAAATCCATATCCGAGTTCTTGTTCATTTCCTTTCTAAACCTAAATCTGTCCAATTCATCTCCATATCCGATTTCTTGTTCATTTCCTTTCTAAACCCAAATCTATCCAATTCAAAACCATATCTGAGTTCTTGTTCATTTCTAAACCTAAATCTGTCCAATTCAAAACCATATCTGAGTTCTTGTTCATTTCTAAACCTAAATCTGTCCAATTCAAATCCATATCTGAGAATTTCTCTCTCTCTCGTCCCCAGCCGGCGATTTTGCTCAGAAAAGGAGAGACCTTTCGCAGTGGAAAGTCGAGACAGAATACATATGACCTTGCACCAGCTGTCAGCAAGAACGCAGATGGTACAACAACCCATCTGAGGCCCTGAACTCTGATTGTTTTTCAACCTTCGTCGTTTTCTTATGCATTCCGTTCGCGTACAGTCAGCTGAATGAAACCTTCTGGCACTAGGCAGAAAACAACAAGACACCTGCAGGGAAAAGTTTAACTGCGAGATGAAAGAAAACTTGAACGGTGGATCTCTCTCTTGAGTGAGAATAACTTCAAGAAATCGTAGTTCCTAGTGTCGCTACTATTTGCGATTATTGTAGCGCACTTTTCCAGATCTTTCCTATTAACTTTCATATAGAAATGGTGCTTAAAGTGTTGTTTAATAGGTCCATCTTGTATGTGCATCACATTGCCCGTGGATAAGATGTTACTCCATCTTGCATGTACATGGAGAGACATTGGCCGAGGTGACATCTTGTGTGGCCAATCTAGGTGTTGTTACGAGACGCCCAGTCCACGATAATGCATTTAAACTCACACTGCCCTTGTACATTATATCTAGTCTCAGTTCGACTAAACAGATTGTTCTTCATTACCATAGTGCAAGCCCTATGGTGAAAATAGTCCACATCGCACGGATTTTGCTATTTTCACGAGTAGGTTGGCCATTTCCCCAAGGCAATGTTCTCTTCTCGTCAGTCTAACATGCACCCCATTAAGCACTCCGGTAAAATACGCCAATATAATTAAAGTTAGGAGTGTTTTAAACGATGGACAACTTGCCCACCACCCTACTAGAAACGAGATCAAAGTCACTGTTAGAATACCCAAGGTGCTATGATGCTTCTTGAAGGGCATGCCAAACGAATACAGGAGGGAAGAAATTAGACCAGTGGCTCCCAAACTGGGGGAAATTTCCCCCTGGGGGGAAATTTGAAGCTACCAGGGGGGAAATAATTACACTACCTACTAAATAAAAAAAAATCTCGGATGGATTTTCTCATGTCAGAGAGAGAGAGAGAGAGAGAGAGAGAGAGAGAGAGAGAGAGAATGCCTGTTTATCAGTATATTTGTACATTTGAATAATAAATTAGTAAATGGTCACAGTGTGTTTTAACTACTCTTTCCCTCATACACATGAAGGGGGGAAATCTGGATGGTTTAACTGGGTGCAGGGGGAAATGACAGAAAAAAGTTTGGGGACCACTGAATTAGACCCTACATTCTCAAGGTTAGTAAGGTGTGCTAATCCACCCATCATCATCACAACACCTAATACCACCACCCTACCACCACACCTATACCACCACCACCTGTCGTATGTCTCAGGGCAACTTCTCATTATCTACAGGTTTCGCCGAAAGGTAGATAGAAACAAATCTGCCAGACGTAATCCACAAAATTTCTTCAAAGACTTTTGTATGTAACACGAGTTTAAAGACGAAGGACTTGGACGTCAATTGGGGTCAGGCGCTGTCACGTTTCATTCTCTCGGCCTATTTATGTACCTAAAGGCTTCCTGCTGGTTGACTCTTCCATTGTACCCATCTATTCCCCCCCGTCCGATGGATGGAGTGTTGTCCATTCGTCTAGTATATTGTCAGGTCGTCTATTTTCCACCTGCCTTGTCTTCCTCAACTTGTTTTCCCGCTTCTATTGTGTTTATTCTCAGTCAATTAACCTTTTCGTCACTACAGCTGAGGCCTCGTTCATTGCGACCTAGGAAAGGTCAGAAGATTCTATTCATCCAAGGAATGACCCCCACCCCACCACCCCCCCGGTCGTGTCCGTGTCGTGTTTTAGGATTTGTCCGTTTGATCGTTTCCTTGTTTGCTTGTTTTAAAGAACAATTTTATTCGGTCGTAGGTGCGCGCTGGCCGAGCGGGTTTAGAGCGTCGCCACCTGCGGCGAAGGTCGAGGTGATGGTGGTTCGAACCCTGCCGCCAGCGAGTTGGACCAAGGGCATGGTTCATTACATTCTACGCTACAAAGTCCTCTGTAAGGGGCACCGTTCTAGCCTCCTGATAGGGGGAGTACGCGGCATTAAAATTGATCCCTTTAGGGGTGCTATACCTGCTGTCGTCAGGCGATTTTATTCAGAGGGAAGGAGCCTAAAAGCTTTGTTACGATTCATGAACACTTATTTCGTTCTACTTTATTCAGTTTTGAAAATCCCCTGAAGTAGATCAAACGGATTAATTCTAATTTATCTGTAGACAAATAGAGCTCATGACATCTCTGCCCTTTCCAGATTTTTCAGAGGATTTGGGACAGTGTAGGGAAAGTTATAAAGGTTGATTTGTTGGATTACGATAATATCGATATGACCAAATACTGACAGATATTACCAAATATTAGTCAGGGATATAAAAAAAATAAGAACGTGATGTAATGTTGCTATAATTACAGAGATAACCTTCATTGCGAATATCCTAATTGCCCTCCCCCTCCCCACCCCACCATTTTTTTTTTTTCGAAGTTTTTTGCCTCGTCGTTACTTATCGTCAACCTGAATCACGCCGAATCAGACGTCCACCGAATCACTAAGAGATTCATGCAGAACCTCCTCCGTCTTCTCGTAACTCATTCGCACGTAGGGTCCACGTCACATGAATATCCACGTGCGTCACAGCCACGTCACACGTAGGATAACGGCTTCATGACGTGTCTGTGCCAGAACAGAGTCCATCTGGTGACCATGACAGTAAGTACACATGACAGTAAGTACACATGACAGTAAGTACACATGACAGTAAGTACACATGACAGTAAGTACACATGACAGTAAGTACACATGACAGTAAGTACACATGACAGTAAGTACACATGACAGTAAGTACACACGACTGCACGTACACACGACTGCACGTACACACGACTGCACGTACACACGACTGCACGTACACACGACTGCACGTACACACGACTGCACGTACACACGACTGCACGTACACACGACTGCACGTACACACGACTGCACGTGCACACGACTGCACGTGCACACGACTGCACGTGCACACGACTGCACGTGCACACGACTGCACGTGCACACGACTGCACGTGCACACGACTGCACGTGCACACGACTCCACGTGCACACGACTCCACGTGCACACGACTCCACGTGCACACGACTCCACGTGCACACGACTCCACGTGCACACGACTCCACGTGCACACGACTCCACGTGCACACGACTCCACGTGCACACGACTCCACGTGCACACGACTCCACGTGCACACACGACTCCACGTGCACACGACTCCACGTGCACACGACTCCACGTGCACACGACTCCACGTGCACACGACTCCACGTGCACACGACTCCACGTGCACACGACTCCACGTGCACACGACTCCACGTGCACACGACTCCACGTGCACACGACTCCACGTGCACACGACTCCACGTGCACACGACTCCACGTGCACACGACTCCACGTGCACACGACTCCACGTGCACACGACTCCACGTGCACACGACTCACGTGCACACGACTCCACGTGCACACGACTCCACGTGCACACGACTCCACGTGCACACGACTCCACGTGCACACGACTCCACGTGCACACGACTCCACGTGCACACGACTCCACGTGCACACGACTCCACGTGCACACGACTCCACGTGCACACGACTCCACGTGCACACGACTCCACGTGCACACGACTCCACGTGCACACGACTCCACGTGCACACGACTCCACGTGCACACGACTCCACGTGCACACGACTCCACGTGCACACGACTCCACGTGCACACGACTCCACGTGCACACGACTCCACGTGCACACGACTCCACGTGCACACGACTGCACGTGCACACGACTGCACGTGCACACGACTGCACGTACACACGACTGCACGTACACACGACTGCACGTACACACGACTGCACGTACACACGACTGCACGTACACACGACTGCACGTGCACACGACTGCACGTGCAAACGACTGCACGTGCACACGACTCCACGTGCAATTGACTGCACGTACACACGACTGCACGTACACACGACTGCACGTGCACACGACTCCACGTGCACACGACTGCACGTTCACACGACTCCACGTTCACACGACTGCACGTACACACGACTGCACGTACACACGACTGCACGTACACACGACTGCACGCACACATGACTGCACGCACACACGACTGCACGCACACATGACTGCACGTACACACGACTGCACGTACACATGACTGCACGTACACATGACAGCACGTACACATGACAGCACGTACACATGACCACGTACACAGACAGCACGTACACATGACTGCACTTACACACGACTGCACGTACACATGACTGCACGTACACATGACTGCACGTACACACGACTGCACGTACACACGACTGCACGTACACACGACTGCACGTACACATGACTGCACGTACACACGACTGCACGTACACACGACTGCACGTACACACGACTGCACGTACACACGACTGCACGTACACACGACTGCACGTACACACGACTGCACGTGCACACGACTGCACGTACACACGACTGCACGTACACACGACTGCACGTACACACGACTGCACGTACACACGACTGCACGTACACACGACTGCACGTACACACGACTGCACGTACACATGACGCACGCCTTACGTGAGACATCACACAGTTGTACCATTTTTGAGTGGAGATTGATCTCCAACCGCAAAGAAATGTAGAGTTAGTCTGCCATTAGGCCACTAAATTCCCTAAAACAGCAACAAGAACAACAGCAGCAGCGGTTATTACAATAAAACATTAATAACGAATACAGCAAAGCAGCATCAACACTACCAACAACAATAACTAACAACAGCAGCAGCAATAACAACAACAACAAAACGACAACAATTATAGAAAACCTCAACACCAACAACAACAGAACGAACAACATTAACGAAAGCAGCAGCAGGAAGAACAACAGCAACAGCAACAATAATAACAACAACAACAGCAACGACAACACCGCACACTAAAATTAACATTGCCATTACCCCCCGTCTACCTCAAGCGTCCTGGTTCCAAATGCGGTCCAGAAGAACCGGGAGAGTCGGTGAGGGGCAAGAACAAGAAGAAGAAGAAGGAGAAGGAGGAGTAGGAGGAGGAGGAGGAGGAGTAGGAGGAGGAGGAGGAGGAGGAGGAGGAGGAGGAGGAGGAGGAGGGAGGAGGAGGAGGAGGAGGAGGAGAAGGAAGAGGCCCTCTCCAGACAAAAGGAAAAGAATGAATTACGTGAATAGAATTCGTTACACAAGGGGTGAGGGTCTTTATTGGCGGCGCACAAAGCCAAGGTGCCATCGTCAAAAAAAAAAAAAAAAAAAAAGTCATCCAACTCATTGATCTCTCAACGGAACAAAGTTCACACAAAGAATATAAATATCCGGTTTATAGATTTGCGCGTACGCACGCACACACGCACACACACACGCACACACACACACACGACTCGATGTCCCAGTGGTAGCGATCGCGGCCGCCACTACGGCGGCCCGAGTTCGAATCCCGCCCAAAGCCGAAATAATTTCAGTATCGCTGTGCTGCGAGTCGTTACTCCAATTCTCCTGGGTGTGGAGTTGGGTGTGTGTGCGTGTGAGGTCATAGGATTACCCACAGATTGCTCATGAGCTCCGAGTTCTCTTTCGGGAGGAAAATATCTGTCGATCACGAGTCCAATACGTGATCCAAGACCATGTTGAAACACACACACACACACACACACACACACACACTCACACACTCACAGAGATGGTTCAGCCCATGTGTACCAGTAATTCTAATGTTGACCTGCTCTACCCTGCGTGTCAATACCGTGTATGCAATCGTCAATACTTGTGTGCATTTCAAAACGGAAAAGAAATCGAACAAGAATATAATGACGCTTAGATTCGTGGTGTCTCGTTACCCTTGCAAAGGACCGATGCCACTTTTCCACATTGTGACAACCTTCCGAGATCATTTGGCGTGCCATGTGCCAAGTGCCAAGGCTGGCACGCGTGCCACGGGGTTCCCCACTCACCTCCGATCGTACGAGGTCGCAGCTGCCGTTTCGTGTCGAGGGCTGCTCACTCGGAAGGTCCGCGTACCATGACCCCTCCTTGGGTTTTGACACGTCCGACGAAGTTCACAATACGGTAACAAAAATCTGTTCATTTTAACTTGACGGAGATCTATTGAAGAACAACAATAACATCAATTTCTGGGGTGATAATCTTGAAGAAAGAAACGAACGCAAAACACAGGAGGGAAAAAAATTAGGTGATCCAAAGATGTCTGCATTACAAACCAAATTTCTCAAATACATTCTTTACGAAAAATCCTCCGCAGGGTAACAAGCAAACAGAATAAAGTGCTTGTTGATACCAGACCATTTCATTCAGCGGTATGGTAGTCGCGAGTGGTTTTTGGAAACGGAATATCATAATTAAGAGTTACGTAAACGAAAAATAAATGAATAAAAATAAAAAATAAATAAGTAAATGAATAAATAAATAAGGCGACAAGAATCGATGGGTCGATTTAGGTCAACCTGTACCTGAAGGCGCCTCGAGCCAATGTCGAGAGTTTCCATCGATCTCATCATATTATCTCACCACACCCCTCTCTCTCTGCTCCTCCTCTCTCTCTTATCCCCTCTCTCTCTCTGCTCCTCTCTTATCCTCTTTCTCTGCTCCACCTCCTCTCTCTCTTATCCTCTCTCTCTGCTCACTCCTCTCTCTCTGCTCACTCCTCTCTCTCTGCTCACTCCTCTCTCTCTGCTCACTCCTCTCTCTCTGCTCACTCCTCTCTCTCTGCTCACTCCTCTCTCTCTGCTCACTCCTCTCTCTCTGCTCACTCCTCTCTCCATCCCTGCACCTCCTCTCTCCCTCCCTGCACCTCCTCTCTCCCTCCCTGCACCTCCTCTCTCCCTCCCTGCACCTCCTCTCTCCCTCCCTGCACCTCCTCTCTCCCTCCCTGCACCTCCTCTCTCCCTCCCTGCACCTCCTCTCTCCCTCCCTGCACCTCCTCTCTCCCTCCCTGCACCTCCTCTCTCCCTCCCTGCACCTCCTCTCTCCCTCCCTGCACCTCCCCTCTCCCTCCTTGCACCTCCACTTCCCTCCCTCTCCCTCTCTCTCTCTCTCTCTCTCTTTTGTGGGAGTGAGGCAGATCGGTCCTCTTAGTGGTCTTCGTGCGTTCTCCAACTTTGTCCTAGAGCCGCCCTCCAACCCGGCTCCTGTATTGTTCACTTTCTCCTTCGCCTCATTCCATAAAGAGGCCTTCGCAGGCCCATAAACAGAAGACCTTTGCATCGAACTGGACGGAAATACAAATCCTCAACGAAAATAGGAAGCAGAAAGGGGAAGAAGAGGAGATGCGGGTCAAGAATGATGGAGGAGGAGGAGGAGGAGGAGGAGGAGGAGGAGGAGGAGGAGGAGGAGGAAGGAAATACAACTCCTCAACGAAAATAGGAAGAAAGGGGAGTAAAAGGAGATGTGGGTCAAGAATGATGGAGGAGGAGGAGGAGGAGGAGGAGGAGGAGGAGGAGGAGGAGGAGGGGAGGAGGAGGAAGGGAAGGAAGGAAATACAACTCCTCAACGAAAGTAGGAAGCAGAAAGGGGAATAAGAGGAGATGCGAGTCAAGAATGATGGACGAGGAGGAGGAGGAAGAGGAGAAGGAAGAGGAGGAGGAGGAGGAGGAGGAGGAGGAGGAGGAGGAAGGGAAGGAAGGAAATACAACTCCTCAACGAAAGTAGGAAGCAGAAAGGGGAGGAAGAGGAGATGCGAGTCAAGAATGATGGAGGAGGAGGAGGAGGAGGAGGAGGAGGAAGGGAGGGACGAAGACGAGGAGGAAAAGGAGGAGGAGGAGGAGGAAGGGAAGGAAGGAAATACAACTCCTCAACGAAAATAGGAAGCAGAAAGGGGAGGAAAATGAGATGTGGGTCAAGAATGATGGAGGAGGAGGAGGGGAGGAGGAGGAGGAGGAGGAGGAGGAGGAGGAGGAGGAGGAGGAGGAGGAAGGGAAGGAAGGAAATACAACTCCTCAACGAAAGTAGGAAGCAGAAAGGGGAATAAGAGGAGATGCGAGTCAATAATGATGGAGGAGGAGGAGGAGGAGGAGGAGGAGGAGGAGGAGGAGGAGGAGGAGGAGGAGGAGGAGGAGGAGGAGGAAGGGAGGAAGGAAATACAAATCCTCAACGAAAATAGGAAGCAGAAAGGGGAAGAAGAGGAGATGCGGGTCAAGAATGATGGAGGAGGAGGAGGAGGAGGAGGAGGAGGAGGAGGAGGAGGAGGAGGAGGAGGAGGAGGAGGAGGAGGAGGAAGGGAAGGAAGGAAATACAACTCCTCAACGAAAGTAGGAAGCAGAAAGGGGAATAAGAGGAGATGCGAGTCAAGAATGATGGACGAGGAGGAGGAGGAAGAGGAGGAGGAGGAGGAGGAGGAGGAAGGAAATACAACTCCTCAACGAAAATAGGAAGCAGAAAGGGGAATAAGAGGAGATGCTGGTCAAGAATGGAGGAGGAGGAAGAGAAAGAAGTAAGAGGAGCAGATGGAAGAAACTTTGAAAGAGAAGTAGGAGGAAAAATAGGAGGTAGGAAGAGGAAGAGGTAGGGAGAGAAGGTAGGAAGGGGAGGAAATAGGAAGAGAAGGCGGTAGGAATAGGAGGTAGGAAGAGGAGGAGGTAGGAGTAAGAGGAGTAGGAAGGGTATGAGGAAGTAGGAGGAGGAAGAAATGCAGATAAAGGATGGAGAAGAGAAAGGGGAGAAGGAACAAGAGAAACAGAGGGATAGAAGAAAGGAGAAGGAAGAGGAGGTAGGAGGAGGTTGTAAGGAAGGAGGTAGTAAGGAAGGAGGAGGTGGGAAGAGGAGGAGGTAGGAAGTTGAGAAGATAGGAAGGAGGAGGAGGTAGGAAGTTGAGAAGATAGGAAGAGGAGGTAGGAAGGAGGAGGAAGAGCAGGTAGGAAGAGAAGGAGGAAGAGTAGGTAGGAAGAGAAGGAAGAGTCGGTTGGAAGAGGAGGAAGAAGAGGCACCGTAAGATGAGGAGGAACAAGAGGTAGGAAGAGGAGAAAGAGTCGGTAGGAAGAGGAAGAGGAAGAATCGGTAGGAAGAGGAGTAAGAGCAGGTAGTAAAGAGGAGGAGGTAAGGAGAGGGGAAAATAGGAAGAGGACATAAAGAGGAGTGTGTATAAAGAGAATGACGTAGGAAGAGGTAGGAAGAGGTAGGAAGAGGATGTGGGAAAAGGAGGATGTGGGAAAAAGAGGAGGTAGGAAGAGGAGGTAGGAAGAGGAGGTAGGAAGAGGAGGTAGGAGGAGGTAGGAAGAGGAGGTAGGAAGAGGAGGTAGGAAGAGGAGGTAGGAAGAGGAGGTAGGAAGAGGAGGTAGGAAGAGGAGGTAGGAAGGGGAGGTAGGAAGAGGAGGTAGGAAGAGGAGGCAGGAAGAGGAGGCAGGAAGAGGAGGCAGGAAGAGGAGGCAGGAAGAGGAGGCAGGAAGAGGAGGCAGGAAGAGGAGGCAGGAAGAGGAGGTAGGAAGAGGAGGTAGGAAGAGGAGGTAGGAAGAGGAGGTAGGAAGAGGAGGTAGGAAGAGGAGGTAGGAAGAGGAGGTAGGAAGAGGAGGTAGGAAGAGGAGGAGGAGGTAGGAAGAGAAGGTTTGAGGAGGTACGAAGAGGAGAGGAGAAGAGGAAGCAGGAAGAGGAAGAGGAGGAAGAGGAGGCAGGAAAGAGGCAGGAAGAGGAGGAGGCAGGAAGAGGAGGCAGGAAGGAGAGGAGGAAGAAGAGGAGGCAGGAAGAGGAGGCAGGAAGAGGAGGTAGGAAGAGGAGGCAGGAAGAGGAGGCAGGAAGAGGAGCAGGAAGAGGAGGAAGGAGAAGAGGAGAAGAAGAGGAGAAGGGAGGAGGTAGGAAGAGGAGATAGGAAGGAAGAGAGTAGAGGAAGAGGGAGAGGAAGAGGAGGTAGGAAGAGGAGGAAGGAAGAAGAGGAGGTAGGAAGGAGAGGAAGGAGGAAGAGGAGGAAGAAGAGGAGGAAGAAGGAAGAGAGGCAGGAAGAGGAGGAGGAGGAGGAGGAAGAAGAGGAGGAAGAAGAGGAGAAGAAGGAAAAGGAGGCAGGAAGACGAGAGGAGGAAGAAGGGGAAGAAGGAGGAAGAGGAGAGAAGAAGAAGAGCGAAGGAGGAAGAGGAGGAAGACGAGGAGGAAGAGGAGAGAAAGAGGAGAGGAGGGAGAAGAAGACGAGGGAGGAAGAGGAAGAAGAGGAGGAAGAAGAGGAGGAAGAAGAGGAGGAAGGAGAGGAGTAGAGGAAGAGGAGTAGAGGAAGAGGAGTAGAGGAAGAGGAGATGTAAGACGATTGGGAAGCAACGACGTAGGCTGAGGGATTAGGGGAAAGAGGAATAGGAGGAAGAGGAGGAGGAGGTTGAGCAAAAGAGGAAGAAAAGGAAAAAGAGGGGAACAGGAGAAGGAAGAGCATGTGGAAGAGGAAGGAGGAAGAGAATGTGGAAGAGGAAGGAGGAAGAGAATGTGGAAGAGGAAGGAGGAAGAGAACGTGGAAGAGAAAGAAGGAAGAGAATGTGGAAGAGGAAGAAGGAAGAGCATGTGGAAGAGGAGATATAAAATGAGGAAGAGAACGAGCAGGAAGGTGGAAAAGAGGATGAGGAAGAGTAGGAAGAGTAGGATAATTAGGAGTAGGAAGCAAATTAGGAGGAGGAAGACGAGGAGGAAGACGAGGAGGAAGACGAGGAAGGCGATGAGGAAGGCGATGAGGAAGACGAGGAGGAAGGCGAGGAGGAAGGCGAGGAGGAAGGCGAGGAGGAAGGCGAGGAGGAAGGCGAGGAGGAAGGCGAGGAGGAAGGCGAGGAGGAAGGCGAGGAGGAAGGCGAGGAGGAAGACGAGGAGGAAGACGAGGAGGAAGACGAGGAGGAAGACGAGGAGGAAGACGAGGAGGAAGACGAGGAGGAAGACGAGGAGGAAGACGAGGAGGAAGACGAGGAGGAAGACGAGGAGGAAGACGGGGAGGAAGACGAGGAGGAAGACGAGGAGGAAGACGAGGAGGAAGGCGAGGAGGAAGCCGAGGAGGAAAGGCAAGGAGGAAGACGGGGAGGAAGAAGACAAGGAGGAAGACGGGGAGGAAGACGAGGAGGAAGACGAGGAGGAAGACGAGGAGGAAGACGAGGAAGACGAGGAGGAAGTGGAGGAGGAAGACGCGGAGGAAGAAGGAAGACGAGGAAGAGGACGAGGAGGAGGAGGAGGACGAGGAATAGAACGAGGAGGACGAGGAAGAAGAGGAGGACGAAGAGGACGAAGAAGAGGAGAAGGAGGAGGACGAGGAAGAGGAAGAGGACGAGGAGAGACGAGGACGAGGAGGAGGACGAGAGGAGGAGAAGGAGGAGGACAAAAATGGGTTAAAAAAAAAGGTCCAGACGACGACGACAGAGGACTAGGGTTTGAAGAGTGACGCTGCTCCGAGCTGCCGAGGAGGGACGAGGACTGATTTCTGCCGCTGCCGTTACTTCTGCCGCTGCCGTTACTTCTGCCGCTGCCGTTACTTCTGCCGCTGCCGTTACTTCTGCTACTGCCGTTACTTCTTTTGGTGATTGTGGTTATGGTGGTTGTGGTTGTGGTTATGGTTATGGTGGTTGTGGTGGTGGTTATGGTGGTTGTGGTGGTGGTTATGGTGGTTGTGGTGGTTGTGGTGGTGGTGGTTGTGGTGATAATGGTGTTTGTGGTGGTGGTGGTTGTGGTAGTGGTTGTGGTGGTGGTGGTGGCTGTGGTGGTGGTGGTTGTGGTGCTGGTTGTGGTGCTGTTGTGTGTAGTGGTTGTGGTGGTTGTGGTGGTGGTTGTGGTGGTGGTTGTGGTGGTGGTTGTGGTGGTGGTTGTGGTGGTGGTGGTTGTGGTGGTGGTTGTGGTGGTGGTTGTGGTGGTGGTGGTTGTGGTGGTGGTGGTTGTGGTGGTGGTGGTTGTGGTGGTGGTGGTTGTGGTGGTTGTGGTGGTGGTGGTTGTGGTGGTGGTTGTGGTGGTGGTTGTGGTGGTGGTGGTTGTGGTGGTGGTTGTGGTGGTGGTTGTGGTGGTTGTGGTGGTGGTTGTGGTGGTGGTTGTGGTGGTGGTTGTGGTGGTGGTGGTGGTGGTGGTTGTGGTTGTGGTGGTGGTTGTGATGTTTCATCACAGAGGGCGTGGTGTCCACGTGCGAACATGAAAACCTCCTCGACCTCAATCGACTTTGTAATTCATTTTCCTCTCTCGACCAAATGAATGGCGAAATACTGGATTCAGTAACTAAAGAAAAAGAACTAGGAGTTTTAATATCAAATGACTTGAAGCCAAGTCAACCTTGCTCAGAAGTTCTTAAAACATCAAATAAATTGGCTTGGAAAATAAATAAAAATATATATATTGCTAAACCTTTATAATTCCTTGGTCCGTCCCCATCTCGAATACTGTGTACAATTTTGGTCCCCATACTACCAGAAAGATATTAGTAAACTAGAAAGAGTTGAACGGAGAATGACTAAAATGATACCAAGACTGAGAAATCTGCCGTATGAAGAAAGACTTAAAAATCTAAACTTATTCTCACTTTCAAAAAGAAGAATGAAAGGAGATTCAATTGAAGTTTTTAAAATGTTCAAAGGCTTTGACAACATGAATGTCGAAGATTACTTCTCATTAGACCAATCAACTACTAGAAGACGCCACGATTTTAAAGTAATTGGTAAAAGATTTACTTCGAATGAAAGTAAGCACTTCTTCTTTGACCGGGTTGTTAATGTGTGGAATTCGTTACCTTCCACTGCCGTTGAAAGTAACACAATAACATTTAAAAACCGCTTAGATAGATATTTGGATATTAATCCGCAAATAAAATGCTATCCCTTGCAATAAAAGATCTGACAACACGGCATATAATTACAATTGGATATCATAGTGGTAGCTGTAGTGTTAGTTCATCTTCTGCCCTGTTTTCTTAACTGTAGCTCAGTTTAGTAAACACAAACAGCCTCGTTAGGGCCAGTAGGCCTGATGTTGTTTGTTCTTCCTTTCTGTTCCTTTGTGTGACATTCTGTATCTCTCCCTTCTCTTTCCCTTCTCAGTTTCCCTTCTCTCTCTCTCTCTCTCGTTCTCTCTCTCTCTCTCTCTCTCTCTCTCTCTCTCTCTCTCTCTCTCTCTCTCTCTCTCGTTCTCTCTCTCGTTCTCTCTCTCTCATCAGTGCCATCATGTGCCAAGAATGTCTTGCGCATCAACATCCAAGTTAAAAAAAAAAAAAAGGAGGAAGAAGAGGGGAGGAAGAAGAGGGGAGGAAGAAGAACAGAGGAAGAGAAAGGGGACCATGATCAAAAGCAAAGACAGATAAAGCGAGAATGAATAGAAGACAAGGGGGGAGGGGAAGAGGAGGATGAAGAGCATGAGGAAGAGGATGAGGAAGAGGAGGAAGCGGAAGAGGAGGTGGAGGAGGAGAAAGAGGAGAAGAATAAGGAAAAGAGGAGGTGGAGGGGGAGGTGGAGAAGAATAAGGAAAAGAGGAGGAGGCGGAGGATGAGGCGGAGGATGAGGTGGAGGATGAGGTGGAGGAGGTGGAATAGTTAGTGGAGGAGGAAAATAAGTTAGAGGGAAAAGACCTGGAGGAGGAGGAGGAGGAGAAGAAAGAGGAGTTGGAAGAGAAGGAGAAATGAAAAGCGAGAGCAGAGAAGAATTGGAGATGAAAAAGGAGGCGGAGAAAATAAATAAATGAAAAAAAGAGGGAAAACAGGGAGATTCGAATGAACAGAAGGAAAAGGAGGAAGAGGGGGAGGAGAAGGAAGATAGGAAAAGGAGTAAGAAGAGAAGGAAGAAGAGGAGGAGGAAGGAAGAGGAGGAGGAAGGAAGAGAAGGAAGAGTAGAAGAAAGAGGAGAAGGAAGAGGAGGGAGAGTAGGGAGAGGAGGGAGAAGGAGGGAGAAGGAGGGAGAGGAGGGAGAAGGAGGAAGAAGAGGAGGAAGGGAAGGAGAAGGAAGAGGAGGAGGAAGAAACGGAAAAGGAGGAGGAAGGAGGAGGAGGAAGGGAAGGAGGAGGAGAAGGAAGAGACAGAACAGGAGACGTAGTGGAAGAAGAGGAGGAAGAAGGGGAGGAGTAGGAGGAGGAGTAGGAGTAGGAGGAGGAGGGAAGGGGAGGAGGAGGGGAGAAGAGGAGGGGAGAAGAGGAGGAGGGGAGAAGATGAGGAGGGGAGAAGAGGAGGAGGGGAGAAGAGGAGGAGGGGAGAAGAGGAGGAGGGGAGAAGAGGAGAAGAGGAGGGTAGGAGAAGAGGAGGAAGGGAAGGGGGAGAAGGAAGAGGAGGAAGAGTAGGATATGGAGGAGGAAGGAGGAAGAGAAAGAGGAGGAGGAAGAGGAAGAAGAGGAGGAATGAGAAGGAGGAGGGGAGGAAGAGGAAGATGAGGAGGAAGAAGAGGAGGAAGAAGAAGAAGAAGAAGAGGAGGAGGAGGAGGAGGAGGAGGAGACAGAGGAGAGAAAGATGAGAAAATGGCATACAAGGAAGAAGCTGAGGAGACCAAAATATACAAGAAAGAAAGAAAGGAGAGAGCTACGGGAAGAAAAAGAAGAAATGAAGATAAAGAGGAAAGGAAGAAGAGAGAAAATAGAGAGCACGCCGGCGTGCTCTTCCTTTGCAATGGGACAATGAGAGGGAGAAATAGAGGATGAAGAGGTAAAGGGGTATAGAAAGGAGGAGGAGGAGGAGGAGGAGGAAGTGGTGGAGGTGGTGGTGGAAGCAAGAAGAGGAGGTGGAAGGAAGAGGAAGAGGAGGAGGTGGAAGGAAGAGGAAGAGGAGGAGGTGGAAGGAAGAGGAAGAGGAGGAGGTGGGAGAAAGCAGGAGGAAATACGAGGAAAATGAAAGAAAAGGTGAATGAGGAAGAAGAGACGGTAGGAGGAGGAGGAGGAGGTAGATGCAGGAGGAGGTAGGACGAGGTGGAAGGAAGAAGAGGAGGAAGGAGGAAGAAGAGGAGGTAGGAAGGAGGAGGACGAGGAGGCGGGGAGGAAATAGGAGGTAGGAGGAGAATAGAGGAGGAGGAAGAGAAGAAAGATGAGGAAGAAGAGAAGGTAGGAGGAAGAGGTGGTGTCAGGAAATAGGAGGTAGGAAGTGGAGGAGGAGAATAGAGGAAGAGGAGGAAGAGGAGGAAGAGAAGGAAGAGGAGGAAGAGAAGAAAGAGGAGGGAGAAGAGAAGGGGGAGGAGGAGGAAAAGGAGGCAAGAATTGAGGCAACAACAGGAAAGGAGGGGACGTTCTCTTGTTATTTTGTTGTTCTTCTTGTTATTGTTATTGATGTTCATATATCAATACAGAGTCTGACGCTGGAAGACTGGTGGTGGTGGTGGTGGTGGTGGTGGTGGTGGTGATGATGATGGTGATGATGGTGATGATGGTGGTGATGGTGATGATGATGATGATGATGATGATGATGATGATGATGATGATGATGATGATGATGATGATGATGATGATGATGATGATGATGATGATGATGATGATGATGATGATGAGGGTGGTGATGAGGGTGGTGATGAGGGTGGTGATGAGGGTGGTGATGAGGGTGGTGATGAGGGTGTTGATGGTGGTGTTGATGGTGGTGGTGATGAGGGTGGTGATGGTGGTGGTGGTGATGGTGGTGGTGGCACGAGCAGCGGGAAGAGAAATAATAAGAGAAAAACCACGAGGCGGAGGAAGAACTGGAGGATTAGATGGAAGAAGAGGAGGTGAAGGAGTAGTTGGAGCAGCAGCAGCAGGAAGAGGAGGAGGAAGAGGAGGAGGAGGAGGAGAAACAGCAGCAGGAGGAAGAACAGGAGGAGGCAGATGAGCAGCAGGAGGAAGAGGAGGAGGAGGAGAAACAGCAGCAGGAGGAAGAACAGGAGGAGGCAGATGAGCAGCAGGAGGAAGAGGAGGAAGGACGAGAAGGAAGAGCAGTAAAAGTAAGAGGAGGAAGAGAAGGAGGAGGGAGGGGAGCAAGAGGAGGAAGAGGAGCAAGAGGAGGAAGAGGAGCAAGAGGAGGAAGAGGAGCAAGAGAATGAGCAGGAGGAAGAGGAAGAGAAGGAGGAGGAAGAGAAAGAAGGAGGACGAAGAGGAGGAAGAGGAAGAGAATGAGGAAGAGGAGCAAGGAGGAGGAGGAAGAGGAGCAAGGAGGAAGAGGAGCAAGGAGGAAGAGGAAGAGGAGCAAGGAGGAGGAGGAAGAGGAGCAAGGAGGAGGAGGAAGAGGAGCAAGGAGGAGGAGGAAGAGGAGCAAGGAGGAGGAGGAAGAGGAAGAGGAAGAAGAGCAGGAGCAGCAGGAGGAGGGAGGAGGAGGAGAAGGGAGGAGGAGGAGGAGGAGGAAGGCGCGGCAGATGACAGCTTAAAGCTGACTTCCCGACCACGTCTCGATTGACCTTGAGAGCCCTGGCCGAGCGTTAGGGGTGCCTAGGCCAGGGGGGGAGCTTAGGGCGTGTAAGGGCTCTATTAGGGTGTGTAGGGCGTGTAAGGGCTCTATTAGGGTGTGTAGGGCGTGTAAGGGCTCTATTAGGGTGTAAGGGCTCTATTAGGGTGTGTAGGGCGTGTGAGGCCTCTATTAGGGTGTGTAGGGCGTGTGAGGCCTCTATTAGGGTGTGTAGGGCGTGTAAGGGCTCTATTAGGGTGTGTAGGGCGTGTAAGGGCTCTATTAGGGTGTGTAGGGTGTTTAAGGGCTCTATTAGGGTGTGTAGGGTGTGTAAGGGCTCTATTAGGGTGTGTAGGGCGTGTAAGGCCTCTATTAGGGTATGTAGGGCGTGTAAGGGCTCTACTAGGGTGTGTAGGGCGTGTAAGGGCTCTATTAGGGTATGTAGGGCGTGTAAGGGCTCTATTAGGGTGTGTAGGGTGTGTAAGGGCTCTATTAGGGTGTGTAGGGCGTGTAAGGGCTCTATTAGGGTATGTAGGGCGTGTAAGGGCTCTATTAGGGTGTGTAGGGCGTGTAAGGCCTCTATTAGGGTATGTAGGGCGTGTAAGGGCTCTATTAGGGTGTGTAGGGCGTGTAAGGGCTCTATTAGGGTATGTAGGGCGTGTAAGGGCTCCACTAGGGTGTGTAGGGTGTGTAAAGGAGGCTTTTAAGGTAATGAGGAACTAGAAGGGTGTGTAGAGAGGAACTATTAGGGTCTAAGGGAAGAGATTAGGGCGAGTATAGGGGAGTATTAGAGTGTGTAAGGAGGAACTAGAAGGTCGTGTAAGAGTAACTATTAGGATGTGTAGGGTGAGGGAAATGCTGATTCGATGCGAGTATCAAGGTGTATTACTACATGCATGGATTATAGGGTGTTTAAGTATGTACAGAATTTAGCTTTAGGGTGTATTAGGGCATAGTGGGGGAAGTTAGGGTGTATAGAGTGAAGTTAGAATCTTAGTGTCAATAAGTGTAAGTTGTTTTGCTAAGTGTGAATATAGAAGTGTGTGTGTGTGTGTGTGTGTGTGTGTGTGTGTGTGTGTGTGTGTGTGTGTGTGTGTGTGTGTGTGTGTGTGTGTGTGTGTGTGTGTGAGTGAGTGAGTGAGTGAGTGAGTGAGTGAGTGAGTGAGTGTGTGTGTGTGTGTGTGTGTGTGTGTGTGTGTGTGTGTGTGTGTGTGTGTGTGTGTGTGTGTGTGTGTGTGTGTGTGTGTGTGTGTATGTGTGTGTGTGTGTGTGTGTGTGTATGTGTGTATGTGTGTGTGTATGTGTGTGTGTGTGTGTGTGTGTGTGTGTGTGTGTGTGTGTGTGTGTGTGTGTGTGTGTGTGTGTGTGTGTGTGTGTGTGTGTGTGACAGTTAAGGGTGCCTGGTCTAGGGTGTGTCAGGAGTGTTAGGGTGAATATTGTCCTTTCATGTTAAGATGTGGTAATTTTGTTCAGCCGAGGAAACCATGCTCAGGAAAATGAATTAAAGAAAATTATTAAATAGAAATGTTGAAGGGTTAAAGAAAAGGATTAAAGAAAACTATTAAAGAAATATATTAAAGTGTTAAAGAAAATAGCTAAAGAAAAGTTAAACAAAATTCTTGAAAATGATTAAGAACATTATTAAAAGTATTAAAAGGATTAAAGAAAGTTAAATAATTAAAGGAAAGGATTAAAGGAAAGGATTAAAGGAAAGGATTAAAGGAAAAGATTAAAGGACAGGTTTAAAAATGGTAAAGGATGAAAATAAGAAAAAATGGCAATATTACTGCGGGACCTAATCCCCCTCCCCCCCCCCAAAAAAAAAAATCAGGACATATATAAAAGGCGTATCGGGATGCCTGGACATATAACCTGGAACACTGAGTATATAACTGCAAGCTATGCAAAACAAACATTTCACTATGTAGTATTTCAAAGTACAATGAGATTATGATCCGTTTCAGCAGAGATTCACTAATATGGCAACAGCTACAATTGAAAACTAACTGGAACTCTTGCCATATGGGTGAGGTTTTTTTTTTTTTTTTTTTTTTACCCGATAAAAAAATAGAATACGATTCCAGCGTGCATACCAGAAAAACACACTACAGACACAAAGAAACAGCGTTCATCATCAACAGGCGACAAACACAGTAAGAAACAAAAACATGGAAACATGTGCAAGACAAATACGAGGGTGCCATTAACAAGCAAGACGAAGAAACAAGGTGTCATCATCAACATGTAACAGACACAAATAAAGACGAACCGAGTGTGTCTACACCTTCAGACGTCATGTCTGAGACATGTTGGCGACACGTGTGGACGCGTCCTTTGTGCCATGTGCTATGTCGTCTTCACATCGAGAATTTTCTATTTTATGCAGACGAGAATATAATGTGTGTCTGTGTGTGTCTACGTTATAACAGAAATAATGTCAAGGTCTTGTGCATGAACATCTAAGTACATTCTCACAAACATACACACATATACATACGCTGGGGGCTGGAAAGGAGGCTGGGAGGCTGGAGGCTGCGAAGAGGATTGGGAAGAGGACTGAGAAGAGGGCTGGATAGGGGGCTGGGAAGAGGACTGAGAAGAGGGCTGGATAGGGAGCTGGATAGGGGGCTGGATAGGGGGCTGGGAGGAGGGCTGGATAGGGGGCTGGGAAGGGGGCTGGGAAGAGGGCTAGATAGGGGGCTGGGAAGAGGGCTAGATAGGGGGCTGGGAAGAGGGCTGGATAGGGGGCTGGGAAGAGGGCTGGATAGGGGGCTGGGAAGAGGGCTGGATGGGGGCTGGGGGCTGTATGGGGGCTGGAGGGCTGTATGGGGGCTGGAGGGCTGTATGGGAGCTGGGGGTTGTATGGGGGCTGGGGGCTGTATGGAGGCTGAGGGGCTGGATAAGGGGCTAGATAGAGGGCTAGAGGCTGGATAGGGGCTGGATAGGGGCTGGGGACTGAGTTTGGGCTGGGAGGCTGGAAAGAGGACTGGAAAGAGGGCTGGAGGCTGGGATGGCTGGGAAGGCTGGGGGGCTGGTAGGAGGGGGAGGCTGTGAGGAGGGAAGGAGGGGGAGGTTGTGAGGAGGGAAAGAGGGGGAGGCTGTGAGGAGGGAAGAAGGGGGAGGCTGTGAGGAGGGAAGGAGGGGGAGGCTGTGAGGAGGGAAGGAGGGGTAGGCTGTGAGGAGGGAAGGAGGGAGAGGCTGTGAGGAGGGAAGAAGGGGGAGGCTGTGAGGAGGGAAGAAGGGGGAGGCTGTGAGGAGGGAAGAAGGGGGAGGCTGTGAGGAGGGAAGAAGGGGGAGGCTGTGAGGAGGGAAGGAGGGGGAGGCTGTGAGGAGGGAAAGTAAGGGGAGGCTGTGTGGAAGGGACGGTTGGGAAGGGGGCTTGGGGCTCGGAAGAGGGATGGAAGGCAGGGAAGAGGTCTGGAAAACTAGAAAGAGGGAGGAAGGGTAGGAAGAGGGCTGGGAGGAGGGCTAGGGGGCTGGGAAGAGGGCTAGGGGGCTGGGAGGAGGGCTAGGGGGCTGGGAAGAGGGCTAGGGGGCTGGGAGGAGGGCTAGGGGGCTGGGAGGAGGGCTAGGGGGCTGGGAGGAGGGCTAGGGGGCTGGGAGGAGGGCTAGGGGGCTGGGAGGAGGGCTGGTGGTGGGAAGATGAATGGGGGACTGGAAAGGGGGTTGGAGAGGCTGGAAGGAGAGCTCGGGGGTTAGGAAGAAGACTGGGAAGAGGGCTGAGGGGCTAGGAAGAGGGTTGTGGGACTGGGAAGAGGGTTGTGGGACTGGGAAGAGAGTTGTGGGGCTGGAAAGAGGGCTGTGGGGCTGGAAAGAGGGTTGTGGGGCTGGAAAGAGGGTTGTGGGGCTGGAAAGAGGGTTGTGGGGCTGGAAAGAGGGCTGTGGGGCTGGAAAGAGGGCTGTGGGGCTGGAAAGAGGGCTGTGGGGCTGGAAAGAGGGCTGTGGGGCTGGAAAGAGGGCTGTGGGGCTGGAAAGAGGGCTGTGGGGCTGGAAAGAGGGCTGTGGGGCTGGAAAGAGGGCTGTGGGGCTGGAAAGAGGGCTGTGGGGCTGGAAAGAGGGCTATAGGACTGGAAAGAGGGCTATAGGACTGGTAAGTGGGTTGTGGGGCTAGAGAGTTGTGGGACTGGAAAGAGGGCTGTGGGACTGGAAAGAGGGCTGTGGGACTGGAAAGAGGGCTATGGGGCTGGAACGAGGGCTGTGGGACTGAAAAGAGGGCTGTGGGACTGGAAAGAGGGCTGTGGGGCTGGAAAGAGGGCTGTGGGACTGGAAAGAGGGCTGTGGGGCTGGAAAGAGGGCTGTGGGGCTGGAAAGAGGGCTGTGGGGCTGGGAAGAGGGCTGTGGGGCTGGGAAGAGGGCTGTGGGGCTGGGAAGAGGGCTGTGGGGCTGGGAAGAGGGCTGTGGGACTGGAACGAGGGCTGTGGGGCTGGAAAGAGGGCTGTGGGTCCTGGAAGATGGTTTCTTTTCGCTCGCCCTGAACCGTAAACATGCAAGATCCGTTTGCCGAGGGACAATAACGATGACATCCCCAAACCCCAAAGTGATACGTTTAAGACTGGTGCAGACGAGCGGGTTGGCCGCCGCGGGTGCAAAGCGGGTCAGCCGCCGCGGAACCGCTTTATATTGATTCCTATGTAAAACACTGGTAAACCTCTCGTCTGACATAGCCAGGCGGGCTGGCCGCGGCGGTTTCAAGTGGGGAAATGCGTCTCACCCGCCGCGGTCAGGCGGGTAGACCGCCCGTGTGACGACAGCCTTACACTTCAACGCCACACACCAAACGGTCCACAACAAAGCAGCGAGTTGTCGACTCCAGGGTGTGGTTCCTATTATGACTCTTCATTCCTTAACCAAATGGCATGGGGTTTTATGCAGTTGGTGGGTTTATATGAAGGGGGTAAGGATCTATTTAAGTCGCCTTTAGGTCGGGGATTTCGTTTACCCCTTCGCTTGGCCTTAGTGAAAATACATGTATACATATACCAAGGGCTTTTTCCCCCTTACAAGGGAGGTAGCCAATGTAAAAAAAGGCATAATTCCACTTCCACCCATTTCACCCCCCTCCTCTCCCCTCTCTCATCTTAGCTCCTCCTGGATGACGGGTCATCCCTGCATCTCGCCCACTGCCCTGGGTCAGAAGCAATGCAGCAAGACACAGCACATCCACTGTGAAAATAATAACTATAAAAAATCGACACCGTATTGATGGTATCACTATGCGTGATTTTCGTGGCGATGTCCTTGAGACAAGAAATGCGATTTCACATGCAAAGGTTCCATATATTTATTTTTTCATACTATTAAAGGCCGGACTGTATTTCTTGTTGAAAGTTCTGACACACACACACACACACACACACACACACACACACACACACACACACACACACACCTCTTGGCGCAGTTGGTAGAGTTCCCGGCTGCCACTACGGAGTTATGGGTTCGAATCCCGCCCAGGGCTGAAATAATTTC
Organism: Oratosquilla oratoria; assembly: GCF_046742065.1. NCBI lineage: Eukaryota > Metazoa > Arthropoda > Malacostraca > Stomatopoda > Squillidae > Oratosquilla > Oratosquilla oratoria. Next base: position 34,186,130 of record NC_134802.1, read on the forward strand.
AGTATCGCTGCGCTGCAGGCTGTTACTCCAACTCTTGTGGGCAGGGAATTGGAGGTGTGTGTGCGTGCAAGGTCACAGCATGACCCATAGGTTGGTCATATTCGAGCTCTGAGCTCTCCCGAGAGGGAAATAGCAGTCGATCACGAGTCCAACACGTGATCCAGAGACCATGGTGAATCACACACACACACACACACACACACACACACACACACACACACACACACACACGACACATTCTGTATAGGCATGTCCTCATTTTCCCCCCCAAGTGAAGAATAGCGGTCAATGTGCAATTGCCACCGGCGTCATGCTACCCAGAAACCACCAATCACCTTTCCATGTATAAATTTCTTCTGGTCTGCACTTCTTCATCCCTACGTAATGTGGGTTCCAGCCCCGAACTCCCCTAGGGTAAAAATCCCCAGACACCTCCGGACACCTACATCCACAGGGCCACAGGGCCACAGTGACTCCTGGCTTTTGCACAGCGTGGCCCAGAAGTCAGTGAGGGGTTGCAATTTGTGATTTTTTCTGTCTTAGACCCGACGTTTAGGTCCAGCAAGATGAGGCAGCTGCTCATACCCCAAGAGAGACTATGCAGTTGATGAGGTAAGGTTTCCGTATTGTATTAACGTTCCATATCTGTGTTTGGAAGCTGGTTGGCTGAGCGGGTTAGGGCGTCGTTACTTTCGGCGAAGGTCGAGGGGATGGCGGTTCGAATCCTGCCACCGGCGAAGTTGAACCAAGGGCATGGTTCATTAAATTCCACGCTACAAAGCCCTCTGTGAGGGGCACCGTCCCAGCCTTCCGATAGGGGGGAGTTTGTGACGTTAAACCATATCATCATCATGTGTGTTTGTAAAAACATAGCAGTTATTGAAAAATAAAAACCCTCAGTGACTTTTAGGCCACCCTGTACTTCGAAACCAACGAGTTCTTGTTCCTTCGAGATCCATTCATCGCCCCTTTCTCATCTTAGCGCCTAGTGGATGAAGGGTCATCCCCGCCTCCCGTCACACCGTTCGGGTCAAAGGCAAGAAGAGATATGGAAGAAGCATGACTGCTTGTCTGCACGAGTCAACTAACCTCAAAATGAGGAACTAGTGTTTATAGATTACCGTAACTCGCAGTTATATTACTCATTTTTAGATTGCTATTTCATAAATTCCTGTGTGTGTTTTTGGGTTCCAGACATCATATATTTAATATTCCGTATAGTTAATAATTTTCCAAGGTCATGTTACCTTGTTTAGATAAGCTAGGTAGGGCTAACTTAGGTTAGGTTAGGTTAGGTTAGGTTAGGTTAGGTTAGGTTAGGTCAGGGTCAGGATAGGTAAGGTTAAGGTAGGGTTAGGTTAAGTTAGGTTAAGTTAGCTAAGCTTGGATTGGTTGGGTTACGGTAATTTAGGTACAACAGGTCAAATTATGTTATTTATACCCTAATGCTGTCTCAATCTCTACATTTTCCCTAACTTTCAAAGACTTCACGTGTGTGGACTATTCAGGATTATAAAAAAAATATATAAATAAACGGTTCTTGGTGACATGATAACGATGACTACAACAATGCAACAGAGAATGGCATGAGCTGCATGACACCAAACTGTAACGTTTAAGTCGTATGAAAGCACGCATATGATTGGTCCAGACATGAAAGGACGCATGTGATTGGTCCGGTTGTGAATAAACGCTTGTAATTGGTCAGCTCCAAAATTCGCGGGTTTTTTTTTCCACATATTATGGTCCTCTACATAGTAGAACTTATTTCAAGGTGTAACAAAAAATCAGTTACTTAATTTCAATTATAGCGAAATTAAAAACATTCATTTTAGTGAAATTAGCAAATAATTAGTACATAGCGATGCACGATTATGCATGCAGCATGCAAGACCTCAAAGTGTGTCAATGCAATAAGTAGGGAAAAAGAGACAGACAAATCGAAGAAAGATGGAGGTAATTTTTGCATATCGGGCAACAGTCGAACGCAAAAAATAGATAAATAAAAATGAGTAAATAAATTAGTAAAAAAGATAGAATAAAATAAAACAAAAAGAATAACCAAGACTAAGATTATCATCAAAAATGAAATAATATAGTATAGAAAAAAGTGGTCTCAAGACAGCCTCGAGTTGTCATAGGCAAGAATCCTCGAGATCAGAAGACTCGAGACCAAGGCCAGAGGTCAAGTAACCGCATTTTTGGCTGAGGGGGGGGGGATTACCGTATAGTGGAGCACTACGTTGGGGGGGGGAGCTAAACACTATCGGCTATGCCTCGCTGCATTGTACTTGACCCACGCAGCGCACGCACGCACACACACACACACGAAAGTTGGTATGAACCATAGGCGAATTAAAAAATATGAAGAAGATATAGATATAAAAAGTATAAAAACCTAAGAGTTCAGCTCATCTGTATATTACAATTACAAATGTACATGCGTGCGCGCGCACACACACATACACACACACACACAAACACAAACACACACACACAAGACACACACACACATACACACACACACACAAACACAAACACAAACACACACACAGTACATACATGGACACACACGCAAACACACGCGCACACGCACACGGACGTCCACACAGCCAGACTGCGACAATAGACGAGAAATCCCGACCAATGTTATTGTCGGGAGTAACCTACGCCCACGGACTCGACTCCTCCTCCTCCGCCTCCTTCTCCTCCTCCTCCTCCTCTCGGCCCGACAGACGCTCAGCTGTCAATCAATGGTGCGGTAGTGATTGCAGGGTGGAGAGAGAGAGAGAAAGAGAGAGAGAGAGAGAGAGAGAGAGAGAGAGAGAGAGAGAGAGAGAGAGAGAGAGAGAGAGAGAGAGAGGGGGGAAGAGAGGGGGAGAGGGAAGAGAGGGGGAGTGGGAAGAGAGGGGGAGTGGGAAGAGAGGGGGAGGGGGAAGAGAGGGGGAGGGGCAAGAGAGGGGGAGGGGAAAGAGAGGGGGAGGGGAAAGAGGGGGAGGGGAAGAGAGGGGGAGGGGGAAGAGATAGTGAGGTCAAGAGAGGGGGAGGGGGAAGAGAGGGGGAGGTGGAAAGAGAGGGGGAGGGGGAAGAGAGGGGGAGGGGGAAGAGAGGGGGAGGGGGAAGAGAGGGGGAGGGGGAAGAGAGGGGGAGGGGGAAGAGAGGGGGAGGGGGAAGAGAGGGGGAGGGGGAAGAGAGGGGGAGGGGGAAGAGAGGGGAGGGGGAAGAGAGGGGGAGGGGGAAGAGAGGGGGAGGGGGAAGAGAGGGGGAGGGGGAAGAGAGGGGGAGGGGGAAGAGAGGGGGAGAGGGAAGAGAGGGGGAGAGGGAAGAGAGGGGGAGAGGGAAGAGAGGGGGAGGGGGAAGAGAGGGGGAGGGGGAAGAGAGGGGGAGGGGGAAGAGAGGGGGAGGGGGAAGAGAGGGGGAGGGGGAAGAGAGGGGGAGGGGGAAGAGAGGGGGAGGGGGAAGAGAGGGGGAGGGGGAAGAGAGGGGGAGGGGGAAGAGAGGGGGAGGGGGAAGAGAGGGGGAGAGAGGGGGAGGGGAAAGAGAGGGGAAGAGAGGGGGAGGGGGAGGGGGAAGAGAGGGGAACAGAGGGGGAGGGGGAAGAGAGGGGAAGAGAGGGGGAGGGAGGGGGAGAGGGGGGGGGGAGGGAGGGGAGGGGGAGAGGGGGAGGGAGGGAGGGGGAGAGGGGGAGGGAGGGGGGGGAGGGGGGAGGGGGAGAGAGAGGGAGGGAGGGAGGGGGAGAGGGGGAGGGAGGGAGGGGGAGAGGGGGAGGGAGGGAGGGGGAGGGAGGTAGGTAGGGGGAGAGGGGGAGGGGAAAGGAGAGAGGAGGGGAAGGGAAAGGAGGGAGGAGAGAGGAGGGGAAGGGAAAGGAGGGAGGAGAGAGGAGGGGAAGGGAAAGGAGGGAGGAGAGAGGAGGGGAAGGGAAAGGAGGGGGAGAGGAGGGAGGGGAAGGGAGAGGAGGGAGGGGAAGGGAGGGGAGGGAGAGGGGGAGAGGGAGGGGGAGGGAGAAGGAGAGGAGAGGGGGAGGGAGAGGGGAGGGGGAGGGGGAGGGGGAGGGGGAGGGAGAGGGGGAGGGAAAGGAGAGGGGGAGGGAGAGGGAGAGGAGAGGGTGAGGGAGAGGAGAGGGGGAGGGAGAGAGGGTGGTAGAGGGGGAGGGAGAGGGAGAGGAGAGGGGGAGGGAGAGGAGAGGGTAAGGGAGAGAGGGAAGGAGAGGGGGAGGGAGAGAGGGAAGGAGAGGGAGGGGGAGGGAGAGGAGGAGAGGGAGAGGGGGAGGGAGAGGAGGAGAGGGAGAGGGGGAGGGAGAGGGGGAGGGAGAGAGGGGGAGGGAGAGGGGGAGAGGGGGAGGGAGAGGAGAGGGGGAGGGAGAGAGGGAGGGAGAGGGAGGGGGAGTGAGAGGGAGAGGGAGAGGGGGAGGGAGAGGAGGAGAGGGAGAGGGGGAGGGAGAGGAGGAGAGGGAGAGGGGGAGGGAGAGGGGGAGGGAGAGGGGGGAGGACGATGCCGGATGCCCCAACTCATTCATTCAATTGTGAAACAAAGCCTATCGCTTGATGATGAGCGACAATTGGTCCATACCAGAACGAAAGGGAACCCGATTGAGTCAACGGGCGTCCCACATCCTGGTCTGACACATACCTGTCGCTAACACCCGACCCACGCTAGCACAGGTGTTCCAATAAAGCAGCTCGTACAGTCCATGGGCACTATTGTGACCTTATACACGCCACACACCTATATCATTGCTCAAGGGAGACAGTAACACATTGTTACTAAAGATTCCATATTGTGAATGGGGCAAGACCCCGGACTTTTTGCGCGAGAGGTCGCGACACTAACACCAACAATCAACCAGGCTAGCGAGTAAGCGAGGTCATTGGCGTGTTTGTGTTTACCTGTGGTATAGAGTAAGGGAACAATCCTCACCGAGTTTTGTATATTATTCTCCAATTATGTCATGTCCTTTTAAAATCAAGCGTGATTTCAATTTGCGCTTTGCTTCACATCCCAGACCATCTCAGAAATTTTCGTTCCTGTATTTTTTCACGTATTTCTGATATGTTACGCATATTATTCAAATTGTAACCTATGTTCTCTTGACGCCTTCCTATTTCAAATGAAAACGTCTTCTGTCATTTGCGTGCTTGTGTGTGTGTGTGTGTGTGTGTGTGTGTGTGTGTGTGTGTGTGTGTGTGTGTGTGTGTGTGTGTGTGTGTGTGTGTGTGTGTGTGTGTACGTGTGTGTACGTGTGTGTGTGTGTAGGTGCGCGTATAAAGTCAAATTCAAACATATAAACTTGCATGTGTCTACAATGAACACAGAAACCACACAACACATTCATAGCCCCATGTGTACATACACATGTACACGTACATGTGTACATGCCCACGTGCATGTTCGCACCTGCGTTTCATGGAAAACTTCTTTCATTCAAGAAGCGTTGTCCAGTGAATGGAGACAGGACCAATTCATTCACAATCAAGATCCGCCACTGCCTACGCAAGCGTGACCACACTCCGGGAGAACAAAATCCACGCGTCCCACTTACATGGCACAAAGCCCCACCCCCTTCCCCCCACTTTCCTCCCTCCCCCAGACGCGCAAACAACCTTACCCTCCCCCCCACCCTACGTACACCCGGTCATCCTCCAAGCCAGAAAGTTCAATGAAGGATCGGGATCTCGCAATTGGACGTGGGGCCCACGCAGAGACGCGTCCTACGCTCATACATTCGGGGAAGGCCGTCAGGGCATGTGCAAGTCATGTTATGGAGGTGGGGAACCTACGCCAGGAGGCGCGTAGCTATGGTGCCAAGGCCGTCACGTGTGCTCTATGCGCCTGAACTGTTGGGAATCGGAGGGGAGTGCGGGATTCGAACCCAAATCTAAGCCAATGTGAGACCAGCACACATCTGATTATGC
>NC_134802.1:34197041-34199119 GCF_046742065.1 Oratosquilla oratoria
TCCCCTCTCCTCCCGCCCCACTCTCCCCTCTCCTTTCTCCCACGCTTACCTCTCCCCCTCCAACGATCTCCCCCCCCCACACACCAGAGGTGCTTCTTCGTCTGCCCCTCTCCCACTCCCTTTCCCTCCGACCCTCTCCCTCTCTCCCCCTTCCTCCTTCCATCCCTAAATCCCTTCCTCTCTCCCTTTCCCCCGACTTCCCTTCCTCGCTACTTCCATTTCAACCTCCATCTCTCTCCCCCTCCCTCCCTACTTCTCTCTCTAAACTTTCCCTCCCTCACACCCTCTCTCTCTCTCTCTCTCTCTCTCTCTCTCTCTCTCAATCCGTCCCTACTTTCTGCCCCATCTTTCCCTAAACCACTTCTGTCCTTCTCGCACTTTCATTTACGTTATTCAAAACTTTCGATTTGTTTCTCCCCCCCCTCCTTTTTAGAGAAGCTTTCCTCAGTATATTCCTGACAAAATTTGTTTTTGTATCTTCATAAACTGGTCCATCTACTTTCAACTTTTGATTCTTACCCTCTGTCTCTGCTTACAAATTCAAAACTACATATTACAAAGGAACAGAAAAACTTTGGTTCATCTTTTTCAAAGTCTATTCTTCTGAGTCTTGTGTATTCATTTATGATTTAATTTTCTTTTAACCATATAGTGTTTTATTGGTTCTCTTATTCCATCTTTCTCCCGTTTTTTCTAAGGAGGAAGTGGTCGTTGTTTCATATCATTGATATTAAAAATATTCTCCTCGATTTCAAGCCTTGAAGTCTTTTTACGCATTCCCCGAGTCGTTACCTTAAGAGAGATCTACTTCTTTTGTATTTTTGTCTCCAAATTACCTCCAATCTAATTTGAAGAATTTCTCAGTTTTATAAAATCTGATTCCCCATTGTTGCACCTTCCTTATCGGTTTGAATCATCTTTCATCTTTACAATCAGTAGAATCATATGGAGTTCTAGATCTACGTGAATCCGCTTTCCCATTATGGCATGTATGGACCTGGTTCTACAGTAACAAATCTAAATTGTTTCATGTTTCACCTCTTCCCACTCATGCTGGTAGACCTACAGTATAACTGCATTGGTCATTACTATATTCAGTAGTGTATTAGCCAAAGATTACTCTCCGCCATGGTCTCATTCGTCCCACTTCACCTCCCCACAGTTGAAGTTTTCCACCAGGACCGGTTTGTCTTCTTTTTTGGTGATAGCCCTAGTGTGTATGTGTCATTTGTCAGCATTTATCAGCAGTACCCAAGCTTCTATCCACCTGGATATTATCACAGGGAAATTATGGAGTCATAAAGGGGGTAAAAAGGTGGTCAACGAGAGGTTTAGTGAAAGTAGTAAGAGGAAGAGGTAATAGAAGACAAGTGATCAGCATTGTGTGTGTGTGTGTGTGTGTGTGTGTGTGTGTGTGTGTGTGTGTGGTCCTTGTGTTCGTGCGCGCGACGGAGCGTTTTGTGTGTGTTGTGTGTGTGTGTGTGTATTCACCTTGGTCTTTGGATCACGTGTTGGACTCTGTGGATCGACAGTTTATTTCCCTCCCGGGGAAGAGCTCAGAGCTCGTATGACCGATCTTCAATGGGTAATGCATATGACCTTACACACACCCAACACACACACACCCAACTCCCCGCCCCAACGAGATGTCTTTCAGAGGTAATGACCCGAAGCCGCCAGCCGATACGAAATAATTTCGGCCCTGGGCAGGATTCGAACCAGGGTAATGCTCGAGGCACCACCGTGCTGGCAAATTCCAGCGCTCTACCAACCGCGCCACCGAGTGTGGTGTGCAGGCGTATGCGTGCATTTACACATTTCAATATCCTTTATTGAAACAACTTTTCAACTAATCTTAAACCGGCAAAAGATGTCATTACACGATACTAACCCTACTTCTACAAAATTTCAATACGGTATCATATGGATTGTTTGCAAAACGATAACCCGGCAACCACAGCTCCTTATATTAACAGATGTGCTCCTCTTTCGATCTGGTCATCAAACTTCAGAATAAGCGATGGACGCATATGGTGTAAACCCTACAATCACAAAGCTAATGACCTAGTTCTGGCAAT
>NC_134802.1:34199619-34212119 GCF_046742065.1 Oratosquilla oratoria
CATTATATATATGCATATGCACACATATACTTACCACGTGTGATGTGTGTGTGAGTGTTTGGTGTGTGTGTGTGTGTGTGTCCTGTGTGTGTGTGTGTGTGTGTGGTAGCGTGTATGTTTTTTTTTTGGTGGGTGTGTGTGTGTGTGCGTGTATGTGTGTGTGTATGCGCATGTTTGAGTGGGCGTTCGCGCGCCCGAGTGTAAATGCGTACCTCCGTGGGTATGTGTCCGTGCGTGCGCGTATACACAAGAAGAGTATTAGCGTTAGTGTGAAAACTTCACAAAATCCCCCTGGAAATCTTCTTACTACGTTATAACGCCCCTTACCCTCCCTCACTCCCCTCCCCAAGCCCCGTCTTCCCCTCTTCATGGCTTTTCCCCTCCTTTTCCCCTCCCTCGTCCCCTTCCATTTCTTAAAAATTCCTTTTCCCCTCCCTCGTCCCCTTCCATTTCTTAATAACTCCTTTTCCCCCTCCCTCACCCCCTTCCATTTCCTAATAACTCCTTTTCCCCCCCTCGCCCCCTTTCTTTTCTTAACTCCTTTTCCCCCCCTCGCCCCCTTTCTTTTCTTAACTCCTTTTCCCCTCCCTCGCCCCCTTCCATTTCTTATCAACTCCTTTTCCCCTCCCTCACTCCCTACATTTCTTAATAACCCCTTTTCCCCCTCCCTCGCCCCCTTCCATTTCTTATCAACTCCTTTTCCCCTCCCTCACTCCCTACATTTCTTAATAACCCCTTTTCCCCCTCCCTCGCCCCCTTCCATTTCTTATCAACTCCTTATCACCTCCCTCGCCCTCTTCCATTTCTTATTAACTCCTTTTCCCCTCCCTCACCCCCTTCCATTTCTTAATAACTCATTTTCCCCTCCCTCGCCCCCTTCCATTTCTAAACTCCTTTTCCCCTCCCTCGTCCCCTTCCATTTCCTAATAACTCCGTTTCTCCTCCCTCATCCCCTTCCATTTCTTAACTCCTTTTCCCCTCCCTCGCCCCCTTCCATTTCTAAAATAACTCCTTTTCCCCTCCCTCGTCCCCTTCCATTTCTTAACCCCTTTTCCCCTCCCTCGTCCCCTTCCATTTCCTAATAACTCCTTTTCCCCTCCCTCGTCCCCTTCCATTTCCTAATAACTCCTTTTCCCCTCCCTCGCCCCCTTCCCTTCCACATAGAATTCTTCTTATAGTTTGTGAATATCAACGGGAGTCCATTGCTTGGGTGTGGATCTGTGATCGTGTTAATGTTTAGGCGCGCGTTCGCGTGCGCGCGTGCGCTCATACACTCATTCGCGTTATCTTATCAAATGTGCGTGCTTAGGCCAAGGCACTTTCCCTCTCTGTTTGTTTCCTTGTTTCTCTCTCTCTCTCTCTCTCTCTCTCTCTCTCTCTCTCTCTCTCTCTCTCTCTCTCTCTCTCTCTCTCTCTCTCTCTCTCTCTCTGTCTGTGTCTTTCTCACATTCTATCTCACATTCTATCTGTGTCCATGGCTGTCTCTCTATCTATATCTATCTCAATCAATATACGGCTTTTCATGGACGCCATATGCAGGTTTCACAAGAAACTCGAACACGTCCTATCGCACTACAACACTCCACCCATAACGGCCAATGCACAGTTTGTGGATATTAATGGGAACACGCGCGCAGTTGGCGTGCACGCGCGCGCGTAGGCGTGTTGCCCAGCGTGGGCAGTGCCAACCAATACTAATGATTTTCTGCTTTCTGGAATAAATTTTCATCCAATTGAGAGGAACCCAAATTTGGCCAAAATGAAAATTATCTGCGGCCGACCGTACAGCCATGTTCTCCTCGCTGCTTGCGTATGTATGTATGTATATATGCATGCATGTATAAATGTATATGCGCACATATGAATACTTATGTATATATTGTGTATATATCATGTGTATATACGGTATATACCTGTATATTTTGATTGTGCGCGCGTGCGCGCAGAGTGTTGTTGGTGCGTTGGTGGGGTGTGTTGTATATTATATTTATATTTATATATATATAATAATATATTACAGGTGAACAATGTAATCACACAATTTGTCAACGTGTAAACAACTGTTGTGAGTAGAAAAGACTGGAAAGGGGAATCTATATTTTCGATTGCAAACTGCAATCCTCTTCAGTAGTGATCTACTGAAGAGGATTGCCAGTCTGCAATCGAAATATATAGATTCCCCGTTTTACAGACTTTTCTATCCAACCAGTTGTTTCTACGATTATATATATATTATGATATATATATATATATATATATATATATATATATATATATATATATTATATATATACAACGGAGTTAAACACGACAGCATTTTGGCACTGAGTTAATCTTCTTACTGAGCATTTTCTAATTTTCCTCCCAGTTAGGTCTCATTTCAGGAGGGTGGGCAATACAAGCCTTCCAAATTCTTCCATATTTAATTTAACGTTTCGACTTCAGGGAGTCATCTTCAGAGTTGGTTACAACTTGTAAAACCATTCTGAAGATGACTCCCTGAAGTCGAAACGTTAAATTAAATTATGGAAGAATTTGGAAGGGCTTGTATTTGCCCACCCTCCTGAACTGAGAAACTACGTGAGGAAATTGAAAATCTCAGTAAGAAGATTAAACCAGTGCCAATTGCTGTCGTGTTTAACTCCGTGTGTATTGTGAGAATCTGCGCCCTATTATATATATATATATATATAATATATATATATATATAGTATATATATATATATTATATATATATTCACTGGTGAATTGGCGCCAATCCGGTGGGCGTTGGTGGTCATCAGGGGGTCTTGGGTATCCTGGAAGAGAGACTACCATGGGCAACGGACTGACTTTAGTATACGGAGTCAGAGCTATGCTCACGAGGTCCCGTCTCCATATCAAACATTAACTTAAATTTCTTTATGCAGGTGGACTGGACTATTTCTTATTCCAATACATTCCACGAATTGTTACATCTGTGTGGAAAGTTATTCTTTCTAGCTTCTTGTAGGCAATATGTGTCTCTCATTTTTTGCTACAAATTCTTTGTTTTTTATTCCATACTAGCCACTTTTTTTTTTTTTTTTTATTCTAAGAGCTCGCGTCTATTGTGTAGCAGAGGGCACATACTCGAATGCCAATGTCGTCGGGTAATTGGTCAATTCCCTCTGTATGATGATCGTGGAGTAGCGGTTAGCGTCCTTGCCTTCTAACGATTGCCAAGGCCAAGGGTTCGGCTCCTAGTGGCGTAAAACCCAATAGTCATAAATTCACAATCATGTATTTGTGCATACAAATGTATATGTTTATATATATGAACATGTTTCTATGGCAGAGTTTAGGTATCTTTGCACTATACATTTATCTTGTAACATAAAACTCAGTAACGCAAAGTTTAACTGGGTAATCTTTTTTTTTTTCTTAGGTGATTGAGACCAGTAGGGTAACTCCTTTGCCATCAATGAAAAATGTGTAGGAAAAAATATCAATGAAAAAAAAAAGGAAAACTTAATGCAATAAGGTCGACGGAACCATTTCAATGACATCATTTTCGGTTCTATGGGTTCTTCTCTGTTGGCTCAACCATAAGAGTAAAATTCACACACATACTTTACAGACACACAGACACACAGACACAGACACACACAGACACACACACACACACACACAGACACACACACACACACACAGACACACACACACACACACACACACACACACACACACACACACACAAATGGAGAAATTACAGCTGTCACATTGGAGCAGAGAAGGGAAAGAGGCGACCTGTTGGCCATCTTCAGAATTATGAAAGGGATGGAAGTTCTCGACAGAGATGACCTATTGAAATGGAACAAGAGAGAAACTAGAGGACACGATAAAAAGGTAAAGAAGGACAGTTACAGAAGAGACCTAAAAAAAAAAAGTTTCCCGCACAGAGTGATCGATGTCTGGAACAAACTAAACAGTGAAACAGTGAATGCCAGAACTATACACGAGTTCAAAAATAAATTGGATGTGGAGAGATACGAAAACGGGTCACAACGAGCATAGCTCCCGTCCCGTAAAAATACAACTTAGGTAAATACAACTAGGTAATACACACACACAGACAAACACACACAGACACACACACATACATACACATACACACACACACACTAGATCGGTCATATACGAGTTACGAGCTCTCTTCTGGGAGGGTAATAGCTGTCGATCACGACTCCAACACGTGATCCAAGACCATGTTGATTCACACACACACGTTCGAGGGGAGGCTACCGTGCTAAAAGTATGCGTACATGTGTATGTATTTACCTAATAATAATTGCAGCATGACAGGAGCGAACTATACTCTGTGGGCACAGTCTTATTCCCTGATCATCATGACTCCGTTTTGAATTGGCTTATGGTTCCAGATAGCTAGGGAGATCATCTTTTAAGCTAATCCATGGCTTTACGCATCTCTGAAAAACTTTTCATATCACTGAGATGTGTATGAAATATATTATATATACTGATATAATATATAAACATATATATATATAAATATATATTTATATATATAATACAATATATTATATGTATATAAAACTTATATTAGAATACATAAAAAATATATTTATACATACCTATATATGGATTATACATAAAATGTACATAAATTATTATTTATATTATATATATATTTATATATATATATAGGAAAGAGAGAGAGAGTGAGAGAGAGAGAGAAGCGAGAGACGAAGACTGAGGGAGCGAGAGCGAGATGTGGAGAGGCCGAGAGAGAGAAGAGTGAAGAGAGGAGTGAGAGAGAGAGGCGGAGGAGCGGGAGAGAGAGGAGAGAGTGAGAGAGGAGCGAGTGAGGGAGAGAGAGAAAGGAGAGAGAGGAGAGAGAAAGGACAGAGAGAGAGAGAAGAACGGAGAGAGAGAGCGAGAAAGGAGAGAGAGAATGGAAGACGAGAGAAAGGAGGGAGAGAGAAAGGAGGAGAGAGAAAGGATGAGAGAGAGAGAGAGCAGAGAGGAGGAGGAGAAGATCTGAGAGAGAAGACGATTGACGAGGATGAGAGAGAGAGGACGAGAGAGAGAGATACGCGGAGCAGAGAATGATGAGAGAGAGAGAGAGAGAGAGAGAGAGGATCCCGTCGGCATGCTCCTCCTCCTCCTCCTTTGAGAGAAAGATAAACAAGGAAACAAAGGAGAAATTAAAGAAAATAATAAAGAAAATAGGGAAGGAAGGAAGGAAGAGCAAGGAAACAAAGAAGGATGTTGCCCTTGGTCTAAGCACTCACATCTGATAAGATAACGCGAGTGAGTGTGTCAGCGCGCGCGCTGAAACATCAAGGCTGCTTTCACACGAGCGTTTCCGTACGCGCGTTCGGGTGCGCCGCGTTTTAACTTCCAATGGAGTTCAATGGGACCGCAAAACGCGTCGTGTGAAAGGTCCCATTGAACTCTATTGAAAGTTAAAACGCGGCGCACCCGAACGCGCGTACGGAAACGCTTGTTTGAAAGCGGTCTAACGCTATCACAGATCCATCCAGGCTACGGACGCCAGATGCTGGTTTCACAAGAAACTCGAACACGTCCTCTCGCACTACAACATTCTACCTATATCATCGACCAATGTAACAAAAACTCTTCCCTGGACAACACGGCGATCGTGGCCGGTTCCCTATGGGCCGCGGATTTTTCGCCAACTTGAGACCTTTTCCCTCTCCTTGTGTACACTGCGCCCCCACCCCCCGGCAACACCCCTCCCCTCAGACTCTCGCCCCGTGTATGGGCGTACGTGGGCGTACGTCCGCGTGCGCAAACGCGTGTATGCGCGTACGAAAGCGCGTGTACGCGCGTACGCACGCAGACAGGCATGCAAACGACAGCGAGCAATTGACCTGACAGTGGACGAAGATGAAAACGAGAGGAGGACCTTTTCGAAGCTCTAATTTCAGGTCGTTCCAGCGACCCCCCCCCCACCAACCCCACTCCATCCCCCCCCCTCCCCCCTAAGCCAACGGAACGCCAGGCTCTCATGGCGTCTAAAACTGACGCAGAAAACTGACGCATCCAATGGTTATATTCCCAGTGCCTATATTGCCAGTCCCTATACTGTCAGTATTTCTATTGGCAATACCTATACCAGTGTCTATACTGTCAGTGCCTATACCGCCTATATTTCTATTGGCAGTACCTATAATGCCGGTATTTCTATTGACAGTATTTAAACTGCCAGAATCCCTATTGACAGTATTTATACTGACAGAATCTCTATTGACAGTACCTATACTTCCAATATCTATACTGACAGTACCTATACTTCCAATATCTATATTGACAGTACCTATACTTCCAATATCTATATTAACAGTACCTATACTTCCAATATCTATATTGACAGTACCTATACTTCCAATATCTATATTGACAGTACCTATACTTCCAATATCTATATTGACAGTATCTATTCTTCCAATATCTATACTGACAGTACCTATACTTCCAATATCTATATTGACAGTATCTATATTGCCAATATCTATATTGACAGTACCTATACTTCCAATATCTATATTGACTGTACCTATATTGCCAATATCTACCGTATGAATAAAAATGACATCTTTCAAATAGGTAGGTAGGTAGGTAAGAAGACAGATGAGGAAGAAGGCAGATAGGAAGGTAGGTAGGTAGATAGGTAGGAAGGTACGTAGGCAGGCAGGCAGGTAGGTATAAACGTAGGCAGGCAGGCAGGTAGGTATAAATGTAGGCAGGCAGGTAAGCAGGTAGGTAAAGAATGCGCATGGCTAGAGTAATCAGAGTGGGTATGTAGTTAATCAGGTGGAGTCGAAGTAAGTTTCTATTTCAAGTAGCAAAAGCAACTAGCATGCTAGGAAGGTAGGCAGGCAGGAAGGTAGGCAGGCAGTGAAGGTATGCAGGCAGAGAAGGTAGGCAGGCAGGCTGGTAGGCATCTTCGGGCAGGAAGGTAGCAGGGCAGGAAGGAAGGCATGGGCAGGAAGGTAGGCAGGCAGGAAGGTAGGCACACGGTCACGGACACACGGACTCACGCGCGTGCGCACACACACACACACACACACACACTACACACAAACATACGCACACACTACACACAAACATACACATGCAAGTATACACGTGTACGTGTGGACAAGTGTGTGTGTGTGTGTGTGTGTGTGTGTGTGTGTGTGTGTGTGTGTGTGTGTGTGTGTGTGTGTGTGTGTGTGTGTGTGTGTGTGTGTGTGTGTGTGTGGATGTGTGTGGGTGTGTGTGTGGGTGTGTGTGTGTGTGTGTGTGTGTGTGGGTGTGTGTGTGTGTGTGTGTGAGTGTGTGTGTGTTGTGTGTCTTGCACCGCAGGCACTGGAAGGTAGGCAGGCAGGCAGGCTAGCTCTAGGAAAGGTAGGCAGTGCAGGAGGTAGGCAGGCAATGTGGGTAAATGGTAGGCAGGCAGGAAGGTTGGTAGGCAGGAAGGTAGGCAGGCAGGAAGGTAGGCAGGCAGGAAGGTAGGTAGGCAGGAAGGTAGGCAGGCAGGAAGGTAGGCAGGCAGGAAGGTAGGCAGGCAGGAAGGTAGGCAGGCAGGAAGGTAGGCAGGCAGGAAGGTAGGCAGGCAGGAAGGTAGGCAGGCAGGAAGGTAGGTAGGCAGGTAGGCAGGCAGGAAAGTAGGCAGGAAAGTAGGCAGGAAAGTAGGTAGGTAGGTAGGCAGGCAGGTGAGTAAGCAGGTGGGTAGGTAATCAGGTAGGTAATCAGGTGGGCAGGTAGGTACGCAGGAAGGTAGGCAGGCAGGCAGGCAGGCAGATAGGTAGGTGGGTAAGAAGGTAGGTAACCAGGTGGGTGGGTAGGTAGGTAGGCAGGAAGGTAGGCAGGCAGATAGACAGTTACGTAGGTAGGTATGTAGGTAGGTAGGTAGGTAGGCAGGCAGGTAGGTAGGTAGGCAGGCAGGCAGGCAGGCAGGCAGGCAGTATTTGGGTAGGTGGGCAGTTACGTAGGTAGTTAGGCAGGCAGGCAGTAAGTAGGAGGGCATCAGTCTGATAATTAGGCAGTCAGACATCAGAAAAGGCAAGCAAAGTAGATAGGTAAGCGGCTGGGCAAGATAAGGAAGTAAATGGGTACAAACTGGAAGGTAGACAAGATAGAGGCAATTACGTAGGTTAGCAAGCTCATTACCCAATCAGAACCCTCATCACGGGCCGAAAAAAAAATACATATAACTTACTATTACTTCCGTCATTATTACAAAGATAATTGTCTTGCTTACGTCGACACATGCATGGAACTAACTACGCATATCCCGTTCGTGACCAGAAACATTTCTCTTGGCTCTCCGAGCGACATGACGTCACAGGTTCACCTCTACATGACGTCACAAGGACCCGCCTTCCTCACTCTGCAGGAAGCTTTCGCTAGGAACAAAAGGTTCTGTGGTTTTCATAGCGACCTATTGGTCCTTGAGGTGGCCTGGAGGGAGCCAGGAGGTCACTGAAGAGTCTGAGAAATAGAGAGAGGCAGAGAGAGAGAGAGAGAGGCAGAGAGAGAGAGAGAGAGAGGACTGAGTTAGAGGCAGGACTTCAGAAAAGGGACGTGGAAATACTTTATTTGCTTTAAAGAAGATAGGACCATTCCAATATCTGCAGCAGTGGACTCCCCCACCTCTCCTCCACCCGCCTCTCCTCCACCCGCCTCTCCTCCACCCACCTCTCCTCCACCCACCTCTCCTCCACCCACCTCTCCTCCACCCACCTCTCCTCCACCCACCTCTCCTCCACCCACCTCTCCTCCACCCACCTCTCCTCCACCCACCTCTCCTCCACCCACCTCTCCTCCACCCACCTACCCGTCTCTCCTCCACCCACCCACCTCTCCACCTTTTCACCCACAACTTTCGACCCTCCACGCGCCCCCGGCTTCTACCTCTTTCGTCCACCATGAAAACTCCACCAATGCATCGAACAAATCTCCTAAAAACACCAATAACAAAAACAATAGATCAAAATACAACTAAAAATATATATGTATATAAAACCAAAACCAAAAACAAAAATAAAAACAAAAAATTAACAAAATACAAAAACAACAAAACCAATAACAAAAACAACAATAACAAAAACAACAGCAAAAACAATAAAACTAACAAATTATCAACAATAATGACTAAGGCAAAAACAATATAATTCAGTACGATGGCACATCAAAAGCATTTTCCTTTAGCAAGCGGCAGCCGAGTTGATTAATCTACTTCGTGGACAGGCGTCGATACGACTTGTTTCAACTATTATGATTTCCGCCACTCCATCGCAATCGAGTTAACAACGAAAAAAAAAACACAGCTGGGGCGCCTGGACTTCACTGGTTACAAGACTTAGAAATGAACAATATCTAAATGATAAATTGTCAATATCCTTCTCGAATATCAAGTCAATATCCTAAGTATTGTAAAGATATTTATCACGTTTACATACATCAATAACCATCTTCATATTGTCAAAACGAACAATATATACATATATATATATATATATATATATATATATATATATATATATATATATATCTCCAGAGCGGGGACGGGACCCTACGACGACGGAATTTCGAGGACCCAGAGGTGAGCGAGGACAAACTGTGACGTATCTATGACGTCATCTTTCTCCATCGAGGCGGAAGTGACGTCACATTTCATCCTCTGAGGCCTAGAATACATACATGAAATACATCTAATGTATTTCATATGACGATCTACAGGTGTATTAACGAAAATAGTTTGAAATACATAAAAAATAGAACTTATTAATCGGTTGTATCCTAATGTAGTTTCCGTTCAGTGGTATGCAATCCCGACACCACGCAGTCATACTCCATCCACCCACTCCCTATCCACTTCCACTCTTTCCACACCTCCTCCACTGCCCCTCTCCCTCCCATACTCCCTCCTCCACATCTCTTCCGTCCTTCCCTCCTGCCTTCCGTCCTTCCTTCCATCCTTCCTTCCGTCCTTCCTTCCGTCCTGCCTTCCTTCCTTCCGTCCTTCCTTCCTTCCTTCCGTCCTGCCTTCCTTCCTTCCGTCCTGCCTTCCTTCCTTCCTGCCTCCCTTCCTTCCTTCCTGTCTCGTATCTTTACACATCAACGCCCAATTCTTCTTCCACCCTGCTTAACTGTTACCACCTTACATTCCTATTAAGGAGGTGGAAGAATAGGAGGAAGAATAGGAGGAACAAAAGGAGGAGGAAGAAAGAGGAAGAGAAAAAGGGAAGATGATGAGTCAAAATAGAGGGAGAGGGAAGATGAGGAGGCAAAAGAGAGGGAGAGGGAAGACGAAGAGTAAGAAGTGAAGGACCAAGAGAAAAAGAGGAAAGAAGAGGAGACAAAGAAGAGAGGGAGGAGGAGGAGGAGGAGGAGGGGGAGGAGGAGGGGGATGAGGAGGAGGGGGAGGAGGAGGAGGAGGGGGAGGAGGAGGATGGGGGAGGCGGAGGCGGGGGAGGAGGCGGAGGGGGAAGCGGGGCGACGGGTGGAGGAGGGGGGGGAAGAAGGAGGAGGGGGAGGAGAGGATGGAGGAGGAGGAGGGGGGAGGAGGAGGGGGAGGAGGAGGAGGCGGTGGGGGAAGAAGGAGGGGGAGGTGAGGGAGGAGGAGGCGAGGAGAGGAGGAGGGGAGGAAAGGGGGGGGGGGAGGAGGAGGGGGGAGGAGGAGGAAAGGAGGAGGAGGCGGAGGAGGAGGGGGAGGAGGAGGAGGGGAGGTAGGAGGGGAGGAGGAGGAGGGGAGGAGGAGGGGGAGGAGGAGGTGGGAGGAGGAGGGGGAGTAGGTGGAGGAGGAGGGGGAGGAGGAGGAGGGGAGGAGGAGGGGGAGGAGGGGGAGGAGGAGGAAGAAGGAGGCAGGAGGTGGGGGGCGGAGGGAGGAGAGGAGGAGGGAGGAGGGGGCGGAGGCGGACGGGGGGCGGAAGGAGGAGGGGGAGGATGGTGAAGGAGGAGGAGGGGAAGGAGGAGGAGGAGGGGGAGGAGGAGGAGGGGGAGAGATGGAGGAGGAGGGGAGGAGGAGGGGAGGAGGAGGACGGGGGGAGGAGGAGGGGGGGAGGGAGGAGGGTGGAGGAGGAGGGGGAGGAGGGAGGAGGGAGAGGAGGAGGGGGAGGAGGAGGGAGAGGAGGAGGGAGGAGGAGGGGGAGGAGGAGGAGGGGAGGAGGAGAGGAGGAGGAGGGAGAGGGGGAGGAGGAGGGGGAGGAGGAGGGGGAGGAGGAGGGGGAGGAGGAGGGGGGGAGGAGGAGGGGGAGGGACAAGGTGGGGAACGATGACGGAGAGAAGCTGGGGGGGAGGAAAAGGTAGGGAGGAGGAGGAGGAGTGAATCAAACCAGGAAATGGACGAGAGGAACATGAGGGAGGAAGAGGAGAGAGGAACAGAAGGATGGGGAGGAGGGAGGAGGAGGAAGAGGAGGTGAGGAAGAGGAAGGGAGGAAGATGAGGAAGAGGAAGAGAGGAGGAAGAGGAGGAAGAGGGAAGCGGAGGAAAGGAAGAGGAGGAAGAGGAGGTGGAGGAGGAGGTGAGGAAGATGGAGGAGGAGAGGAGAGGGGCAAGGGAGGAAAGAGGAAGAGGAAGAGGAGGAATAGGAGGAGGACGGTAAGAGGAGGAGGAGGGAGGAGGAAGAGGATGAGGAGGAAGAGGAGGAGGGGGAGGGAGGGAGACGGAGGAGGAGGGTGGAGGAGGGAGGAGGAGGGAGGAGGAGGGGGAGGAGGAAGGAGGAGGAAGGAGGAGGAAGGAGGAGGAAGGAGGAGGGAAGGAGGCAAGTAAAGTTTAATCCCAAACAAGTTTCTCTCGTGTCAAAGAGGATGAGAGAGGAGGAGGAGAAGAGAGCAGGAACTAGAGGAACAGGAGGAGGAAGGAGGAGGAAGGAGGAGGAAGGAGGAGGAGGAAGGAGGAGGAGGAAGGAGGAGGAGGAAGGAGGAGGAGGAAAGAGGAGGAGGAGGAAAGAGGAGGAGGAGGAAGGAGGAGGAGGAAGGAGGAGGAGGAAAGAGGAGGAGGAAAGATGAGGAGGAGGAGGAAAGAGGAGGAGGAGGAAAGAGGAGGAGGAGGAAAGAGGAGGAGAAAGAGGAGGAGTAAGAGGAGGAGAAAGAGGAGAAATAGAAGGAAGAGTAGGAAGAGGAGGAAGGAGAAAGAGAAGGAAGAGGAGGAAGAGGGGAGGAAGACAAGGAGAGGGGAGGGCGGAGGAGAGGAGAGGGGAGGGCGGAGGAGGGGGGGCGGAGGAGGAGGGGGGGGCGGAGGAGGAGGGGGCGGAGAGAGGAGGGGGCGGAGGAGGAGGAGGGGGCGGAGGAGTGGGAGGAGGAGGCGGACGGCGGAGGAGGAGGCGGAGGAGTAGGGAGGAGGCGGAGGAGGAGGGGAGGAGGAGGAGGAGGAGGAGGAGGGAGGAGGAGGAGGAGGAGGAGGAGGGAGGAGGAGGAGGGAGGAGGAGGAGGGAGGAGGAGGAGGGAGGAGGAGGAGGAGGAGGAGGGAGGAGGAGGAGGAGGAGGGAGGAGGAGGAGGAGGAGGAG
>NC_134802.1:34217119-34382119 GCF_046742065.1 Oratosquilla oratoria
TCTCCCTCTCCCCGTCTCTCTCCCTCTCCACGTCTCTCTCTCTCTCCACGTCTGTCTCTCTCTCCCCGTCTCTGTCTCTCTCTCCCCGTCTCTGTCTCTCTCTCCCCGTCTCTGTCTCTCTCTCCCCGTCTCTGTCTCTCTCTCTCCCCGTCTCTGTCTCTCTCTCTCCCCGTCTCTGTCTCTCTCTCTCCCCGTCTCTGTCTCTCTCTCTCCCCGTCTCTGTCTCTCTCTCTCCCCGTCTCTGTCTCTCTCTCTCCCCGTCTCTGTCTCTCTCCCCGTCTCTGTCTCTCCCTCTCTCCGTCTCTCTCTCCGTCTCTCCGTCCCTCTTCCTCTCTTTCCTCTCTCTTCTATCTCTCCAGGTTCGAGGCAGCCCACTTAAAAACTAAAACCCCCGTGGTTGGTAAATGTAGTTAATCTGGTCGTTCATTCGTTTACTATATTTCTTATTATATATTTTTTTTATCTTATCTCATTCTATTCCTATTCTATTTCATTTACCTTTTTATTTTATTTTATTGCTTTGCTTCATTTCATATTATTCTCTTATTTTCTGCTGGTCGTCTTTTCTGACATAAGAACATACAAATGAAGGAGACTGCAAGAGACCATATGACCTACATTAGGCAGTTCCATGTCCAATACCACCTATCTTCCCCATCCATAAAATTATATAAGCTTTTCTTAAAACAACCGACAGTTTCAGCGCTCACTAACTACCTGGTTACCAAGTCTAATCACCTCGTTAACCACACTGTCGGTAAACCAATTCTTGACGATATCCTTCTTAAACCTAAAAATCTCCAATTTAGTTCAATTGCTACGAGTCCTTCCCTGTTGTCTTAATATGATGACCTTGCCTGTATCACCCTTGTGGGCAAGGTCATCATATTAAGACAGCAGGGCAGGACTCGTAGTCAAGGATTTTAGAATAAAGAAGGATATTGTTACTAAGTCCATCTTACCTCCTAGGCCCTCTCTGACGTTCCTGTTACGTGCCAAGGAAGTTTCCCCCTTGCACGTGGGATAGCCGGATCAAGGCAGGACGAGTCCGTCTTCTCGCTGAGAAGAGCGGTCCAATCCCAAATTGCTTCGCTGTTGTGTTGTGTTGTGTTGTGTGTGTTGTGTGTGTTGTGTGTGTTGTGTGTGTTGTGTGTGTTTGTGTGTGTTTGTGTGTGTTGTGTGTGTTGTGTGTGTTGTGTGTGTTGTGTGTGTTTGTGTGTGTTGTGTGTGTTGTGTGTGTTGTGTGTGTTGTGTTGTGTTGTGTTGTGTTGTGTTGTGTTGTGTTGTGTGTGTTTGTGTTGTGTGTGTTTCACCATGGTCTTAAACCCAGTGCTGGATTCGTGATCGACAACAATTTCCCTCCCAGAAGAGAGCTCAGAGCTCATGTATGACTGATCTATGGGTAGTGCTGTGAGCCCACACGTACACACACAACCAATTCCCCGCCCACGAGAGTTGGAGTGACAACTCGCAGCGCAGCGATACTAAAATTATTTAAGCTCTGAGTGGAATTCGAACCCGGACCGCCATAGTGGCAAAGGGGAACTCTAACCACTGCGCCACGAGGTGTGTGTGTGTGTGTGTGTGTGTGTGTGTGTGTGTGTGTGTGTGTGTGTGTGTGTGTGTGTGTGTGTGTGTGTGTGTGTGTGTGTGTGTGTGTGTGTGTGTGTGTGTGTGTGTGTGTGTGTGTGTGTGTATGCGCGCGCGCGTTTGTGTTCATGTGTGTACGTTTGTGTGTGTATATGTGCGTACATGTGCACGTGTGCACGCGAAAGTGTGTTTGCCTATGCGTGCACGCGAAAGTGTGTTTTTGCGTGCACGCGCGTGCGAATATTGTGTGTATATTTAAGCTCTGTAGCTTTACTTATTAATTTACCTTTTATATTTTTTCTTCTTAAGCGTTAGTCTTCAATCCTAAAAATTGCGTAACTCTGGTCCGTAAGGACATTACTAAAGTCCCAAAAATATTCAATGCAAAATTTTTTGTATTCAATATATAGAATCTCCATCAAGTTAACTTGGACAGGATATCTAGTTGGTGACGTCAGGAATCTCCACCAGGAGGCGCTTAACTGCGTCCGAAGACACCATCATTGCTCTATGTAACCAAGAGAGGCTGGCGAAAGGCGTTGGGAATCGTACCCAAGGTGTCACAGTGGCGCATGTGTATGACCTCACAAAAAATAGAAAAATAACAAATGGGAAAGAAAGAAAAAAATCCTCTCTCCTCAACCCTCTCCCCTTCCGACTCTTTCCCTCTCCCCTCCTCTCTTCGTCTCTCTCACTTTCTCACTCTCTTTCCCTCTCCCCTCCTCTCTTCGTCTCTCTCACTTTCTCACTCTTTCCCTCTTCCCTCCTCTCTCCTTCTGTCCCAACAGCCTGGAAGATATGCGGAAGACTCGTTTCACACGTACCGACTTTTCGCCGTGCGCCGTCCACGACACGACGTCGTGCTCTCGAGTAACCATGGTAGTCTATGGACGTTTTCACACGTGGTAGTGATGTATGAAAGGGTCCAAAGACACCCATGATTATTGAGAGCACGACGTCGTGCCGTGGACGGCACACGGCGAAAAGTCGATACGTGCATGTGCGTGTGCATTGGTACCTATGTATATAAATGTGTGTGCGTGCGTTAGGTGTGTTTGTTTGTTTGTTACGTTTATTAAGTCTGCAACTTCACTCCCTATCCCATTTCCCACGATGTGGGAAGTGGAAAACCCCTGTAGGACAAGCCCTGTCAGTTGCGGCAAGCCGCTGTTTTTTTTTTTTTTTTTTTTCTAACCGATGTTTGGGTCCCCTCCCCACCTGGCCAGAGCTCTCGGGAACTAACGTAGAAAGCACTGGGCGGGTCCCGGGAATTGAACTCACGACCACTTGCTCACGAGTTCGACACGGTAGCCACTGGGCTACCGCGCGGCCCTTAGGCCGCTTTGACACGAGCGTTTCCGTACGCGCGTTCGGGTGCGCCGCGTTTTAACTTTCCATGGACTTCGATGGGACCTTTCACACGACGCGTTTTGGGGTCCCATTGAACTCCATTGGAAGTTAAAACGCGGTGCACCCGAACGCGCGTACGGAAACGTTCATGGGAAAGCGGCCTTTCTGTCTGCCGCCAAGTGGTTTCATTCAGCTAAGCGATGACCCGTCGCCGCTGCTGCTGCTGCTGCCGTCGCCGTCGCCGTCGCCGCTGCTGCTGCTGCCGTCGCCGTCGCCGCTGCTGCTGCTGCCGTCGCCGTCGCCGTCGCCGCTGCTGCTGCTGCTGCCGTCGCCGTCGCCGCTGCTGCCGTCGCCGTCGCCGTCGCCGCCGCCGCTGCTGCTGCTGCCGTCGCCGTCGCCATCGCCGCTGCTGCTGCTGCTGCTGCCGTCGCTGCTGCTGCTGCTGCTGCCGTCGCTGCTGCCGTCGCTGCTGCCGTCGCTGCTGCCGTCGCTGCTGCTGCTGCTGCTGCTGCCGTCGCTGCTGCTGCTGCTGCTGCTGCCGTCGCTGCTGCTGCTGCTGCTGCTGCCGTCGCTGCTGCTGCTGCTGCTGCTGCTGCTGCTGCCGTCGCTGCTGCTGCCGTCGCTGCTGCTGCTGCTGCTGCTGCTGCTGCTGCTGCCGCCGCCAACCCCTCCCCACCTCCCCCGTCACATCATTCAACATCCTTCATCATCGTCATCACCATCATCAGCGTCACCCGCCTCTTCTTCCTCATATTCATCTTCATCTTCCTCTTCCTCCCCTTCCCTCTCCTCCTCCCCCTCTTACTCCCATTCCCTCTCCTCTTCCCCTTTCCTTTCCTCCTCTTCCTTCTCCTTCTGCTCCCCTCTCCTCCTCTTCCTCCAGCTTCCTTCCCCTCCTGCTCCCCTTCCTCCTCCTCCTCCTCCTGCTTCCCTCTCCTCCTCTTCCTTCTCCCGCTTCCCTCACCTCTTCCTTCTCCTTCCACTTCCCTCTTCTTCTTCCTCTTCCTCCTCATCTGGGTCACGACCCGAGGAAGCCAGGATCTTCCCGCCCGTACCCAGCCGAGTGCCGCCTAGTCATGCACAAACAAGTTGCTCTTCTCCTTCCTTCTCCTTCTCCATCTCCTCCTCCTCCTCCTCCTCTCTCCGTCTCTCTCACTTTCTCACTCTTTGCCTCTCTCCGTCTCTCACACTCTCTCCGTCTCTCACTTTCTCACTCTCTTTCCCTCTCCCCTCCTCTCTTCGTCTCTCTCACTCTTTCTTTCCCTCTCTCCTCAACCCTCTCTCCTTCTGACTCTTTCCCTCTCCCCTACTCTCTTCGTCTCTCATTTTCTCAGTCTTTCCCTCTCCCCTCCTCTCTCCCGTTCTTTTTCTTTCTCTCTCCCCTCCTCTCTCCGTCTCTCTCACTTTCTGACTCATTCTTTCCCTCTCCCCTCCTCTCTCTCTTCCCTCTCCCCTCTCCGTCTCTCACTTTCTTTCCTCTCCAATCCTCTCCCCCCTTTCTCACTTTTCCCCTCTCCTCTCCTCTCCTCTCCTCTCTCCCGTTCTTACTCTTTCTTTCCCTCTCTCTCTCTCTCTCTCTCTCTCTCTCTCTCACACACACACACCTCTTTCTCACTCTTTCCATCTCCCCTCCTCTCCCCGTCTCTTACTTTCTCACTTTCTTTCCCTCTCCCCTCCTCTCTCCGTCTCTCTTTCCTACTCTTTCTTTCCCTCTCCCTCTTCCCTCCTCTTTCTCTCACTATGTACTATAGACCTACCTATATCTATACATTTCCCTTTCTCCCTCCCTCCCTTTCTAACTCTTTCTTTCCCTCTCCCTTCCCCTCTCTCTCTCTTCCCTCCTCTCTCTATATATAGATCTACGAGTACATATACCCAAAAATCTATACATTTCCCTCTCTCCCCTTACATGTATCAATATATATCCCCCCCTCTCTCTCTCTCTCTCTTACCTACCACCTCCCCCTGCCCACCCCCCAGCCCACACTCGGGGGAGAGGGGGGGAGAGGGAGGGAGAGGGGGGAGAGGGAGGGAGAGGGGGAGAGGGGGGGAGGGGGGAGGGGGAGAGGGGGAGAGGGGGGAGAGGGGGAGGGGGGAGAGGGGGAGGGGGGAGAGGGGGAGAGGGGGAGAGGGGGGAGGGGGAGAGGGGGGAGAGGGGGAGCAGCTCTCGACCCTTCTTTCAAACAATGAAAGGGACTATTTTCGTTCCGTCCGACAACTGTTTTTCGTCAGATGATTCGCGATGAAGAGCTCCACGTGCGCTAGGGCACGCACTGGCATCATCATCATCATCATCATCATCCTTTCCTCCTACTCCCCCTCCTCCTCTTCCCCCTTCCTTCCTCCTCTTCCTCCCCCTCCACGTGTGCTAGGGCACGCACTGGCATCATCATCATCATCCTATTCTCCTACTCCCCCTCCTCCTCTTCCCCCTTCCTTCCTCCTCTTCCTCCCCCTCCACGTGTGCTAGGGCACGCACTGGCATCATCATCCTTTCCTCCTACTCCACCTCCTCCTCTTCCCCCTTCCTCCTCCTCTTCCCCCTTCCTCCTCCTCTTCCCCCTTCCTCCTCCTCTTCCCCCTTCCTCCTCCTCTTCCCCCTTCCTCCTCCTCTTCCTCCCCCTCCTCCTCTTCCCCTTACTCCTCTCCCTACCCCTCCTATGGGAGACTTTAACTTACCGGTGAAGAGATGGGGTGAAGATTTGAGTTCACATACAGGACGAGACTTGTATAGTAACTTACTGGAAAGTGGCTTCCACCAAGGCGTAAACAGCTCTACTCGAGAAAATAATATCCTTGACCTAATATTTTCTACAACAGAGAATCTTGTAAACGAAGTAAATGTCGGCCCAATATTCAGCACTAGAGATCATCGTACCATCACATTCAAAACTAAAATAGAAGCCAGTTTATCTAAGACCAGCAAAGAAAAAGTACCCGACTTCCGTAAAGCTAATTTCAATCGACTCCGATCATTACTAGAAAACTCAGACTGGAGTACAACTTCGAACGAGATTGATATTGATAAAGCGTGGGAAAACTTCACCACGGACCTAAACAATGCTGTAAATCTCTGTTCCCTATCGTGAGAGACGTCCGGCAACAAATAAACCAAAGTGGTGGAATAGGGAAATTAGTAATAACCTCTCGTAAAAAGAGTGCGTACAAAAAGTATTTATCAACCAAAAGCCAAGACGATAAACTAACACTAGACAGAATTCGCCGCGAAACCAAAACACTGATAAAGCGTAGTAAGAAAGATCTTGAAGAGTATATTGCTGAGGCAAGCAAGTCGAACCCTAAAGAATTCTATATCTATGCGAATAAGAAGAAAACGCTTACCTGCGGCATTGGACCACTAAATGACGATGAAGGTAAACATACGGATGATGAAAATGAGATGGCCTCAATCCTTAATAATTTTTTTGCATCCGTCTTCACAGACGAGGATTGCTCAGTGTATCAGCCACCAGAACATAAAATGTCCCAAAACGTTTTAAATCAACTCGTAATTACCGAAAGTGATGTACAAGTGATTGATAATCTCAAAATAAATAAAGTTTTGGGACCTGACAAAATTTCACCTAGAATTCTGCGATAAATCAAAAATCAAATCAGTAAACCCTTGTGCATCCTTTTCACCAAATCTTTAATACTTGGTAAAGTCCCATCAGATTGGAAATGTGCTAACGTAACACCAATATTCAAGGGGACAAATCACAACCAGGCAACTACAGACCGATTAGCCTGACTTCGATTGTGTGTAAACTGCTAGAGACCATCATTCGCGACAGTGTAGTGAAATTTCTTGAATAAAATAAAATTATGAAAGATACGCAACATGGCTTCCGTAGCAAACTCTCATGTTTAACTAATCTCCTCGACTTCTTTCATGGCGTCTTAAACAAATACGAGGAATGTAGATCTGTTGATATAATTTATCTAGATTTTCAGAAGGCATTCGATAAAGTTTCCCAAAAACTATTGCTCGACAAATTAAAAACGCAGAGCATTTCTGGTAGTATCCACAACTGGATTAAAGATTGGCTCTCTGAGCGAAAACAGATACTTGTAATTAACGGGGCCTCATCTAGTTGGCTCGACGTTAAAAGTGGCGTACTGCAAGGATCAGTTTAGGGACCAGTTTTGTTGTCAATATATGTAAATTTTCTAGACGACGGCCTCCTCTACAAAGTATCAAAATCTGTTGATGACACAAATATTACAGGTAAAGTAACAACCACCAAAGAGAAAGAAACTGCAATCCGATCAAAACAGATTATCAAGCTGGGCTAGCAAGTGGCAAATGAAATTTAACGTTAACAAATGTAAAGTCATGCACACTGAAAGTAAGAATGATCACATCTAATACCAAATGAATGGCGAAATACTGGATTCAGTAACTAAAGAAAAAGATCTAGGAGTTTTAATATCAAATGACTCGAAGCTAAGTCAACATTGCTCCGAAGTTGTTAATACAGCAAATAAATTGGTTGGCTTCATCGGAAGAGTCTTCGAAAATAAATCAGAAAAAATACTTCTAAACATTTATAATTCCTTGGTCCTTCCTCATCTCGAATACCGTGTA
The DNA here is from genome assembly GCF_046742065.1 of Oratosquilla oratoria. Classification (NCBI taxonomy): domain Eukaryota; kingdom Metazoa; phylum Arthropoda; class Malacostraca; order Stomatopoda; family Squillidae; genus Oratosquilla; species Oratosquilla oratoria. The sequence continues at coordinate 34,224,648 of NC_134802.1, forward strand.
CAATTTTGGTCCCCATACTACCAGAAAGATATTAGTAAACTAGAAAGAGTGCAACGGAGAACGACTAAAATGATACCAAGGCTGAGAAATCTGCCGTATGAAGAAAGACTTTTAAAAGTCTAAACTCATCCTCACTTTTAAAAAGAAGAATGCGACGAGATTTAAATGAGGTTTTTAAAATGTTCAAAGACTTTGACATCAATGTCGAAGATTACTTCTCATTAGACCAATCAAATACAAGAAGACGTCACGATTTTAAAGTAATTGGTAAAAGATTTTTTTCGAATGAGAGTAAGTTCTTCTTTTACCGGGTTGTTAATGTGTGGGATTCGTTACCTTCTACTGTCGTTGCAAGTAGAACAACAACATTTAAAAATCGCTTAGATAAATATTTGGACTCAAATCCGCAAATAAAATATTATCTCTTGCAATAAAAGATCTGACAACCCGGCATTTAATTGCAATTGGATAGGATAGTGATAGCAGTAATGTTAGTTCATCTTCTGCCCTGTTTTCTTAACTGTAGCTTAGTTTAGTAAACACAAACAGCCTCGTTAGGGCCAATAGGCCTACTCTTGTTTGTTCTTCATTTGTGTTCCTTTGTGTACTCCCCCTCCTCTTCCTCCTCTTCTTCCTCCTACTCCCTCTCCTCTTCCGTCTATCCCCTCCCCTCCTCTTCCCCCTCCTCTTCCGCCTACCCCCTCCCCTCCTCTTCCCCCTCCTCTTCCGCCTACCCCCTCCCCTCCTCTTCCCCCTCCTCTTCCGCCTACCCCCTCCCCTCCTCTTCCCCCTCCTCTTCCGCCTACCCCTCCCCTCCTCTTCCCCCTCCTCTTCCGCCTACCCCCTCCCCTCCTCTTCCGCCTACCCCCTCCCCTCCTCTTCCGCCTACCCCCTCCCCTCCTCTTCCGTCTATCCCTTCCCCCTCCTCTTCCTATTCCTACTCCTCTTCCTCCTACCCCCCTTCCCTTCTTCTTCCTACCACTCCTCCCCTCCTCTTCCTTCTACCCCTACCTCCTCCTCTTCCTCCTAACCCCCTCCCCCTCGTCTTCCTCCTAACCCCCTCCTCTTCCTCCTAACCCCTCCCCCTCCTCTTCCTCCTAACCCTCTTCCTCCTCCACCTCCCATCCTCTTCTTCCTTGTCTTACCCTTGCTCTTCCTCTTCCTCCTCCTCCTCCTGCTGCTCTCTCCTTGTCTTTCCCCCCCCCTCGCCACTCTTGCCTCTTTTCTTTCTCCCTCTGCTTATAAAGAGCAGACGAAAAAGATGGAAGAACTGTATACAACATGATGGACGAGGAGTAAGAAGGCAAACTGGGGGGCGGGGGAGGGAAAGAAGGCAAAACACGTCAGAGTAGGTAAAGGGCAAGACGAGGGGGAGAGAGAAGGCAAGTGAGGAAAAGAGAAGGAAAATAAAGAGAGGGAGAGTGAAAGAGAGAAAGAGAAGAAAGAGAGCGAGAGAACGAAAGAGAACGAAAGAGAAAGAGAGAGAGAGAGAGAGAGAGAGAGAGAGAGAGAGAGAGAGAGAGAGAGAGAGAGAGAGAGAGAGAGAGAGAGAGAGAGAGAGAGAGAGAGAGAGAGAGAGAGAGAGAGAGAGAGAGAGAGAGAGAGAGCAGATTCCGCCACCCCGAAGTGTGTCAGCGCGACGCGTTTCTATTGGTGAAGAAATGTCACAGTTCAGATCGACTTCGGAAGGAACATCGAGTAGAACCAAATACAAAGACGTAACTTGTTCACGTTGCATGCTTGCCCAGTTACGACCAAGAAGTGTCGTCACAGGTCTCAAAATGGTTCGCTCAATGATGTATCAGTCGCATGATCTTGAACAAACGTTTTGAAACTTGGGACAACAGTTCACATGTTCCCGTTCATGTACAAGCATGTGTAGTGACGAAGATTAACGCAATTTACGAAAATATTCGCTCTAAAACACGTCAATGCCAACCGTTTGGACGATACATTTTGAAATTTGTGACAGCACTTAGGTGAAACTAGGCAAGTTTAATTATACGAGTGAATACCAAAGGATTCTATTCATCCAAGTAACGACCACGCCCGGACTCAGCATCTCAGGTTCGTTTCACACGTATCGACTTTTCGCCGTGTACCCTCCACGACACGACGTCGTGCTCTCAAATAACCGTGATCGAGGTTGTGACGTGTGTGTGTATATATATATATATATATATATATATATATATATATATATATAAGATGACCCGTCCGTGTATAAAATATCCGGTTACGTTTGAGTTGTTAGCTTTGTGACCAAGACCCTGCGGGTCGAAACGTTAAGGCGTAAAATTCTCCCATTTCTCCTCATCAACTTCTTTCACCTTCAATTTTATATATATATATATATATATATATATATATATATATATATATATATATTATATATATATACTGTAGCAGAGCCCTAATATTCGACTTGGTTCGAACCTGTCCTCGTTCTCGAGCACTTGAGCAAGATCGATCGCCTTCACACTATGTCGACCTACCACTCCATGGGCGAGATCGTGGCACAACGAATCTCGATTCACCCCCGATTGGCACCTCACTCCTTTGACGATAACCAGCGCCTCTATCCTTGGAAACAACATCGCAGTGTTGTCATAGAGCTAACAAGGAAGAGATTTTAAAAGGGTATTGGAAGAACGAAGCGATAAACGAAGCCGAAAGTTATCAGAATTCTTTTTCTGGGTGAAGACGACAACTCCCCCCATTGATAAAAGAATGATGTCACTCAGGTCCTCAAGATGTTGACGACATAAAACTTATGTAGTCACGACCCTACACGAGGGTCCCAGAATAGAGTACGCTGCAGTTCTGCCCCCTGCCCCCCCCCTGCTCCCCCTGTCCCCCACCGACGCCCCCCCCCCAAAAAAAATGAACGCACAGTCGTAAACAGGAACAACACTCCCAAAGACAAATTGAATCAAGATGAAAGTTTTCGCCTCATTTGGCCCCACAAGGGCGAGGACAGAGAGAGAGAGAGAGGGGGAAGCGAGGAGACAGACGACAGTGAAAGAGAGCGAAAGGGAAGAGAGGAGAATGAGAAGGGAGAGAGGAGACCATGAGGGAAGAGAGGACAACGAGAGGGAGGCGAGTAGAACGAGAACAAAGAGGATGGCGGGAATAAAGAGGAGAACGAGGACAGATGAGAAAGTATACGAGGCAGGAGAACGAGACGAGCGAGGAGAGCAAAGAGCGAGAAAAGCAAAGAGCGCGGAGAACGAGGAGAGCAAAAAGAGCGAGACCAAAGAGAGCAAGGAGGGCAAAGAGAGTGAGACCAAAGTGAGCAAAGAGAGCAAAGAGAACGAGAAAAGCAAAGAGCAAGGAGAGCAAAGAGAGCGAGGAGACCAAAGAGAGCGAGGAGACCAAAGAACGAGAAAAGAAAAGAGAGCGAGGAGAGCAAAGAACGAGAAAAGCAAAGAGAGCGAGGAGAGCAAAGAACGAGAAAAGCAAAGAGAGCGAGGAGAGCAAAGAGAGCAAGGAGAGCAAAGAGAGCAAGGAGAGCAAAGAGAGCAAGGAGAGCAAAGAGCAAGGAGAGCAAAGAGCAAGGAGAGCAAAGAGCAAGGAGAGCAAAGAGAGCGTGAAGAGCAAAGAGAGCGTGAAGAGCAAAGAGAGCGTGAAGAGCAAAGAGATCGTGAAGAGCAAAGAGATCGTGAAGAGCAAAAAGAGCGTGAAGAGCAAAAAGAGCGAAAAGAGCAAAGAGAGCGAGGAGAGCAGAAAGAGCGAGGAGAGCGAAGCGCACGTAGCCCTCCGTGCAGACGAAGAGTACGGTACATTTTCCTTCCTCGTAGAAACAGGAATAGATTCAAAGGATTACAAAGGCGTAACATACAGACAGACCTTTCGGTCCATAACTAGGTCGGATGCAAAAATATATGATAATAAATAAATGAATAAATAAATAAAATTATGAATAATAAAATAAATACATTAGTTAAATATAAACAAACAGGTAAATAGTAAATAATAAATTGAAATAATAAATGAGAATCAAGCAAATGATAAAACAGAAATGATAAAACAAAACAATATGAAATAAATGACAGTCATTACAGCATCTTGCTTAGGTATTTATCTAAACGAATCTTAAAGCTTCGAACTGAACTACATTGCACTGCCTCTGCAGGAAGTTTATTCCATTCATTAACTACACGATTGGCGAAGTTGTTTTTTCCCAATTCCAAATTCAATTTCCTGACAGTTTGAGACCATTATTTCTTGTCAGATTCTCATTCAGTGTGGAAATTGTCACTTTTGATGTCAACTCCCTTTACAATCTTAAAGACCTGTATCAAGTCACCTCCGAGTCTACGCTTTTTTAGGGAAAACAGATTCATATGTTTTAGTCGATTTTCGTATGATTTATTTTTGATATTTGGAATCAGTTTTGTGGCTCTCCGTTGTATTTTTTCCAATCTGTCAATGTCTTTAATGAAATTCGGTGACCATACGGAAACGGCATATTCCAAATGTGGACGAACTAACGATTTATATAGCTTGTTAATGAGTGATGGACTTTTGAAGTCAAAAGATCGCGCAATCAGTCCTAGAATCTTGTTTGCTGAGATACACTGCTTAGATGATTTGAGATCGTAACTGATAATTCCGCCGATATCCTTTTCATTACCCACTTTTGTTAATTAATTTCCAAGTAACTTGTAATCGTACTTACTGTTATTTTTACCTATGTGCATTACCTTGTATTTACTCGTGTTAGATTTCATTAGCCACTTTTCAACCATGAAGGACGCGTCGACGCCGCCTGGACGAGAGACGTTGCTCAAGACAGAAACGGCAAGTACAGCAGAACCTCGGATAACGAACTTCATCCGTTCCGCGACTCCGTTAACCGAAACGTTCGCTAACCGAAACGTGCGCTGACCGAAACGTCCGCTGACCGAAACGTTCGCTAACAGAATCGTTCGCTAACCGAAACGTTCGCTAACCGAAACGTGCGCTGACCGAAACGTCCGCTGACCGAAACGTCCGCTGACCGAAACGTCCGCTGACCGAAACGTCCGCTGACCGAAACGTCCGCTGACCGAAACGTTCGCTAACAGAAACGTTCGCTAACCGAAACGTTCGCTAACCGAAACGTTCGCTAACCGAAACGTTCGCTAACAGAAACGTTCGCTAACCGAAATAAATGACGGCAAACGTGCCAAAGAACTACCGAGCCGGTGAGTGCGTGTGTACAGGTATACTCCGAAGTATCGTTCGTTAACCGATTTGTTCGTTAAATGGAGCGTTCGTTATCCAAGGTTCATCTGTACCTAGGCGCTCGTTGGCGTGCAAGAATCCTTATATGGCAATAACAGACGAAGGAATCCGTTGTAATGTAATTTGTCATAAACAAGATTGTTTTCCTTCGTTTTTAAGATTTTCGTTGATAGACGCTTTTTTCGTTTACAGGATGAAGAAAATATACCGTATGACAGCAAAACAGTGGAGAAATTATTTTTCCATCTGTACTACGTTCACGAGACGTTCCTGAAATTCAGAATCTCAGAGATAAATGCGTCTTCTTTTTTTCTTTTTTCTTTTTAATTCTTCTTTCCTCGTCATACATTATGCATCACGAGGTATCTGTCCAAATATAATCTAACGTAGTAGGATCCTGGAGTAGATTATTCACCTCAAGGCAAAGGGAAAAACTATATGGACAGGTAAAAATATTAGATATAGCGATCGTTGGCTAGCTATAGGGAGACAGTAGATTATTTCTTCAATAGAAACAGTGACATTATCAAATGCAAAAATATGTTTAAAAGAATATTATTATTTTACCAGGAGCTTTACTTCTCATGCACCAAAATTCGGTTCGTAGAGTACCGGAACTTACGAGGTTTTTTTTTCATCTAAGATATATAGAGAAAGAAAAAGCACCTCAGGAAATATGGCATATCGACACATCTGAAAAACGCAAGGAAAAGGTTAAATGAAAATTAATACAACTATATACCCAATGTATACGTGAGGACAGCTTTACTTTAGCATAGTGCCATACCAAATGATACATGGACTCAGAAATTTGCCTTACAAATGGAGGCTTAGGCACCTTAACTTACACTCTGGAAAGACGCAGAGTGCGGGGTGACCTAATAGAGGTGTTCAAGTGGATCAAAGGCTTTAACAAGGGTGATGCAAACAAGGTTATCATATCAAAACAACAGGGCAGGACTCGCAGTAATGGTTATAAACTGGACAAATTTAGATTTAAAAAGGAAATAGGTAAGAATTGGTTTACTAATAGGGTGGTCGACGAATGGAATAAACTTAGTAACCATGTAGTAAGCGCTGAAACTATCAGTTGTTTTAAGAAACGATTAGACAACTTTATGGATGGGGATGACAGGTGGTGATGGATACGGAGCTGCCTAGTGTAGGCCTTATGGTCTCTTGCAGTCTCCTTCATTCTTATATTCTTATGCTATCGCGAATCTACTTCACGAGAATAACATAAATGACCTTAGTCATCATCATCGACCGAGTAGTTTCTGTATGAAACTGGCAGTTGACGACGAGTTCATTAAAAGAAACTAACAATCGAAACGTCGTGGGGCTCCGTCCTAACATGCAGTTTCTTTTGAGTAGTTTCTAATCAGATGTATAGGAAGTGTTTTCCATTCTTCTTAGAAATAGAAGAACATTATCTGATGAAAGCCAGCCAAGAGAACAGACTTCACAAGTGAATATTCCACTATAGACCATCTTCAGACAATGAATCAACTAATCCAGAAAACGAGAGTACAACATACCTTTGTGTTACGTCTTTGTAGCTCACAAAAAGGCATTCGACTTGGAAGAATAAACGGGTATACTAAATTGTATAGGCAAACAGGGTGTAAAGGAGCTCGCTGTAAGGGTTCTACAGAGCATTTGTGAAACGCACTCCTGTAATTCGACTACAAAATGAAACACACGAAAAAAATCTAGTAAGACGATAGAAACAAAGCTAAGGTGTGCACAAAGACAGAGATTAATGTTAGGAAAAACGCTAAAAGACAAAGGATGGTAGTGGCGATGAGCCTACGCCAGGAGACGCCAAATAGCTCCGGTCGAGAAATAGAGAAAGGAAAATGACATGCCATCGATCCACCTTTGATTGTACTTACAGCCAATTACCTTAGCTCGTTGTCCTCGTTTATTCCCAAGAAGCACTCATCCACAAAGCAAATCGGGAAATAAAAACACGTCTTCTATTACCGATTTGCTTCTTCACCTCCCATACGATAAACAGTGGACTCTTCTCCACCTCCCATACGATAAACAGTGGACTCTTCTCCACCTCCCATACGATAAACGGTGGACTCTTCTCCACCTCCCATACGATAAACAGTGGACTCTTCTCCACCTCCCATACCATAAAGAATGGACTCTCTTCACCTCCCATACGATAAACAGTGGACTCTTTTCCACCTCCCATACGATAAACAGTGGACTCTCTTCTCCACCTCCCATACGATAAAGTGGACTTTTCTCCACCTCCCATACATAAACAGTGGACTCTCTTCTCCACCTCCCATACGATAAAGTGGACTTTTCTCCACCTCCCATACATAAACAGTGGACTCTCTTCTCCACCTCCCATACGATAAACAGTGGAGTCTCTTCTCCACCTCCCATACGATAAACAGTGGAGTCTCTTCTCCACCTCCCATATGATAAACAGTGGACTCTCTTCTCCACCTCCCATACGATAAACAGTGGATTCTCTTCTCCACCTCCCATACGAGAAAGTGGACTTTTCTCCACCTCCCATACATAAACAGTGGACTCTCTTCTCCACCTCCCATACGATAAACGGTGGACTCTCTTCTCCACCTCCCATACGATAAACGGTGGACTCTCTTCTCCACCTCCCATACGATAAATAGTGGACTTTCTTCTCCATCTCCCATACGATAAACAGTAGACTCTTCACCTCCCATACGATAAACGGTGGACTCTTCTCCACCTCCCATACGATAAACGGTGGACTCTCTTCTCCACCTCCCATACGATAAAGAGTGGACTCTCTTCTCCACCTTCCATACGATAAATAGTGGACTCTCTTCTCCACCTCCCACACGATAAAGAGTGGACTCTCTTCATCTCCCATACGATAAACAGTGGACTCTTCTCCACCTCCCATACGATAAACGGTGGACTCTCTTCTCCACCTCCCATACGATAAACAGTGGACTTTTCTCCACCTCCCATACGATAAACAGTGGACAAAGGGTAGATGTTGTGCTTTACTTTCACTTCCTGTCTTCGAACTTCTTTACTCCGGGAGGTGAAAAAGGCGTCGCGATGTTGAAGGTGGTCGCGTCCGGTTCTGGCTCGTGTCGGACGATTTTGTTCAGTTCGGGGGCCAATCCGGACGAAGATGAAGACTGCGAGCGATTGACGCCTCATTTCGAAATAGACTGCCTTCAACTCGTCTTAAATTTCCTAAAACAGAATTAGCAAAAGGACGAAACAAAGATGCTTGCTGACCGAGGGAGTTAGAGCGTCGCTACTTGCAGCGGAGGTCGAGGTGACGGCGGTTCGAACCCTGCCGACAGCGAGTTGGACCAAGGGCATGGTTCATTACATTCCACGCTACAAGTCCTCTGTAAGAGGCACCGTCCTAGTCTCCTGATAGGGGAGTTCGCGACGTTAAACCGAATTGATCAAAATCGTAACCGTGGTCACGACGGATGTCGGAGGATATGGAGACCTGACTGCAGAGGTGGGCAACCTTTTCAAGCGTGGGTGCCAAAAAAATCTGACAAATATTGGATAAAAACTGTTCTTACGTACCAACGGAGTAAAATCATAGGCCTACATACGAATATGGAACCTTCCCTTCACTTCCTAGGATTCTAATCCGCCGCGGTTACCAATGGTAAAAAAGAAAGATTATTCGTTTATTTTTCTGTTTACCAGTTTGTTTTAAGGTGACCTCTAGGTTCAGCGTGCCGGAAAAAAGTAGCTAGCGTGCCAACTTTGGCACGCGTGCCAAAGGTTCCCCACCCCTGGGTTAGTGGTTATTCTGCAGACGAATTAGATTTCAGTGGTTGGCGGTCGTGGGGAGGTATGAACAATTCTTCCTCCTCCCAAAATGGCACAGATTGTCCAAGTACCCCGGAGTAAAAGGTAATACTAGAGAAAGGAGAATCACAGAGAACAGATGCAAGTCACGCGACGTAGGAACCGTTTGTGTGGGGCGGTTCGAAGAGAAGCATAGTAAGCAAGTGAAAGCCAAGAACATAAGAATGGGGGAGACTGCAAGATACCATAAGGCCTACACTAGGCAGTTCCATGTCCATGAACACCTGTCATCTCTATCCATAAGTTCTTGTCTTTTCTTAAAACATAAGAACATAAGAATGGGGGAGACTGCAAGAGACCATAAGGCCTACACTTGGCAGTTCCATGTCCATTAACACCTGTCACCTCTATCCATAAAGTTCTTATCTTTTCTTAAAACATAAGAACATAAGAATGTAGGAGACTGCACGAGACCACAAGGCCTACACTAGGCAGTTCCATGTCCATGAACACCTGTCATCTCTATCCAAAAGTTCTTGTCTTTTCTTAAAACATAAGAACTTAAGAATGTAGGAGACTGCAAGAGACCGTAAGGCCTACACTAAGCAGTTCCATGTCCATTAACACCTGTCACCTCTATCCATAAAGTTCTTATCTTTTCTTAAAACATAAAAACATAAGAATGTAGAGGACTGCACGAGACCGTAAGGCCTACACTAGGCAGTTCCATGTCCATGAACACCTGTCATCCCTATCTATAAAATTCTCATATTTTCTTAAAAGAACCAATTGTTTCAGCGCTTACTACATGGTTACTACGCCTATTCCATTTGTTAATCATTCCGATGGTAAACAAATTCTTGCCTATTTCCTTCTTAAACCTAAATTTGTCCAATTTGAATATTTCTACGAGCCCTGTTGTCTCAATATGATGACCTTGCCTGCATCACCTTTGTAGGCACACAATTCCAAATATTCACACATACATATATGTATATACATACAGATACACGTATCGACATGTAAACATGTACAAATATACACAGAAACATTACATAGATACATACAAACAAAAAAATACGCACACACAAACATACACTTAAGTACAGAGATATACAAGTAAAGACTTAACAACAAATGATTTATTTAGCGTCACGGGATCCCCTGTTCGGGGTCAGGTCGGAGTACGTTCCCATGCTAAAATAAAGTCGGTGGTTTTAGCACCATATTGCTCATTCACTAAAAACACAGAAAATATGAAAACTGGTTTAACGTCGCGAGCTCCCCCTATCAGGAAGCTATAACGGTGCCCCTTACAGAGGACTTTGTAACGTGGAATTTAATGAACCATTCCCTTGGTCCAACTCGCTAGCGGCAGTGTTCGAACTGCCGTCACTTCGACGTCTGCCGCAAGTAGGGACGCTCTAATATGCAAGACAAGCATAAATAAAATAAAAATAAACCAATGAATATATACACAAGGATAAACAAATTATCTTGATAAAAATAAATAAATAAGACAAGATAAAAAGTAAACAAAATGGATTTATGAATAGATTAATAACAAAAGCAGACGGACCAAAAATACATATATAGATACAACTTTATATACATATACATTGCGTCTATGTGCAAAATAGATATATGTATAGGTACGTTTTGTATTTGTATACAATCAGATGCACACGAAGCGTTCGTTTTTCAAAAAACCTTCAAATCTACGAATAAATGAATATGCAAATAAACGAGTAGAAAAAACAAACAAAAATCGAATAATCAAATGAACCGATTAATTAATAAATACTTAAATAATTAAATAACAAACATACAAGTTAAACAATAAACTTATGTAAACGAGTAAACAAGCGTGGATTCTTAGGTGTGAATGTACGAGTTTCTGAGTGGAGTGAAGGGGGGAAGGTGGAGTGAAGAGGGGAGGGGGTGGGGTGAAGAGGGGAGGGGGTGGGGTGAAGAGGGGAGGGGGTGGGGTGAAGGGGGGAGGGGGTGGGGTGAAGCGGGGAGGGGGTGGGGTGAAGCGGGGAGGGGGTGGGGTGAAGCGGGGAGGGGGTGGGGTGACGCGGGGAGGGTGGGTGGGGGGGGAGGGTGGGTGGGGGTGGGGTGAAGCGGGGGAGGGGGTGGGGTGAAGCGGGAGGGGGGGTGGGTGAGGTGGGGTGAAGCGGGAGGGGGTGAAGCGGGGAGGGGGTGGGGTTGAGGGGGAGGGGGGGTGGGGTGATGCCTGAGGGGGAGGGGGGGGGGGGGTGGGGGGTGGGTGGGGTGAAGGGGGGGGGGGTGGGGTGAAGAAGGGAGGGGATGGGGTTGAGGAGGGGGATGGGGTGAGGAGGGAAGGGGGTGGGTGAAGAGGGGAGGGGGGGTGGGGTGATAGGGGGGGGGTGGGGTGAGAGGGGAGGGGTGGGGGTGGGAGGGGGGGAGGGTAGGTTGAAGAGGGAGGGGGGTGGGGTGAAGAGGGAGGGGGGTGGGGTGAAGAGGGAGGGGGGGGGGGGGGTGAAGAGGGGAGAGGGTGGGGTGAAGAGGGGAGGGGGTGGGGTGAAGAGGGGAGGGGGTGGGGTGAAGAGGGGAGGGGGTGGGGTGAAGAGGGGAGGGGGTGGGGTGAAGAGGGGAGGGGGTGGGGTGAAGAGGGGAGGGGGTGGGGTGAAGAGGGGAGGGGGTGGAGTGAAGAGGGGAAGGGGTGGAGTGAAGAGGGGAAGGGGTGGAGTGAAGAGGGGAAGGGGTGGAGTGAAGAGGTGGGGGAGTGAAGAGGGAGGGTGGAGGGGGAGGGAAGAGGGGGAGGGGAGGGGGGGGGGAGGGGGGGGTGAGGGGGAGGGGAGGGTGGGGAGGGTGGGGTGAGGGGGAAGGGGTGAGAGGGGAGGGGAAGGGGTGAAGAGGGGGTGGGGGGTGAGGAGGGGGGAAGGGGGGGGGTGAAGAGGGGAGGGAAGGGGAGTGAAGAGGGGAGGGGAAGGGGTGAAGAGGGGAGGGGAAGGGGTGAAGAGGGGAGGGGAAGGGGTGAAGAGGGGAGGAGAAGGTGAGCACAGGGGAGGGGAAGGGGGGCTGGGGGGAGGGGAGGGGGGGTGAAGAGGGGAGGGAAGGGGTGAAGAGGGAGGGGGAAGGGGGTGAAGAGGGGAGGGGTGAAGAGGGGAAGGGGTGAAGAGGGGAGGGGAAGGGGTGAAGAGGGGAGGGGAAGGGGTGAAGAGGGGAGGGGAAGGGGTGAAGAGGGGAGGGGAAGGGGTGAAGAGGGGAGGGGAAGGGGTGAAGAGGGGAGGGGAAGGGGTGAAGAGGGGAAGGGGGGAAGAGGGGAAGGGGTGGAGTGAAGAGGGGAAGGGGTGGAGTGAAGAGGGGAAGGGAAGGGGTGAAGAGGGGAGGGGAAGGGGTGAAGAGGGGAGGGGAAGGGGTGAAGAGGGGAGGGGAAGGGGTGGGGGAGGGTGGGGGTGAAGAGGGGAGGGGAAGGGGGGGGGGAGGGAAGGGGTGAAGAGGGGAAGGGGTGAAGAGGGGAAGGGGTGAAGAGGGGAAGGGGGTGAAGAGGGGAAGGGGAGGGGGTGAAGAGGGGAGGGGGTGAAGAGGGGAGGGGGTGAAGAGGGGAGAGGGTGAAGAGGGAAGAGCGTGAAGAGGGGATGGGGTGAAGAGGGGAGGGGGAGAAGAGGGGAGGGGGTGAGGAGGGGAGGGGGTGAAGAGGGTGGGGTGAAGAGGGAGAGGGTGGGGTGAAGAGGGAGAGGGTGGGGTGAAGAGGGAGAGGGTGGGGTGAAGAGGGAGAGGGTGGGGTGAAGAGGGAGAGGGTGGGGTGAAGAGGGAGAGGGTGGGGTGAAGAGGGAGAGGGTGGGGTGAAGAGGGGAGAGGGTGGGGTGAAGAGGGGAGAGGGTGGGGTGAAGAGGGGAGAGGGTGGGGTGAAGAGGGGAGAGGGTGGGGTGAAGAGGGGAGGGGGGAGGGGGTGAAGAGGGGAGGGGGTGAAGAGGGGAGGGGGTGAAGAGGGGAGGGGGTGAAGAGGGGAGGGGGTGAGGTGAAGAGGGGAGGGGTGGGGTGAAGAGGGGAGGGGGTGGGGTGAAGAGGGGAGAGGGTGGGGTGAAGAGGGGAGAGGGAGGGGTGAATGGGGGAGGGGGGTGGGAGGGGAGGGGGGGGTGTGGGTGAAGAGGGGAGGGGGTGGGGTGAAGGGGAGGGGAGGGGTGGGGGGAGGGCGTGTGAAGAGGGGAGGGAGGGTGGGGTGGAAGAGGGGAGAGAGGGGTGGGGTGGGGTGAGGGAGGGGTGGGGGAGGGGGGGTGGGGTGAAGAGGGGAGGGGAGGGGCAGAAGAAGAGAAAACAAAACATGTCCAATATGTCAAGACTAATAAAAACACACAAGACATATACATAAGACTACTTCCGCTTCTATATGTACTACACCTTTCCATCTATGTTGTACTTTTCCCCCCGCACCCCCCAAAAAAAAATCCCCTAACCCCCCCACCCCCTTCACCCGACCTCTCCCACCCCCACACAGGCGTTCCCTGCCCGTTCCGGCTCCGTTTTGTCTATGACGTCACCCTAGTCTTGAATTACTGATGCTTTGATGAAGTATCGATTGGCCTGTGACGTCAAGGCCAGGCCGCCCGGCCGGCAGCCCCGCCCCGCTCAGAGGTCGGGGCGGAGCGCTGAGCCACGAAGACTCGGGACTCGGCACCCGGGACTCGGCACTCGGGACTCGGCACCCGGGACTCGGCACCCGGGACTCGGCACCCGAGACTCGGGACCCGAGACTCGGCACCCGAGACTCGGGACCCGAGACTCGGGACCCGAGACTCGGCACCCGAGACTCGGGACCCGAGACTCGGCACCCGAGACTCGGGACCCGAGACTCGGCACCCGAGACTCGGCACCCGAGACTCGGCACCCGAGACTCGGCACCCAGGACTCGGGACCCGAGACTCGGCACCGGGGAAGAAGATTAGCATAAGACATGATTCTTTATGGAATGCGAGGCTGAGCGAGGGGTATGGGGGGAATCGAAACTTGGAGCGGAACGCGAGAATCCCGGGACGGGATAGGAGAGCATTCGAGACGGGACGGAACGAGACGGGATGGGACGGGATCACAGGCAGAATGTTTGGGATTAGAAAAATAGTTCGGGATTACCGACATGCTTTGGGATTAGAAAGAGGGTTCAGGATTACGGACAAAAGGTTTGGGATTATGGACAGAAGGTTTGGGATTAGACAGATGGTGTTGGAGAACAAACTAGAGGGAACCGAGTTCGAACTGGGACGGGTGATTGGACGGGGACAAGTCCGAACATCCTCAATGGGACGGGGAAAACGGAACAAAAGGTATCGGAACGTAGCAGAGACAGAACCCAGCTAGACAACAAAAAACCGACACAACGACGTGATGCGGCGTGACGTCACTTGGCGGAAGGTGGGGGAGGGGGAGGGGGGAGGGGGGGAGTTGTAGGTTCTCTAGGGAAGCGACCGACTGTGGCGGCGGCGGCGGCGGCGGCGGCGGCGCGGCGGTTCAGACTCGGCGTAAACATGAGGCGGAAACGGGAGTCGAAAAGCAGGAACTAAAAGAGTATAGAGCGACGCGCATGCGCAGTGGTACAAAGCCCCGTAGACACACCAAACCCCACCACCACCTCCCAAACCCCTCCCACCACCACCAACCCCGAAACCCCTCCCACCACCACCAACCCCGAAACCCCTCCCACCACCACCAACCCCAAAACCCCTCCCACCACCACCAACCGCGAAACCCCTCCCACCACCACCAACCCCGAAACCCCTCCCACCACCACCAACCCCAAAACCCCTCCCACCACCACCAACCGCGAAACCCCTCCCACCACCACCACCAACCCCGAAACCCCTCCCACCACCACCAAAAACCCCTCCACCACCAACCCACCCAAAACCCACACACCACACCCCAAAAACCCCTCCCACCACCACCCACCCCAAAAACCTCCACCACCACCAACCCCAAAAAACCCCCCCCACCACCACCCACCCAAAACTCCCACCACCACCAACCCCCAAACCCCTCCCACCACCACCAACCCCGAAACCCCTCCCACCACCACCACCAACCCCGAAACCCCTCCCACCACCACCAACCCCTGAAACCCTTCCCACCACCAACCCTAGAAACCCCTCCCACCACCAACCCCAAAACCCCAACCCACATCATCCTTAATACATAACTGTAGACAAACATGCACATTCATTTCAAAGTTCTATATTTGTTCCTAATCACAGGAACAATTTATTCAGCTGCCTGCGATACATATTCTTATCGAGGCGGTCAGGACACTAGCTCCGCCAAACCCCAACCACCCCCCTACCCCCGGAGTTGTGAGGTTCACAAACAATACCTTCCTTCCCTTTGGGAGAGAAAAATCCAATACCTGAAGAAAATAAATAGATTAAAATATATATAAAGATAAAGTGGAGAAAATAATTCAGAAAAATCAATAGATGGACAAGTTATATAATGACCATTAATAATAACAACAGACATAAGTAATTATGGAAATAGTAAAAATATTCCCATTCGGTTTCAAATGCCGGCAGTGAAATAACATTCGCAAAAAAAAAAAAAAAAAAAAGATAAATAAATGAATAAATAAAAACTTTATCCAGTTGTCAACTCTGAATAGCTTTTACAATACGCGGTCGTCTTCACCCTCAGAGAGGATTTTTATCACAATGTCTTCTTTACTATCGAATTTGTCTCTTTAATCAATCACACAGTGGGAGACGAGCGGAAGAGACTAGGGATCCCAACAAGACCAATGACAAACAAACAAACAAACACGTGCAGGCGGGCGGGCGGGCGGGTACAAAAAGGGGCTATTAATAGACAACCCCCAACCCCACCCCACCCACCACCCCACACCCTAGCCCAGACCCGACCCGATCCGCTCCCGGACACCCCAACTCACCCCACCCCACCCCACCCCACCCATGGCCTCGTTTCTGCTGGTAGGATGGGGAGGAGGGAGAGGAGGGAGAGGGAGAGGGGGAGGAGGGAGAGGAGGGGGGAGGAGGGGAAGGATGGGAAGGAGGGAGAGGATGGGAAGGACGAGGACGAGGCGAGGAGGGAGAGCATGGAAAGGTGGGGGAAGAGGGAGGAAGGGGGAGTGGGGAGGAGGGAGAGGGAGGGGGGAAGGAGGGAGAGGATGGTGGGAGGAGGGGAAGGAGGGAGAGGATGGGAAAGACGAGGACGAGGAGGGAGAGGGAGGGGAGGAGGGAGAGGGAGGGGAGGAGGGAGAGGGAGGGGAGGAGGGAGGGGAGGAGGGAGAGGGAGAGGGAGGGGAGGAGGGAGAGGGAGGGGAGGAGGGAGAGTAAAAGTAAAGGAAAGATAAAAATGAAAAGAAGACGAACATGAAAAAGAAAAGAATGAGAGGAAGAGGAAAAAGTAGAGGAAAAAAGAGGAGTAAAAGGAGGAGAGGAAACAAAGGATTAGGAGGAAGAAAGGGAAGGAGAAGAAAGGGAAATAGAAGGAGAAGGAGAAAGGGAAACGGAGGAGAGAGAAGGAGGGAGGGAAATGTAGGAAAAGGAAGGAAAATAGGAGGAAGGGAAATAAGATGGGAAATAGGAGGAGGAGGAGGAGGAGGAGGTGGATGGAAGGGGATGAGGAGAAAGAGGCGGAGGATGGAGGAAGGGTGAGAGAGAAGTAAAGGAAATGTGGGAGAGTGGGAGAGGGTGGGAGAGAGTGATGGGGGAGAATGAGAGTGGGGAGAGTGAGAGGAGGGGAGAGAAGAGAGAGAAAGAGAAAGAGTGAGAGGGAGAGAGGGAGAGAGAGAGCGAGAGCGAGAGCGAGACAGCGAGAGCGAGAGAGCGAGAGCGAGACAGCGAGAGCGAGAGAGCGAGACAGCGAGAGCGAGAGAGCGAGACAGCGATAGCGAGAGAGCGAGAGAGCGAGAGAGCGAGACAGCGATAGCGAGAGCGAGAGAGCGGGAGAGGAGAGGAGAGGGAGAAAGAAGAGAGGAGAGAGAGGGAAGAGGAGAGAGAGAGAGAGAGGGGGGGGGAGAGGAGAGAGGAGAGAGGAGAGAGAGGAGAGAGAGAGGAGAGAAGAGAGAAGAGAGAAGAGAGAAGAGAGAAGAGAGAGGGGGGGAGAGGATAGGAGAGGGAGAGGAGAGAGAGGAGGAGAGAAAGGAGAGGAGAGAGAGGAGGAGAGAAAGGAGAGGAGAAGAGAGGAGGAGAGAAAGGAGAGGAGAGAGAGGAGGAGAGAAAGGAGAGGAGAGAGAGGAGGAGAAGAGAGAGGAGAGAAGAGAGAAGAGAGAGGAGAGGAGAGAGGAGGAGAAGAGAGAGGAGAAGAGAGGAGAGGAGAAAGGAGGAGGAGAGAGGAGAAGAGAGAGGAGAGGAGGAGAAGAGAGAGGAGAGGGAGAGAAGAGAGAGGAGAGAGGAGAGAAGAGAGAGGAGAGAAGAGAGAGGAGAGAGAGGAGAGAGAGAGAGAGGAGAGAGAGGAGAGAGAGAGAGGAGAAAGATAGAGATAGAGAGATAGATAGATAGATAGATAGATAGATAGATAGATAGATAGAGAGAGAGAGAGAGAGAGAGAGAGAGATAGAGATAGATAGATAGATAGATAGATAGATAGATAGATAGATAGAGAGAGAGAGAGAGAGAGAGAGAGAGAGAGAGAGAGACAAAGAGCGAGTGACGTACGCTCATCAGGACGTAGAGAACACCCTTCCATAAACACGCTGAGGACGGACCTCTTCCGAGCCTCACTTCCGAGTATTTCAGCGATTAGAGTCTTGTGCAGGGATCCAGCAAGTGTATGTGCTTGGATCAATTCACAAAATCATACATTTTAAGTCACAAAGAACTCCCGAGAAGGCACCGACCACTGTGGTACCTAGTAGAGGAGCCATCTCCCCCTTTCGAAGAACCCACATCAGCTTGACCTCACCAGATAAGGTCACGATGAAGACCTTCTGGGTGGTGGGTACTGTGGCCCACCCAAATTTGTCTCTAATAGGGTGGTCGACGAATGGAATAAACTTAGTAACCATGTAGTAAGCGCTGAAACTATCAGTTGTTTTAAGAAACGATTGGACAACTTTATGGATGGGGATGACAGGTGGTGATGGATACGAAGCTGCCTAGTGTAGGCCTTATGGTCTCTTGCAGTCTCCTTCATTCTTATGTTCTTATGACTCTTCTTTCCTTCTCTTCCCTCTCCAACCCAGACTCGCACCATTTTGCCCTTATTTGACCTAACTGGGCAAGGTCACGATGAAGAATTTCTGGGTAATGGTTCCTCCCTTTCCTTCACATTCTCTTTCCTCTCCAACCTTCCTGATCTTACTAGAACAGACTCGCACCATTTTGACCTCGTTTTACCTAACTGGGTAGACCCCTTTCCCATTTTCTTCTCTTCCCCACTTGCTTCCCTCCCCTTCACCGTTTTCTTGTTCGAGGGAGGTCAAAAACACAGGAAAATGCACTGCCACCAATCAGAAGCTAGCGTTCAGGGCTATAGTTTCACGTTTTCAAAATCCACCGACACCAAGCCTAAGAGACCAAGATACCTGTACTTTCTAAACTTTGCTGTCCTCCAAGAGTCGTCCCAATATCTAAACTTTGGTGACCTATTCTAACGAAGTGCAAATCTCCTAATCACCCCCAATTAATCTTCTACTTAGTTTACATCTGAGCATTTTCTCTCTCTTGATTCTCTCCTGTTTGTTCACCACCTTTTCCTCCTCTCTAGTCAACTCCTCCCCTTCCTCCTCTCTAGTCAACTCCTCCCCTTCCTCCTCTCTAGTCAACTCCTCCCCTTCCTCCTCTCTAGTCAACTCCTCCCCTCCCTCCTCTCTAGTCAACTCCTCCCCTCCCTCCTCTCTAGTCAACTCCTCCCCTTCCTCCTCTCTAGTCAACTCCTCCCCTTCCTCCTCTCTAGTCAACTCCTCCCCTTCCTCCTCTCTAGTCAACTCCTCCCCTTCCTCCTCTCTAGTCAACTCCTCCCCTTCCTCCTCTCGTCCCTCCTTCCTCTTCCCTTTCCCGTCTTCTCGCTCTTCCTTCCCTCACCCCTTTCTTCAACTCCTCCCATCACTTTCCCCTTCCTTCCCTCACCTCCTCCCTTTCTTATCCATCTTCCCTTTCCTCCTTACCTCCCCAGCTCTTCTCACCACTTCCCTTTCCCCTCACTCCTCTCCAATTGCCTATTCCCCTCACTTCCCTTCCCACCCTCCCTGCTCCCTTTCCTTGGTCACTTTCATTCCCCTTTCTTGTCTCTCTACTTCACTCCCCTCCTCCTCCTCCTCCTCCTCCCCACCTCAGCTCATCAGCCTTCCTCCTCCTCAGCTTACCACCCTCCCTCTTCTCCCTCTCCCCTCCCGAGTTGTTGCTCCCGGAGTCTCATGTGAAACGAAAATATTTTTCTTGGCCGGACCAGGAAGAAGACGAAGAGGAAGTGGAACATAGCTCGGGGTGTGAGGTGGGGTGGGGTGGGGTGGGGTGGGGTGGGGTGGGGTGGGGTGGGGTGGGGTGGGGTGGGGTGGGCTTCGCACGGAAGCTTCCGTCCGGCACGGCGCGGCACGGCGCGGCACGGAGCAATGGCCCCTTGTTGTCGCAGAGAATAACCTTGAAAAAGTTTGTCTTCGACTGCTTCGCGAACGTGGGTTGCCCGCTCGGAAGCGCCCCTAGCGACGAGGGTGCGCTGTCAAGTCCTGTGGGGTATTTAGTTATTTATCACAAGTACCCAGTGCTTCTGTCCACCTGGATATTATCACAACGAAATTATGGAGTCATAAAGGGGGTAGGTGGACAGCGAGAGGTTTAGTGAAAGTAGTACGAGGAAGAGATAATAGAGGACAAGTGATCAGTAGTGTTTGTATGTGTGTGTGTGTGTGTGTGTGTGTGTGTGTGTGTGTGTGTGTGTGTGTGTGTGTGTGTGTGTGTGTGTGTGTGTGTGTGTGTGTGTGTGTGTGTGTGGTGTGTGTGTGTGTTGTGTGTGTGTGTGTGGTGTGTGTGTGTGTGGGTGTGTGGTCATTATCCAGTTTGTGTGTGTGTGTGGAAAACTGTGTGTGTGTCTCTATAGCTGTTTTTTTTTTCTTTCTTTCCATGTTCTTGTGTGTGTGTGTGTGTCTCAGTAAAGTGTGTGTGTGTGGTGTGTGTGTGTGTGTGTGTGTGTGTGTGTGTGTGTGTGTGTGTGTGTGTGTGTGTGTGTGTGTGTGTGTGTGTGTGTGTGTGTGTGTGTGTGTGTGTGTGTGTGTGTGTGTGTGTGTGTGTGTGTGTGTGTGTGTGTGTGTGTGTGTGTGTGTGTGTGTGTGTGTGCGTGTGCTTATAGATTTGGAGCTCAATATACACCCAGATACTCGGCCTCTGTCCTGCGTTTCATCAGGGCGAGGCTGAATGATTACTCCAGTAGTTAGGAGTCCGAGGCTTCGATGTACATTGTGTATCGCTGGCGCCTTTGAACCATGACCCCCCCCCCCGCCCGCATTCACTGCACCCCCCCCTCCCCGCCTCCCTCTGGGGTGAAAGGACCCCGGAGGAACACTCAACTCTACCTCCCACCCTCCTAAAGAGAGGGAAGGGAGAGAGAGAGAGAGAGGAGAGAGAAAGAGAGGAGAGAAAGGAGAGATAAACGGAGAGAGAGAGGAGAGAGAAACAGAGACGGAGAGAGAGACAGAAAGAAACACGGAGAGAGACGGAGAGACGGATCGAGAGACACGGAGAGATAGAGAGAGGAGAAAAGAGGAGAGGAGAGAGGAGAGGAGAAAAGAGGAGAGGAGAAAAAAGGAGAGGAGAAAAGAGGAGAGAGGAGAGGAGAGAGGAGAGGAGAGAGGAGAGAGGAGAGGAGAAAAGAGGAGAGGAGAAAAGGAGAGGAGAAAAGAGGAGAGGAGAAAAGAGGAGAGAGGAGAGGAGAGGAGAGGGGAGAGGAGAGGGGAGAGGAGAGGAGAGGAGAGACGAGAGGAAAGAGGAGAAAGAGTGGAGAGAGGAGAGCGAGAGAGAAACAGATACACACAGACAGACAGACAGTGAGAAAAAGAGCGAGACAGACGGAGAACGAGAAACGTGGAGAAGAAGTGTGTATTAGAGACAAAGCTTCTTGGGGCATCCGCAAGATGGCTCTGCCTTGCGACTCGAACTGATCTTTCCGAGTCTGTCTGGAGTTGTTCGCGTCTCTGCACTGGAGGGAAAAAAAAAAAAAATATATATCTCGCGAACAGTCGCCCAAGTCAACTTTCCTAAGTTGAATCGAGTTAGGGAAATAGAGGAAAACAGGAAGGAACGCTCTTAACCAGACAGATGTTGACAATTACGCAAGTCTTCTTTTTTTTCAGTAAAGGAATTGGTCAACATCGAGGAAACGTATTTCAAACAAAAAACAAACAAGATAAACAAAACGAATAGATTAATGATAAATACAACCAAAAGGTTAATAAATAAATAAATAAATAAATAAGAGTGCAGAGGTCTTACAAGATTGTCATAGGGACACCACAGACGATTTTTTTCAATCGAGGGCAAGACCCGGTGCCCCCCCCCCCCAAAAAAAAACCGCCACGAATAACCGCCAAGACATGAAGAAAATAGTAATAAAATAAAATAGAATAAAATAAAATAATAAAATAACAAATTATTAAATAATAGAATAATAAAATAAATAAAATGAATAAAATATATGAGTGAAGAAAGACTAGTAAAGGAGGTATGGAAGGCAGATGTGGAGGGAGTGAACATGAGGGGACGTCCTAGGATTTGATGGATGGATGGGGTGAAGGGGGCTTTGGGGAAGAGGGGAATGTCTGTTGAGGAAGGACGGGAGAGGACAGAAGACAGGGGTGAATGGAGAATGGTTGTATATGGAAGATGTTGTGATTGCATGAGGTGGAATGGACGGGGGGATGGGGGGTGAGGTAGTGTGTGTGACCGAAATTTTGACGCAGCCAGAAGGGATTTCTCCCCGTCCTCTCCTTTATATGGCGGGGACGGAGAGAAGGGGTCGCCGATTTAATGAAGCGGCCTTACTGTGGATGTGCTGTGTCTTGCGACACTGCTTCTGACCCAGGGCAGTGGACAGGGTGCAGGGATGACCCGTCATCTAGGAGGTGCTAAGATGGGAGGGAGGGTGGAGGGGTGTGGAGTGTTTTCAGGGATGGAATGGGTGTGAGTGATTTTATGCCTTTTCCTTTTTGGCTACCTCCCTAGTAAGGGGGGAAAAGCCTTGGTATATGTATGTAAATAAAATAGAATAAATAAATAAATAAATAAATAAATAAATAAATAAATTATATAAAATAAATAAAATAAATAAAATAAATAAAATAAATAAAATAAATAAGATAAATAAAATAAACAAAATAAACAAAATAAACAAAATAAACAAAATA
Organism: Oratosquilla oratoria; assembly: GCF_046742065.1. NCBI lineage: Eukaryota > Metazoa > Arthropoda > Malacostraca > Stomatopoda > Squillidae > Oratosquilla > Oratosquilla oratoria. The sequence goes on from NC_134802.1 coordinate 34,246,981, forward strand.
AATAAAATAAATAAAATAAATAAAATAAATAAAATAAATAAAATAAATAAATAAAAGTAAACAATAAATATCGTGCGGGTATGATTCAGTGTGAGAATCTGAGTCCGAATCTGAATCTGAATCTCTAGGAAAGACCACCTCGCTTGCGCGGGATCGGTTTTTGTGGGAGGGGAAGAATGTCTGTAAGAAAATGAAAAGATAGTAGCGTATAAAAGAGGGCTATTGCCACCGGGCGAATTGCGAGCGATTAGGGGTTTATTGGTGGTCGTGGCTCGGGAGAAATGGACCGGGAGCTTGGAGGGCAGCGCTGACGCCGGGGTTAGGATTAGGATCACCAACGAAAGTTTAGAAAATGGTAGGAGGCGTAGTAGTAAAGGTGGAAAAACGGAAAAATCTTTAGTGGGAGGTAAACTGAAATGAGAAGATGTAGTAGAAGAGAAAGTTAGAAAGGAAGCGAATTTTAGTCGAAGAAAAAGTAAGTGTAGATGTTTGTGCGTGTGTTGTGGCACTGTTCGTGAGAGGTGTATGTGTGTATCTTACGGGAAGTGAGTTGAGTTCACTTCCCGCGTGTAGAGCGCGGTCCTGATAAACCACAGGTGGGGCGATCGTTACCTGTTTTTCCCCAGGTTGGGTTTGAAGTCCTGTAGAGCTGATCCAGTGGCGGTGCGAGGGGTGTGGAGTGTTTTCAGGGATGGAATGGGTGCGAGTGATTTTATGCCTTTTCCTTTTTGGCTACCTCCCTAGTAAGGGGGGAAAAGCCTTGGTATATGTAAATAAAATAAATAAAATAAATAGAATAAATAAATAGAAAAAATAAATAGATAAATAAAAGTAAACAATAAATATCATGCGGGTATGATTCAATGCGAGAATCTGAGTGACTTGCCGGCTCTGGGCAGGCGATATATATACCCAGGCCCGATCTGACGCCTTGACCAGACGCGACCTCATTTGGGTGACCCAACCTAACCTTCGGGCGTCGAGTCAGGTCAGATTACACGCACAACTCGTGTGCATCACTTTGCACCTACAAGCATACTTGTACACATGTACATATGTACATGTACACATGTACATACATATATACACCACAGCTCCACCTAACGTTGCTCTGTAGGCGATTGTTCTATTTATCTATATCTATCAATTTTATTGCTATTATTGCAATTATATTTTTTTACATATATATAAATTTATATACAAGCCACGGCGACCCACCAACTTTGAGATACAAAACAGGCAGTGTTGAAATAACTAAAATAGAAGGCGGTAGACGGAAAGGAATCCAGTGACACTGAACAACTTCAGTAAAACACACACACACAAACGCGCGCGTGTGTGTGTGGGGAGGGGTTTACAATATTCAACGTGACCTATAAACGTTTTCATTCTTTGCGAAATACCATTCATAGAAAACTTAGTGTAGAGACAGTAACAGACGTGTTCCATAGTTACATGCAGGTGTTCAGGACATTAACATTCAAAGTAAAATTTTTATAAAAAGATTATGGTAAGACAGATGAGGAAAGAAGGATTCCTTATGCCCGTGCGGAGATGCACTGCAATTATGCAACACGCAAAAGCAAGACCAATCACGATAAATGGCACCAAGAAAATGAATGGATAAGCAAGGAACCAGGATGATGACGCCCCGGCACATAATCCCTCCCGGACACAATCCCCCCGGACAAAATACCTCCGGAAAATATCCCTCCTGGACAGAATCCCTCCACAAAAGTGAGCGGGGTGGACAAAATCCCCCCTAATTATTAAGATTGGCAGCTCTCCCATTATATACCATCACATGCAAAGCAATTAACACCTTACCTTACCGAGGTGCTAATGAATACAGTACAGACATTTATATACTTGATTGAATAAATAATTTATGAACATTTTTTTTCACTACTACACCTTACAAACATATGAAAATATTATATATATATTAAAATACATAAACATATACTCACATATACAGTCAAATATTATATGAGAATATATATTAAGATACATTAATATATAAATACATTAATATATTAAAATACATAAATAAACATACACTCTAGGAGGGATTTTGTCCAGGTGGGATATTGTCTTGGGGGGATATTGTCCGGAGGGATTTTGTCCGGGGGGATTGTGTCCAGGAGGGATTATGTCCGGACACCGATGACGCCTGCCTTCACCAACACAAATTTCCCCGGATACTACATCTTCGTTCCCCAAATCCACTCGGGACTCCGACCCAGAGTCCGGAGTGCCGTCCTCCTCATTGGGAGGGACTGGATTGCCAAGGGCCATGGACGACATTCGCTCGGACGGTACTTCGGCGCGTGGAAGAAGGAGTTGTGGCAGACGGAATGCCCTCAAGAGACCAACAGACGACGGCGATGGCAGCGACCACCCTCACAAAGGAGAAGGATTCAAGAGACTCAGAGCCAGTCATGATCCAGAGATCAGTCCCCAACAGGTTACCAAAGAGAGAAACTGCGCGGAAGCCCAGGGCCAAAGGAAGCGAGTGGAAAAGAAAAGTACATTTTCTCGCAAGACCAAAGTGAAACAAACCATGTTGAGGGCACGAAATAAAAGAAAATATCCAGGGATAGAACCGCGGGATGAGCACGCACAGACAGAAAGTGCCGGAATTCAAATAGGCCCAATTCAACAAGAGGGCAGAGCACAAGTCGTAGGGATCGCGTTCATGAACTGCTCAGGCCAAGACAACACGGAAGCCGAAATGCGAGTCCCGGAAAGCTCTGAGGGGACAAGACTCGATTTAGCCGACTTGGAAGTGCAAGTCACAGAGTCACCTCCGGCGAGTCCCTACCCATCCACTTCTACACGTATTAACAATGCCGAAGTATTACACGCCGTGGACCCCGACAGATGCTCCACCTATTCGCCTGCGTCTTCACTCTTGATGGAATGCGAGTGCGAGTGTCCTCACTGCCCGTTGTGCCAATCCTTGCCACGGGACAACTCGCAAGAATAGACACAGGATTGCGAGATCAGTGCATCGCGAGAAGAGTTCGCTAGCAACGGGCAAGACCGGCACGGGGACTTCACAGAAAGTCCGGACTCGAGTCCCCGTTGCCTCTGGTGCATGGAATGGTGAAGAGCACCATGCATCTTCACTTCCGTTAAAGGAGGAGACCTGGGGAGGGCGAGGAAGGAGTCCGTCACTCTTCGGTCTGGTCCAGAAGTCTTCTTGGAGCAACAAAACCAAAGACCGTTAAAGTTCCCAGACTGGCTCCTTCGGTCCTTCCGGCGAATAATATAACTGGCCGTCAGCAAGACAACAGAATAAGGCTCACGAACACCACACGGGTCGTTTATTGTGAAAGAGAACGGGCCTTCCCCCAGCTGAATAAAACTAAACAGAAAAATACCTATTATGGAAACACAAACATTACCAATGACCACGTTTTTTGTGGACTGAAGCTCTCGGGTACTGGAGTCCTTATGGCTATTTCGCACCGCCGTCTTACCATATCTACGTAATTCGAGAGTTTCTAGGTGTCCTGTCTTTTCGTAATTGGTTGTAAAGAGAAGCTCAACATTGGTGCTTTGTTGGCCAGGAACTGCTATTTGGTGCTTGCGAGGCTTGAACGTAGGTGGTTGTGTGCCGCATGAACCGGGCATTCTAATTGTACGAGTGTACACGTTACCTGTTGAACAAGTAGATAGGCGAGAAACGACAACACAAACACGGATTACTAAACTAGCATTTCCAGAAAGATAACCTTACTCAATGCTCCAACATCCCCTACCACAAGAAATAAGCCCCCACAGAAAAATCCCCCACAGCAGACAAGAGCCACACCGACAGTGTCCCTGTGCTCAGGACACCATCCAGTATTACGAGAGCACCAACACAGAAAGGCCCTGGCCAGAGATTCAAAGTGCCCCAGATGCAACCATCACACACAAGACGGAACACCTCACACTACAGTGACCAACATTAATTAACAATCACTGGGAAACACAATCTCTTCCCTACTTAGTTTCATTCAGCTGGGGGAAGGCCCATGCTTTTCACGATAAACGATCCGTGTGCTGTTTGTGGACGTGCTTCTCTCGTCTTACTGACGGACATTGATTCGTCGGGAGGACCGAAGGACAAGGCGCAAATAAGGCGAGGATGAAGTCTGCCCTGTGGATCGGATCACGGACGGTCAGGTCGCTTCCGTCCTCGAGGGACGAGGAACCACTGGGAAGAACTGGCTGCGACTCGTAGGGGAACCTGACCGAGGTGATGGAAAGGGACGTGGCGGGGGACGCAAGTCCCGCGTCAACGGCGGGAAAGTCGGGCTCGACCCGAGGAGCCAGTGTGGGAACTTGGACGGTCTTTGGTTTTCTTGCTCCAAGAAGACTTCCGGACCGGACCGAGGAGTGACGGACTCCTTCCTCGCCCTTCCCAGGCCTCCTCCTTCAACAAGAGTGAAGGTGCTCCTCACCATTTCATGCACCACAGGCTGAGTCCAACACCTGATCCAAGACCATGGTGATTAAACACACACACACACACACACACACACACACACACACACACAAACACACACACACAAATACACACACAAATACACACACACACACAAACACACACAAACAAATACACACACACACACACACAAATAGAAAAACAAAAACACACACACAAACACACACACACACAAACACACACAAACACAAACACACACACACTTTCTTTCAGGTGCGTTGATACAATGCAATTGTTACGAGTATAATAGCTTTTCCCAAATTGAATCTACTTAGGAATGTTAGAACGGGCCTATTTAACGTAGAAAAAGATGTTGAAGATAGATATGGATTGAAATCGATCACAAACTCCACTGGATGAAAATTCTCCAACTCAATTTTAATTCAACACTGATCTATGGATGTTAGGGCTTCCTTAATGCATTTCGGAACTTGGGCCAGATTTCGGACTAAAACAAACCTTCAATGAAGTGAATCTCTATACATTTTCCGCTGTAGACCATGGCGAGTGACCAATACAAGTTTGAGACAAATTATCGTCGGAGTCAAATGGCGAAAGCCAGAGACGGAATATGAAACTCGATCTGTCAACACTAAAGGATCGACAGACGTCCTTCAAATGGTGCATCTGGATTAAAGTACGGTATTTAAAGTCACCCCATAAGTATAACCATTCTCTGCAACACATGACCATAGAAAATTAACGAGCAGGGCATCCATCTGTTTCATGAAATATGAAATGAAGTAGACAAGTTGACTCGAAATGGTTCTATTTAATATAAATTGTAGAAGGAAGATGAGGACAAAATATTCCTAACTTGTGCAACCAGGTTTTGCAGTCATGCAACAGATAGAAATAAATTCTATTACCATAAATAAATGTGAAATAATAAAATAACGGAAAATAGACAAGACAGTACCAAAACAGTGGCTGACTTCTTCCACGTAGTGTCGCAGTGGTTCATCTTGGCCCGTCCCACGTGGCCTCGAAAGAGATGGAGGGCCCGGGGTTCCGCTGGGGGACCTTAGGGGCTGGATTATGGAGAACGCGACGACGTCTCGCTCAAGTAACACTTCGCCCCTGAAGCTCGCTCAGGAAGGACCATGAAGCGACGAAACAACGACGGCGACACGAATAATGACCTCCAGGAAAATAGAGACTTTAAGAAACTAAGAGGTATAAGCAGCGGCCACACTGAATTCAATAACGAAGGGTTTGGCAATACAACTAACTGCACCAATGTTAAAGTGCAGACAACGCCAACCGAAAAGAAAGAGTCTTCTAAAACCACAGACCGGACTAGAGTACAAGGAAGACATTGCAGGGTCGGGAGAAGGAGAGAGACATGGACAAAGAACAATGACCTGCAGAGAGAAAGTGCACAGGTTCGAACATAAAATACTCGTGCAGGTACATCGCCGGTGGAGGACGAGGCGCTGGTCGAAGAAGTTGTACACGTGGAATACAAGACGGACGCCAAAGAAGAGGTTATTGGAAGTCTAACCGAGGCATTGTCGCCTGGGCCCGTTACAGAGTTGGAAATAGAAATCGTGGCGCCACTTACGGAAAGCCCCTATCCATTCGCTTCTTCAACACACGAATACGCCGAAGTGATGAGCGTCGTCGACTTCCACTTCCGCTGCGCGTCCACCAACTCGAGTGAGGTCGCGCAGGACGTCTATCAGGACTCGGACAATTTCTTCGCCTATTCGCCCACGTCCTCACTCGTGATGGAGTGCGAATGCAAATGTCCTTATTGCCCGTTGTGCCAATCCTCGCCATGGAATAGGTCGTCGTGCATGTCTCGAGAAGAGTTGGCCAGCAACGGCCAAGACCAGCACGGGGACTACACAGAGAGTTCGGGCGTAAGTCCCCGTTGCCTCTGGTGCACGAGGTGGTGAAGAGCACCATGCACCTTCACCTCCTTGGACGGGAATTGGTTCCTTGCCCCTCGAGGACGGAAGCGACCTGACCGTCCGTGATCCGATCCACGGAGCAGACTTCATCCTCTCCTTCCTCACGCCTCGTCCTTCGGTCCTTCCGACGAAGAAATGACCGTCAATAAGATAATAGAAGCATTCTGATGAACAGCACACGGGTCGTTCATCGTGAAAGGGCGCGGGCCTTTCCCCAGCTGAATATAACTAAGTACAAAAATACCTATAATGGAAACATATATTTCCCTAACATCAACGACTTTCTTTTTTGACTGAAACTTACGGGTACTGGAGTCTGTATGGCTATTTCGCACAGCCGTCTTGCCATATCTGTACATTAAATTCGTGTAACTCGTATAGTCACTCAGCTAAGTGAAGAAATATAAATATATTTTAAGGAAACTTGAGATTTCAGCCAGCTCAGCGGGGGAAGGGTGAGCAGGGCTGCCAACCGAAAATACAGGATCGACAGATTCTTTGAGTGAATTGCCTATACCTATAGTGTAGAAACAGTAACAGACGTATTCCATATTTACATGCAAGTGTTCACGAAATTCACAAAGTAAAGTTTTATAAAAGATTACGATAAGACAGATGAGCAAAGAAGGATTTCTCATTCCCGTGCGGAGATACATAATGAATAAAAAAATAATTCTTTCCTTAAAGGGAGAGCAATTCCCCATAAGCTTTGCTTCACGCTCTCCCTTTTCAACAAGCAATTTTGTAAAAATATTGTATATATGTATGTATAAATTGTATTTTATTTTGTTGAATAAACCTTAACTAACTAAAAACAAATTACGCCTGCATGTAACTACGGAACACGTCTGTCTGTTACCGTTTCTACACCGTTTTCTATGAATGTATGACATGTCGCATAGAAGAAAAACGTTAATGAGCGACTTTAACGTCGTCCGACAATTTTTTTTTTTTTAACTATTTGTAGTTGTCCAGTGTTATTGGATTCCATTTTGTATGCCGCTTCCTTATGTCAACACTGGATACCGTTTATCTTGAACTTAAAGCTGGTCTGGTGTGTCGCCTAGGCCTCTTAAAAATTAAATAAAAATAGAAATGAAAATAAATAAAAAATAAAACAGAATAATAAATTATAAATAGAATAATCATAACATAGAAACGTTAGGTGGAGCCTAATCCAAACGCTAGCTAACAGGCCTGAGTGGATGGGCCTACAATAATGAAATGCTAAACCATATGACTAGAGGACTTCATTTGCTTCTCACAAGTCGATTTATTAATAACAAATGTAAGGCCTAATGCTTACTAAATGGCCTGGATAAAAAAAAAATCACCAAAATATGGAATACGAAATTAATAACAGAAATAATGCTTACTAGATGGGCATGAGTAAAATTCACCAAAATATGAAATGCGGAATTCTTGTGGATGAAAACCAAATCAAATACGAATACATGCTGGTTTAGAACATAAGAATGAAGGAGACTGCAAAAGACCATAAGGCCTACACTAGGCAGCTCCTTATCTATCACCACCTGTCATCCCCATCCATAAAGTTGTCTAATCGTTTCTTAAAACAACTGATAGTTTCAGCGCTTACTACATGGTTACGAAGTTTATTCCATTCGTTGACCACCCTATTAGTAAATAAATTCTTGCCTATTTCCTTTTTAAATCTAAATTTGTCTGCTCTCTTCCTGTATTATCTGCCTCGTCTGGGCAGATGCTGCATCGCCTCTTTTATGGTGCCATTCGAATAGTACCGTTAATTACTTAACGATGATTGGTCGATTGGTTATTCCTGCAATGGCATTGGCTCAAGTCCGGCATTGGGCTGTGTTGGCACAGTGTATATAAATATATTTATTGTGTACATAGTTTATATTATGTTATATATTTATCGTATATAGTACAATGTAGTTTGTTATTTCAAGATTTAGCAGATGCGATGCGCGCCGTTGTTTAGGCGCGAAAAATGTGAGCGTGGCGTCAGTTTTTTCAGGCAGCCTTGACAACTGTTGCACGCATTTTGTGCTAGTGCTCTTTTTTTTTTGTGAATCTAAATATACTTGTGCCTTTGACTTTCGTTGAGTATTCTTTTGCCACCCAGAACAGGGCCAACTTTTGCGTAGTGATTAGTTTCTTTTGAGATGTCCAAGTATACATTTTCCCAGGGCATAGTGAACGTTAATGAACAGGACACGGACTGTTCCACTGGAAATGCATTAGCTTGATACGTGATATGTCAAACGGTTCACCGATAAGTGACGAAGCCGAAAGTCTCTTATTGTGTTTGTCCGTCCAAACCGGAGCATAAATATTTCTCTTTGCGATACCAGAGCAATTTCTTTTCTTTGCAATAAAATGTGCTTTATCACAGTTTATAGTGTAAACTATTCATTTCCATTTCTAAGTTAATTTGCACGGACCTGAGAAACCTGACCCTAAACAGGGCTACATGTATACTGCAGGTCCTAAACCGGGCAAGTATGACCTATGCGCCGTTCGTAACAAAATGCTTGGCAACTAGCATTCTTTCACTATTCCCCGGCTATGTTGGAATGGGGTTTCGTACTTTACAATAACAATAGGTTAATTTCGAATAAAAGAAAAAAATAATTAAAAATTAAGAATTATTCATCCCAGTTTTAAATACTCTAGGCCCCCGCTAAATTACAACTGAATTTGAAGATTGGAAACATTTAATTTTAGAATGCCCGTTCATATCACGAGCATGTCATATATAGTAGTATGTCATGTGCGTGAAATGAACGAACATTCCAATAGTAATGTGCATGATATGTCACTGCTTTAGGATTATCTGCCGGACAATCTGCCTGACGATTGCATAAAACAAAGCCCGATAAAAACCATTTTATCTATCGCCTCGTTATGCAAATTCTTCTTCTGTCGCCTACAAAGTTACTTTATAAGCCTGCACACATTGTGTTTTTAATCCTATTCGGATCTCAAATGCGAAAAAAAAAACAGTGTAGGGAAATGTAGCGAAACGTCCGAACAATGTAGCGAAACCACGGTGACTTAGTGTGTGATAGTAATTTTTTTTCTAGCTTCATGATTTTTGGTGTGTGTATTCCGTTATACCCTTCGTATAAAGTCCCAAAGTTTTACTGAAATGTGATCATTATTTTCGGACATGAAATAAATCAACACTGAAAAAAAAAAATTACTTGGGCGTTGTTTACTATAGCTTAACTATTTTTCAACTTGCCGTTTTGAAAATAAGTATGGATAGCCTTAGGTATTTTTAAAAACGTCTCTCGATGAAAAAAAATCATCTTTCCATATATATGTGTACAATAACTTGAAAAATAACGGAGATATCCGCCTCGAAATGTCGATAACTTTAGTTTTGAGGTATGAGCAGTTTTCTGTTTGAGTGAGTTTCATGAAGTACCGCAAGCTCCATTTGATATAATTTTACACATTGAGATAAGGTAAATCCAGCTAAAACGAGGGTGTATTGTAACAAAGGATTATAATGGCAGAGCATGACGACAGGAGACCTTTTGCTCCATAACTAGGTCACACTCGCACACATACGCACACACACCCACACTCTCGCGCGTGCGCGCACACACACACACACACACACTCTCACACACACACTCTCACACACACACACACTCTCACACTCACCCTCTTTCTCTCTCTCTCACACACACACACACACACAATCTCCTCACTCTCTCTCACACTATATCTTTGTCTCCACTCTATATCTCTCTCACATAATTACTGTACTATTCAGCTGAGGGTAAGAGACCGTTATGAAGCTCTGAATGCAGCCTCCTCCCCGTCCCCCTCCAATGCCTCTTTTTCCAGGTCCCTTCATACTGTACGATTGTTGCGAGTAAAATAGCTTCATTTTCCCAAGTTCAATAAAGTTAGGAATGTTGGAACGGGCATATGTAAAAGAAAAAGGATGTTAAAAATGGATATGGATGAAAGTCGATCACTAACACCATTGGATGAAAATTCTATCAATTTCTTAATATATTTGAACTGAAACTGCCCTTAAATGAAGTGAATGCTCTGCACATTTTTCGTTGTAGACCATGGCGACTGACCAACACAAGTTGAAGACAAATTACCGTCGGAGTCAAATGGGGAAAGCCAGATAAGAGACGGAATATGAAACTCGATATGCCGACACTAAAGGATAAACCGAAGTCCTTCGTATGGTGCAGCTGGATTAAAGTATTTAAAGTCACCCATAAATATAACCATTCTCTGCAACTCATGCTCATAGAAAATTAGTACTTTGACTCGAAATATTACCGTTCCATATAAATTGTACAAGCAAGATGAGGAAAAGATATTTCTAACTCTTGTGCATACACGTTTTGTAGTCATACAATAAGTATATATAAATGATATTACCATAAATAAATGTGAAATAATAAAATAACGGAAAATAAACAAGACACCATAACAGTGGATTATTTTTTGCATGTAATGTTGCTGTGGTTCATCTTGGCCCTTCCCACGTGGCCTCGAAAGGGATCGAGGGACCGGGGTTCCCCTGGGAGACCTTGGGGGTCGATTATGGAGACCTCGACGACGTCTCGCTCAAGTAACACTTCGGCGCGTGCAGCTCGCTCGAGGAGGACCATGAAGCGACCAAACGACGGCGACACAAACGACCTCCATGAAAATTAAGTTTTTAAAAAAATTGAGAGGCACAAACAGCGGTGACAATGAATTTAGTAATGAATATTTTGGCAATGTAATTAACAGCACAAATGTTGAAGTGCAGACAATGCCAACCGAGGAGAAAAAGAAGCCTTCCAAAAACCCCAACAGGACCAGGCTGAGACGAAGACGGTGCAGTGTCGGAAGAAGGAAGGACACACGGACGGGAGGAACGATTACGAGCACAGAGAAACTGTACAGCTTAGAACAGAAATTCATCGTTCAGGTACATCTCCGGTCGAGGACGAGGCACAAGTTCAAGGAGCTTCGTATACGGAGCATTGGCCAGGCGCCATAGAAGAAGTGAACGGAAGTTTAACAGAGATAACGTCGCATGGGCCCGAGTTTGAGGCAGATATCGCAGCGCATTTTGAGGAAAGCCCCTATCCACCCGCAACTACGCCGAAGCGATGAGCGTCGTCGACTCCCGAAGCTGCTTTGCGTCCACGAACTCGAGCGAGGTTCCGTGGCATTTCTATCAGGACTCGGACAAGTTCTCGCCTATTCGCCCAACGTCCTCACTCGTGACCGAGTGCGAATGCGACTGTCCTTGTTGCCCGTTGTGCCAAACGTCGCCTTGGAACAGCTCGCCGGAAACGACCCAAGAGACAGATAGTGAGCTCGGAGTTCCCGAAGAAGAGTTCGGCAAGAACGGGGAAGACCGGTTGGGGGACTTCACAGAGAGTCCGGATTCAAGTCTCCGTTGCCTATGGTGCATGAAATGGTGAGCAGCACCTTATACCTACACTCCAGCGAATTGATGACCGTCATTAAGATAATAGAAATGTTCATGAACAGCACATGGCCATTCATCGTGAAAGGGCACGGGCCTTCCCCCAGCTGAATAAAGCTAAGCAAGGAAGATATTGTGTTCTCCAGCGATTGTTAATTAGAGTGGGGCACTGTAGTGAGGTGTTTCGTCCTCTGTGTGATGGTTGCATCTATGGCCAGTTTTTTTTTTCTGTCTTAATACTAGATGGTACCCAGAGCACAGGGTTGTCAGTGTGATTCTTGTCTGATGTGGAAGGTCTTTCTGTGGGGGCTTGTGTCTTGTGGGAGGGAGGGGTTGTTGGAGTATTGAGTTAGGTTATCTTCCTGGAAGTGATCGTTTAGTAATCAGTGTTGTTGTGGTTAATTCGCCGGGAGGGCCGAGCTGGGGGAAACTGATTCGTCGGGAGGACCGAAAGACGAGGCGCAAGGAAGGCGAGGATAAAGTCTGCCCTGTGGATGAAATGGGACGGGGCGGGAGACGCAAGTCTCCCGTCGACGGCGGGAAACTCGGGCTCGACCCCGAGGGGGGAGGGGGGGTAGGTGGGGAGGTGAGGGGGGTAGGTGAGGGGGGTAGGTGAGGGGGGTAGGTGGGGGAGGTGAGGGGGGTAGGTGGGGAGGTGAGGGAGTAGGTGGGTGGGTGAGGGAGTAGGGGGAGGTGAGGGAGTAGGTGGGGAGGTGAGGGGGTAGGTGGGGGAGGGTGGGGAGGGGAGGGAGGGGAAGGTGGGCAGGGGAGTAGGGGGAAGGTGGGGGGAGGGGGAAGGTGTGGGGAGGGGAGGGGAAGGTGGGGAGGGGAGGTGGGTAGGGGAGGGTGGGTAGGGGCAGGTGGGGTAGGGGCAGGTGGGGTAGGGGCAGGTGGGGTAGGGGCAGGTGGGGTAGGGGCAGGTGGGGTAGGGGCAGGTGGGGTAGGGGCGGGTGGGGTAGGGGCAGGTGGTCGCGACACATTTCTATCGGGACTCGGGCAGATTCTTTTGATCGAGTGTCCTCATTGCCCGTTGTGCCAATCCTCAACGAAGAACAGCTCGCAAGATTTGACAAGATTGCGAGATTAGTGCACCGCAAGAGAAGTTCGCCAGCAACGGGCAAGACCGGCACGGGGACTTCCCACAAAGTTCGGACTCGAGTCCCCATTGCCTCTGGTGCATGAGGTGGTGAAGAGCACCCGGCACAGACACTTCCGTTGAAGGAGGAGGCCTGGGGAGGGCGAGGAAGGAGTCCGTCACTCCTCGGTATGGTCCGGTTGTCCTCTTGGTAGCAAGAAAACCAAAGACCGTTCAAGTTCCCAGACTGGCTCCTCGGGGGGTCGAGCCCGACTTTCCCGCCGTCAGCGTGAGACTTGGGTCTCCCGCCCCGTCCCTTTCCCTCACCTCGGTCGGGTTCCCCAACGAGTCGCAGGCAGTCATTTGTGTGATGGTTCCATCTGGGGCAACTTGAATCTCTGGCCAGGGCTCTTCTGTGTTGGTACTGTCGTATTACTGAATGGTGTCCTGAGCACAGGAGTGTCTGTGGCTCTTGTCTTGTGTGGGAGGGTTTTCTGTGGGGGCTTGTGTCTTGTGGGAGGGAGGGGTTGTTGGAGTATTGAGTTAAGCTATCTTCCTGAAAGTGCTTGTCTGATAATCAGCGTTTGTGTGGACGTTTGTCGCCTATCCACTTGTTCAACAGGTAACATGTACACTTGCAAAATTAGAATGCCCGGTTCATGCGGCACACAACCACGGACGTTCAAGTATCGCAAGCACTAGATACAAGTTCCTGGCTCGCATAACGCCAATGTCAATCTCCTCTTCACAACCAACTACGAAGAGACAGAACTTTATACTCTCGAACTACATAAACTAACTTATGAAAATCAACATATGGCAAGACGACGGTGCGAAATACCCATACACATTCCAGTACCCAAAAGCTTCGGTCCACAAAAGAAAAACAATGGTCATTGGCGTGAGGGCAATACTTCTGGTTTTTCCAATATTTCTGCTTTGTTTTATTCAGCTGGGGGAAGGCCCGCGCCCTTTCACGATGAACGACCCGTGTGCTGTTCATCAGAGAGCTTCTTTTATCTTACTGACGTACAGAAATTCCCTGGGAGTAACGAAGGACGAGGCGCGAGGAAGAAGAGGATGAAGTTTGCCCACGTTGGTGAAGGTGCATTGTGCTTCTCACCATTTCATGCACCAGAGGCAACGGGGACTCGAGTCCGGACTTTCTGCTAAGTCCCCGTGCCGGTCTCGCCCGTTGCCTGCGAAATCTTCTTGTGATTCTCCTAACTCGCCATCGGTGTCTTGGGTACTTTCTGACGAACTATTCCACGGTGACGTTTGGCACAACGGGCAATACGGGCATTCGCACTCGCAGTCCATCACGAGTGAAGACGTGGGCGAATTGGCGAAGCACTGGTCCTTATGGATATCATGGGCGACCTCGCTCGAGATGCAGGACGGACAACTACTATGGGATTCCATGACGCTCGTCACTTCGGCGTGGCTGTGTGTGCAAGCGAGTGGATAGGGGCTTTCTGTAAGGGGCGCTGCCATTTGTATTTCAGTCTCTACATTGGACCCATCTAATATTGTATTTGGTAGGTCTCCATAAAGTCCTTCTGCGACATATGGCCCGTATGATACATTTGGAACTCCTTCATCCAATGTTTTGTCCTCCACCGGTGATGTATCTGCACTGCTACGTTCTGTTAAAGCCTGTGAACACTCTCTCTGCAGGTCATTTTTCTCTTCTATCCGCGTGCCTTTTCTCCTTTCGACCTTCCATCGTCTTCGTCTTACACTTGCCCGGTCAGTGTTTTCAAAAGACTTCCCTTTCGCTTCGGCTGGCGGTGTTTGCACTTTAACACTGTTGGCACACCCATCTCTATCGAATTTCAATTCCTCGCTGCCTGTAGCTCTAAACCTCTTAATACAATTTCCTTCGGGGCCATTAGTGTCGCCGTCGTTATTTTGTCGCTTCGTGGTGCTCCTCGAGCGAATTGCACAAGCCGAAGTTTTGCTTGATCGAGACGTCATCGTGTTCTCCATCTATAACAGTGGTTCTTAACCTGTGGGGAATTCCCCATTAGTGGGGAATGGCGCAGTTGCCAAGTGGGGAATGACCAGTCGGACAGAAGAACCATTGTCTTTTCATATGTATTTTATTTCCATGTGATAACTGTTAGTAAAAAATCTAATATATGCAAACAAAAATTAAGGGCCGTAAAATGGCACAAAAAAGCAAAGTGTATATTTACGTACTAAACACTGCATGGGTTAAAATCGAATTTGTCAAAGACCGATGCAGTGGTGGGAAATGGAGAGTTGGTTCATTAAAAAGTGGGGAATTGGAGAAAAAAGGTTAAGAACCCCTGATCTATAATAATCGACCCCCAAGGTCTCCCAGGGGACCCCCGGACCCTCCATCACGTGGGACGGGCCAAGATGAACCACTGCAACATTACATGGAAGAGGTCAGCCTCCTGGCGTCTTGTTTTCTCTCTTTTTCATATTTTTTTTTTTTTTTTTGTAGAATTTATATCTGTTGCGTGACTACAAAACGTGCTTGCACAAAGTAGAAATATTTTTCCCCATTTGCTTGTACAACTTATATGAAATAACATTTCGAGTCAATGTTCCTATTTTCATTTCATGAAACAATTCTATGGCTTGGTCGTTAGTTT
The DNA here is from genome assembly GCF_046742065.1 of Oratosquilla oratoria. Classification (NCBI taxonomy): domain Eukaryota; kingdom Metazoa; phylum Arthropoda; class Malacostraca; order Stomatopoda; family Squillidae; genus Oratosquilla; species Oratosquilla oratoria. The sequence goes on from NC_134802.1 coordinate 34,262,543, forward strand.
TCTATGAGCATGTGTTGCAGAGAATGTTTATATTTATGGGGTGACTTTAAAAATATTTATTCCAGATGCACCATATGAAGGACTTCGTTCTATCCTTTAGTTTCGACTGATCGACTGTTATGGACCATTGATATGGTCCTCTGCTTCCGGTGACACGTTTTATCACCACAGCTCGCTACACATGTAGTCATTTTATATTCGATACTTGTATGTGACTGAATATTTGAATACATTCATTGTATGTAGGGCCAGGCTCCGGGTGGGCATATATAAAACATTAAATCATACAATTTCAAATACTGGTACACAGTTAACATCACCGTCATCATTATCTTCATTTCTGTCGTTACCAACTCTACGGGGTGACTAGGCACGAATGCCTGTGTCAAGATTCGGGGATACATTGTCATTACTGCCAACACGCGTCGACTCCTGCAGGATTCGACCCACCACCCATCTAGCTTCTCGCTTCCACCCACGCCCCAAAATTATTCATTTAAAGAAATACCCGAAATGTAGCAAGTGCTACAAATATTTCAAACTCCATTGCAGGGCTTCTTCCTCTATGGACCTTCCACCATTCCATCATTATCAGTCCAATTCGTCCACTTTTCCTTGTCTGCAGTACATTCCGGACCACTTTCCAGATCTGAAAAATCGTCCCTAAGTCGAGTAAAACCTTTACGCGCTCGTCTTTGTTACAGGCTAAGGCGGTTCATCAACTTGACCTCAGGTCAAAGAGGAGCTCCACCTAACGTTGTTCTGCAAGTGATTGTTAATTTGTTTGTTTTTCTTTAATCTATTCATTCTATTATCATTATTATTTTTTAAAGGTCAAGGTGCCCCACCAGCTTTAAGTACAAGATAAAGGGTAGACAGAGGCGGCATACGAAAAGGATTCCAGTAACACTGGATAACTGGTATTAGATCAAATAATTCATCGGACTTTATTTAAAGTCACCCTTAATTGTTTTCATTCTTTTTGACATATCACATATTCATAGAAAACTTAGTGCAAAAAAGTGACGAAATGTATTCTATAGTTACATGCAGGTGTACAGAAATTATAGAAGATTACGGTAGATGAAGCAGAGATGAGAAAAGAAGGATTTGTTATTCCTGTTCGGACATGCAGTGCAATTATGCAACGAGCAAATGCAAGAGCAATCACGATAAATTCCACCAAAAAAAAAAAAAAAAAAAAAAAAAAAAAAAAAAAAAAAAAAAATAACGAGTAAGGGACCAGCATGATGGTGCCTGCCTTCACCAATACAAATTTCCCAAGATAAATCTTCTTCGTTCCCCAGATCCATCCGCGAATCCGGCCCAGAGTCCGCAGTGCCGTCGTCCTCACTGGGAGGGACTGGATTGCCAAGGGCCATCAATGACACTCGCTCGGACGATACTTCGGCGCGTGTTAGAATCAGTGGCAAACGGAATGCCCTCGAGAGGCAAACAGACGACGGCGATGGCAGCGACCCTCACCAAGGAGAAGGATTCAAGAGAGACTGAGCTAGTCATGATCCAGAGGTCAGTCGCCAACAGTCTACCAAGGAGAGAAATTGTGCCGTTGCCCAGGGGAAAACAAAGGGAGTTAAAAAGAAAGGTACATTCTCTCGAAAGACAAGGGCGAGACGAATTCGGTGTGAAGTACGAAATAAAAGAAAATACACATGGAAAGAACGACAGGATGAGCACGCACTGACACAAAGTGCCAGAATTCAAATAGACTCGAGTCAACAAGAGGACAAAGCACAAGTCATAGGTGTCGCGTTCATGAGCTGCTCAGGCCAAGACAACACGGAAGCCGAAACGCGAGTCTCTGAGAGCTCTGAGGGGACAAGTCTCGACTTGGAAGTCCAAGTCGCAAAGGCATCTCCGGAGAGTCCCTACCCATCCACTTCCACACGTAATAACAACGCCGAAGTGGCTCACGTCGTGGACTCGCACAGTTACAGTTGCTCTTCGTCCACAAGTCTAAGCGAGATCGCGACATTTCTATTCGGACTCTACAGATGCCCGACCTATTCGCCTGTGTCTTCACTCTTGATCGAGTGCGAGTGTCCTCACTGCCCGTTATGCCAATCATCGCCGAAGAACAGCTCTCAAGATTCGACACGAGGCTGCGAGATCAGTACATCGCAAGAAGATTTCGGATTAGAGTCCCCGTTCCCTGGGGAGGGCGAGGAAGGAGTCCGTCACTCCTCGATCTGGTCCGGAAGTCTTCTTGGAGCAAGAAAACCAAAGACCGTCCAAGTTCCCACACTGGCTCCTCGGGGGGTCGAGCCCGATTCCACCCCACACCCCAATCAGCTGGGGACTTGCGTTTCCCGCCCCGTCCCATTTCCTCACCTCGGTCGGGTTCCCCTACGAGTCGCAGCCAGTTCTTCCCTAGCTCCCTTGGACGGGTGTTGATTCCTTGCCCCTCGAGGACGGAAGCGACCTGACCGTCCGTGATCCGATCCACGGGGTAGACTTCGTCCTTGCCTTCCTCGCGCCCCGTCCTTCGGTCCTCCCGGCGAAGAAATGGCCACCAATAAGATAACAGAACCACTCATGAACAGCACGCGGGTCGTTCACCGTAAAAGGGCGTGGGCCTTCCCCCAGCTGAATAAAACCAAGAATAAAAATACCTATAATGGAAACACAGAAATATTGCCCTAACATTAACGACTTTCTTTTTGGACTGAAGCTTACGGGTACTTGAGTGTGTATGGCTATTTCGCACAGCCATCTTGCCCTATTTGTAGTTAGAGAGATGCTGATCCTGTTGCAGCCTCTTGCCGTAACTAAGGCCGTTTGATTACCAAACGAGTTTGCTTTGCTGAAGATGTTATTTGTGTGTTCTTTGAGGCATTTTCGTACTTGTTTATGGAGAGAAGATATACCTTGGCATTGTATCACCAAGAACTGGCATCTCATGTTTGCAAGGTTTGAACGTATGTGGTTGTGTGCTGCATGAACCGGGCATTCTAATTGCACGAGTGTACATGTTACCTGATGAACAAGTAGATAGGCGACAAACGTCCACACAAACTTATTATTCGCAAAGCACTTACAGGAAGATAGCCTAACTCGATAATCCAACAACCCCCCTCCCGAGACATAATCCCCCGCAAATAAATAAATAAAGGAACACACACACACACCAACACACACACACACACACAACACACACACAACCAACACACACACACACACGCATACAGTGTCCTGGACACCATCCAGTATTACGGCAGCACCAACACAGAAGAGCCCTGGCCAGAGATTCAAGTTGCTCCAGATCCAACCATCGCACACAAGACTGAACACTTCAACCTACAGTGCCCCACATTAATTAACAATCGCTACAGAACAATCTCTTACCTATTTAGTTTTATTCAGCTGGGGGAAGGCCCGCGCTCTTTTACGATGAACGTCCCGTGTGCTTTTCATGAGAGTGCTTCCGAGGTCTTGCTGACGGCCATTTCTTCGCCAATAGGACCGAAGAACGAGGCGCGAGGAAGGCGAGGATAAAGTCTGCCCCGTGGATCGGATCACGGACGGTCAGGACGCTTCACGTCCAAGGGAGCTGGGAAGAACTGGCTGCGACTCGTAGGGGAACCCGACCGAGGTGAGGAAAAGGGACGGGGAGGGGGGGGGAGACGCAAGTCCCCCGTCAACGGCGGGAAAGTCGGGCTCGAGGAGTGTAGGTGCAAGGTGTTCCTCACCATCTCATGCACCACAGACAACGGGAACTCGAGTCCGGACTCTCTGTAAAGTCTCCGTGCCGGTTTTGCCCGTTGCTGACTAATTCTTCTTGGGTCGTGTCCGACGAACTATTGCCAGGCGAGGTGTGGCACAACGGGCAAAAAGGACAGTTACATTCGCATTCTGTCACAAGTGGACGTGGGCGAATAGTCTAAGAACCTGTCCGACTCCTAATGGAAATCCAGCGCGACCTCGCTCGAACTCCTGGACGCGCAGTGGCTGTTGGAGTCGACGACGCTCGGGACTTCGGCGTAGTCGCGTGACGAACCGGGTGGATGGGGGCTTTCCGTAAAATGCGCTGTCATTTCTCCTTCCGTGTCTGTATCAGGCCATTGCGACATTGTCTCCGGTACACTTCCCATAACCTCTTTTATGGCTTCCGGCCTGTATACCACGTTTGAAACTCCTTCAACCGGCGCGTTATCCTCAACCGGCGATGTATCTGCATGAATTGTTTCTATTTGAACCTGGGCATTCACTCTCTGCACGTAATTGTTCTTCGTCCGTGTGTATTTTCTCTCGAGCCTGCATCGTCTCGACTTGACCCAGGTCCGGGAAGGGCTTTTGGAACACTTTTCGATTGGCGTTTTCTGCACGTTAACATCAGTGCAATCACTTATACTGCCAAGCCCATCTTTATCGAATTCAAGTTCCTCGCTCGCTATACCTCTAAATCTCTTAAAATCTACTTCCTTGCGAGTCGTTCATCGGTCGCTTTATGGTCCTTCTTGGGCGACCTGCACGCGCTGAAGCCTCGTTAGAGCGAGTCGTCGCCGTGTTCTCCATAATAATCCACCCCAAGGTCCCCAAACTAAACCCCGGGCCCTTTATCTCTTTCGAGGCCACGTGGGACGACCCAAGATATACCACTGCAACATAGGAGACAGCCACTGTTATAGTGTCTATTTTCCGTTATTTTATTATCACATTTACTTTTGGTAATTTATTTTTATCGGTTGCACGACTACAAAACCTGTTTGCATAAAAAAAATCATCTTCCTTGTATAATTTATATGATATAAACATTTCGAGTCGATGCTCCCATTTTATGTCATTTCATGTCTTGCTCGTTAATTTCCTGAGTGTTGCAGAGAATGGTTATATTTATGGTTGACTTTAAATATTTTAATCTAGATGCACCATATGAAGGACTTTAGTCTATCTCTTAGTGTCGACTGATAGTTTCATTTTTCGTCTCTGGCTTTCCCTATTTGACTCGGACGGTAATTTGTCTTAAACTTGTGTTGGTCAGTCGTCATGGTCTGCAGTGGAAAATGTGCAGAGAATTCACTTTATTCAATGGGCTGTTTTAGTCCTAACTGGTCTAAGGTCCGAAATGCATTAAGGAAATTTTACCATGGGTCAATGTTGAATTGGAATACTGAAAGTTTTCATGCGAAGTTGTTTGTGATCGATTTCTATCAATATCCGTCTTCAACATCTCATTTTCTATCACATATTTGCCTGTTCTAACATTCCTAACTCTATTCAACTTGGGAAAAAGCTATTAAACTCGTAACAATTGTATTGTATCAAGGCACCTGGAAAAAGAGGCAGTGGAGGGGGAAGGGGAGGAGGCTGCATTCAGTTTCATAATGGGTCTCTTGCATTCAGCTGAATTGTATTTACCAGATACAGAACGAGAGCGAGGACAGTTTAAGTAGAAGTGGGGGATCAAACAGGGTGACGTTCTCGCCCACTTTCTATTCAACATCTTTACAGCAACCCTGGCACTAGACACCTCAAATGATGAGGATGGGGGGGTAATAGTTTAAACATAAACTTTATGGTAGACTAGGCCTGTTTATAATAATAATAATAATAAAATAAAAAAGTGAAAAACCATACAATTACTTAAAAACAAATTAGATGCTGAGAAATTCAAGGATGGGTTACTATGAGCACAGCTCCTTTCCCATATTATATAACTAGGTAAATACACAATCCCTTGCTCAAAAGAAATAATAAGTACCGGTTAGAGAACCTCAAGACCCGGGCAAGGTTCGAACTCTGATCTTCAGCATTAGGACAAGGCGCCATCCACTACAATTACCTGTGTAATGTTGCATGCGACTTCAATGTTTATATCTATTGTTCCTGTTGCTGCCAGACACTCGTTTCAGTCAATATGAACCCCAACATGTACAGCAGATAAGTACTTTATCACAAACATTTGCAGCAGAAACCCCTACACATTCCTATTTTTGTTTTGCCTGGGCAATGGACAGGAGGCAGGTATAACCCGTCATCCAGGAGGTGCCAAGATGAGGAGGGGGAGGGGGGGAGGGTGGAATATGTAGGGGATGGAATGGGTGGGAGTGGTTTCTATGCATTTCTTTTTTGCTACCCCCCATGTAAGGGGGAGAAAAGCCTTTGGTATATGTATGTATATATAGTGACACTGGAACCACACATATCTATGCAGTGGATACCCAAGTTGGTACCCAAATGCTCCATAAGCTGGTATTGAATAAAACATTGAACGAGAAAAATAATTTATTTTTTCTTAACATAAAACAATCATCCCTCTTCAAAGATGTAGAAATATCCAAACTTCCAGTATGTAGATTACAAGTTTCTGTAAAATGAGTCCATTCAGAATTCACATGGAAACATGCATGCCCTCAACAGAACACAAAGAGCAAAAAGACCAAGAACCTACAACAATTTTGTTACTGAAGTGTAACTTCCCTGGTTGCCATGACATCAAAAGGTAACCACCTTGCAAATAAAAGTGGTCTAATTTTGCCCAAATTAGTTTTTAATACTTCCAACAGTCCATAAGCATTTATTGCAATTCTAAATAGCTGATCAAAACCTCTACTTCAGCCATTCTCCCAAAACCAAACTGTAATGCCATCTACTCCACACTGACATCAATTGTAGACTTTGGCGACCTCCCTAGTATGGAGGAAAAAGCCCTTGGTATATGTGAATTAAATTTCAGATAATCAAGTTTTGAAAGGAAATCAGGAGAAAAGTGAATAGAAAAAAATACAGAAATATAACAAGGGAAAATAAAAAAAGATGGGTTACCGTATTTTACGGCTTGCAAGACGCTGCATCTTGGAAGACGTACCCTAATATTTGAAAGAAATTTCTAAGAAAAAAGAAAAAAAAAAAAAAAAAAAGTCATTCTCATACAAGAACACATTCACCATGTACCCAACCACTGAACACAAAAACATAAGAAGCAAGGACGACACGTATTGGACGTATTGTTTACATTACGAAATCACTTGTCCGATTTCGTTTGTATGGCGATGTTTCTGGTTGGTGATTAGTAAATATACTATACATTTTTCATTGTCCAAGGGTGGTTATATTTTCATAAAAATAAGATAAAAATGTCAAAAATATGGATGTAGATATATAAAACTCCACTGCCGAATCGTTTTTTCGGTAGGCGGTGGTCCAAAGTGTCTTTCTGCTGCTCTTTTACAGTGTTCTTTGGCATATCGTACAACTTGTAGCTTGTATGCCATAGTATAACTAAACCATTTTGATGAACTAGCCATGGGCGATAATTTCCAGGACAAAAAATCTTATGACACGTGTGATAGCCTGGTGGTAACTGATAAAGGCACCTGGCATTTGCGTGCATTCGTGTGCATGTGTGTGTGTGTGTTGCTATGAGACGAGGGAACGGCCCATTTTCTCCACACGCCGAGTAGGCTCCAGGAAGGATTATGGTATTGGAAATACTTGTAACAGCTAAGTACGGAGTTTACATAATATAAAAGGTTGAATTAAATAGTACTTAAGCTAACGTCATAGTGTAATGACTCGACATACAAATCCATGTCGCTATCGGTCAAGTGTCCAAGCTTACATGAGCCTGGGTGTTGTCTTGCAAAACAACATTCGTCTTGGAAGACGAATTAGCATTTTTCAGGGTATTTTTAGAAAAAAAAAAAAAAAAAAGTGCATCTTGTAAGCCGTAAAATACGGTAATTAGAAAGACAAGGTGTCAGAGCTTCTGGCACCACCAACAACAATGTAACTCAAGTTACGCAAAACCACATTATCAAAAGATTGACAGTTTAACTTTACATACATACATATACCAAAGGCTGTTTCCCCCCTTACACAGGGGGTAGCCTAGGTTAATTTTACAACTGTACAAAATTCTTTCCTGAATTCAGGGAAAATACAGACTAGACCAGTGGTTCCCAAACTTTTTTTGGCCGCGACCCAAATCCAGATCTGGTATAGATGTGGCGACCCAAGCATCAAAAAGCAATTTCGAAAGTCTTCTTTTATTGAAAACACAAATGAAAATACAATGGTATGAATATTTTTTTCCTAACAAGGTCTCGCTACCCATTCTTGAACACTTCGCGACCTAAGTTTGGGTCGCGACCCATAGTTTGGAAATTGCTGGACTAGACAATATATGCAACAGTCCATTTCTAGATCTTGTCCAATTCTTGTTGTAACAAGTTGCAATCCTCAGTTTTTACTTTTAGTATTTTTGCATCATCTGCAGTTTTCCGTGTGTAAACAATAACTAATCTAACTTGTCATGTCAAGAATTAGTTTCATTTAGTTGTAAGTCACCATAATTAATGTTATTACTGGCACACTTGGACAAATGAAAAAATATCCATTACATTGTAGACATTGTCAGCTTGTGGCATCAAGGAGGTTAGTGTGAACATTCAGGATTGTGTAGGAGCAAACTGCAAAAACATTTAATGCATCACTTATACTACCCTTGCTTTTAAAACTTCAGCAAGATGTCTTGGTTCAAACTATCATCTATCCACACATTTTGGCAGTCTTCAGTTATTTGGGGAGACTTAAAAATTATGACAAACTTAATCACTAAATAGTCAGTTTTGTTACAGTATGCTTGTGTTGGTACACACATCAGAACTATTACCAAAAGATGGCACCGTTTTGTTTTAAAATGCAGACTAACAATATCAACAAGTCCCTCAAACAGCACTTTTGAGACCATACTTGTTAAGTTCATGAAAATAAGCACCATTAAAAATGAGAAAATGCAGAGTTGTACCTGTGCTTGGTGGTTACCCTTCAAATCTAGTACAGTTCATGGTTATTTACCTCCACTTCTCTACTTCAAAACTGTTCCTCCAGTAGCTAATGCATCTTGCAACGATACGCAACATTTCATTCTTATAACCATCTTAACCCTTTGGCTGCCCGATGCTGGGAGGATTTATGTTTCCGAAAAATTGCATTTTACCCATAATATATGAAGTGTATTTCCTTCTTTTGCATAATATTCTGATATTGTGGACACCATTCCCAATCCAAATATATCAATATTAGCTTTCTAAGATAATTCATATATTTATTATGATTTTTTTTTTTTTAATTAAAATTTTGGGGAATTAAAAAAAAATTAAACATACAAAAGTAATTTTTTTTATGCCAGTAATACTCAGTAAGGTAGATAATGACCATATGTTATAGGAACAGTGATATAGAGACACATAAGTTGGTCCTGAAGAAAAAAAAAAAAGAATTACGTAAAAATTTATTTCTTAGGGTACCTAAATTTTCTATCAATAAAACAATTATTCACACATTTTACCATATCACAGCTAGCCTATCATAATTTTCTATCACTGGAAGTATTGTAACTAGAATATTTTAAGGCTAAAACGTTTATTGAGAATATATATACGATCGATCAAAATTTTTGTCAGTCATCTGCAGCTGCTACTGAAGAGAATTACCATACGCTATTATTTGTGGAAAAAATATTTCCTATTTCTTGGTGATTGTAAAACAACTACTCAACATATGAATGACAAAACTTAGCTATGAATCATATATTCGGCCTTTTATGCAGGTTTAAATGCCGATTAAAGTCCATTCGCTCGCAAATGTTTACATTCCATCAGCTGATATTACCGCGTAGATAAGGGCTATTACTTCGTCCAGCTGGTAAGAGATGGCAGCACCTAACCGATTGTAAACTTGATCTCTCGTTTCTATAAGGTGTTGGGAGCATGGCGTGATGTTTAAAACGTTTTTTGGCTTGCGGTGCATTTTTGCGAGTTAGGGCTGTCATGAGACTTTTAATTTTCGCAAAAATGCGCATTGGGCAGTCAAAGGGTTAATGCTTCTTAGTGCTAAGATAAGAGGGAGGGTGGAGGGGTGTGGAGTGTATTCAGGGATGGAATGGGTGGGAATGATTTTATGCCTTTTCCCTTTTGGCTACCTCCCTTGTAAGGGGGAAAAAGCCTTGGTATATGTATGTATGTAATGCTTCTTATGGCTACACAGATCACTCCTACCTTATCCATGCATGAAACTACATATCCTGTCATCAACATTTTATTGCAAAATTCAATGCCATAACAGTTTCAGTGTGCCATCAAACTCTTCAGGGGGGCCAGTCACCTAGATCACAGCCTACACAATAGGCATCAAAAGCATGTGGTGCCTACCCTTTGTGGTCGCATATTTATGACAAAAATAGAAAGGCATTTTCACAGGTGAAATCGTGTAGATAGAATGTATCTGGCAACACCCTGTTGTCACCCTAGGCCAACAGAGTGGAATGCTAGGGAGAATCATCCCAGTAACCTGAGACCGTGGGTTACGACTTTAGAAGTTTTTGCTTTAGTGAATTTGACAAAAGTACATATTATGATCAAAACACTTGGAGAAGTCTTCTTAGGATGTCCTATCCTAGGTTTCTGGGATGACATCTTCAGTCTTGCTCCCAAAATTGCATTATGCATCTCTTGACTTTGGACTTTGCCACCTTCATATTCCACTCTATTGGCTTAGCACGACAGCAAGGGGTTGCCAAATACATTCTATCTACACTTTCACCTCAAAATGCCTTCCTATTTCAGTTGCATATTCAGCTGCAAGGGGTAGGTGCTGCATACTTTTGACGAGTACTGTAGGTGGTGGTACACTAAGCATTTAGCATACTACTTGCTGTTGCTACTTCATTCGAGTAGCTAAATGACTGGTTATAATTGATTTTTCAAATTTCCAAACACAAAATTACTCTCATAACTAGAAGCTGAATGGCATCCTGTTAAACCTTCCCAAAAGTTAGACATCTGCAAGATGTTAGTACGAGTTTAACCCCTTCAATACGAGCCAAAATCTCGCGGGCAGCATTAGCTGCCAGACGTGCAATGTTGCATCATAATACAGTACTCGCATTATAAAAAATAAAGTCACCGCTGTATTAATCGTTTTCTCTTTCACCCGTGAATTTTGATAACCATAGAAAATATGATGAAGCCAGTTTACAGAGTATGGGGGTCACACAGGTACATACATACATACATATACCAAGGCTTTTTCCCCCTTACAAGGGAGGTAGCCAAAAAGAAAAAGGCATAAAATCATTCCCACCCATTCCATCCCTGAATACACTCCACACCCCTCCACCCTCCCACAGGTACAACTACAATAAATATAATCAAGACGCCGACGTCGGCATCCTCTCATACCCACTTGCTCCTCATGACGCCTACATAGGCATCACCGTATGGAAGGGGTTAAAATATTTTAAGTAGTTTCTACTCAAAGTAGAAGTAGTACACTAGCCTAATGTGCTACCACTTTAAGGGATTTGTAGTTGCTCTTTGACCTATGACTGCACAGACTGAACACAAGCATCTGGCAAACCTCCATCTTCATCCGATGCAGGTTCATTAACCCCTTTAATACAATGTCTCCTACATAGGCATCACGAGGCACAAGTGATTATACAAGGATGCCAGCATTGGCTCACCAATTATATTCATTTTGTAGTTTTAAGCAGATGCCCCCATATTCTGTGAACAGGCTTTATCACATTTTTAACGGTTACAAACATTCTGGGTGAAAAAACGAGTATAACATCTGACTTTATATTTCATAAAGAGCATATTGTGATGCATCATCATACATCAGGCAACTAATGTGGGCGCTAACATTTGACTCGTATTGACGAGAGTAAGTTCTTGACCTTCAAAGTAGTTCCTTTCCTAGTATCCTTATGCTGCTTGCCTGCTGAACCTATCTTGCCTGTTGAAAGAACATCAATGAAATTAGAAAGGTCTAAGGTACTTTAAGGTAAAGACAATTTTCAGCCACTATACGCACCCATGCAATCTAAATTCTTAAAAATCAGAAGTATGGAGGAAGGTTAAAGGATAGGCCTTAGCTCCTGTTACATTATCTCAATACCTCCCCCCCCCCACAAATAATTGCACATATTCATCCTTTAAACTAAAAGCACACTACCCAACCATATTAAACCTTTGAATGCCATAACCAGAAAATTTGTTAAATATTCAAGTTTAACTGGAATCAGCTGTCCAACCCATTACCCAGCGAGCTTGTCCAACAAATTAGCATTTTCCATTCGAAATCTAAAGACACCACTTTATTTCATGGTCTTACAAAATTAGTCATTTTCTCATGGTTAGAAGAAATAAGAAGGTCAACAGAAATGGGAATGAAAGGCATATTTAGTACTCTTCCATGTCTCACTACCCTACAGACAGATGCATGATAAAGCTCCAAGCACAGCAAGGAACTTTACAGTGAAACCACTGAAAATGCAAGTCCTACCGATAGGCTCCATGCAAAATATATGCACTGGACACATTGAAAGGTTCATTTTGAAGTAGTTTCACTATGAAACCTCAAATTTGGAACTTAAATTGCTAATTGAACTCTTTGTATATTTAGGCTTCCACTTCTCTGCCTCCTGTACTTCTCTGGACCTTTGGATCTCTAGCCCAGATGCAGAGACGAAGCACCTTGCAAGAGCTGCTGAGGTTTCTGGAAGAGGCTTGTTGGAAGGGGAGGGCTTATTATTCTGAGGGCCTTGAGGGGTCTTGAGGAATGCTGCAGAAAAGATGTGTAAATTAATAATATGGATAATCACCAGAGACCCTGGAAATCATGAAAAACTTAATATTCCCAAGTATTATATTTCATATGGATTTCACTTGAAACAAAAACTTTGGTTCTTCCTCGTCCTTGTGGGAACCTGGTCATTGGGGAAAAGGACATTTTCCTTACTGTTAACAGAACTGAGGTCACACTTTGGCATGGGGCTCTTGCACACCTCCATTGGTGTACGTGGTTGTTCCTGGGACAGTTTGGAGCCATTTTCCTCAGCTGTCCCGACAGTCCTCCTGCAGAGTTCCCCTCGTTTTTTCCATATGCAGAGGTTTACTCACAGCAGAGATCCCAAGCTGTTGTGCAGAGGAGCTCCGTGTCAATCCATACATGGAGTCTTCCCTGGCAGCTCCTGTTGCTATACCTATGGCATCCACTGGACTTTGGGGCGACAGCATTAGGTGGAAGGAGGACATGGTTCCATAGCAGGTGTGGGATCATCGTGAGGTCCATAGCAATCCCATTTGGGCACATACAGCTGCTGGTCAGGCCTCTTGATTCGTGGGCACAATGCTGATGAAGTTGGAGAGAAGGTCTGGAAGAGGTCCTGCAAGTCTAGGCAGATCCAGGGAGTAGGATGCATGGGACCATGGTGCTGTGTTGGTGACAGCAGCACTCATTCCCAAATGGAAGAAAAAAAATAATCCAGCATTAAAAAATACTGCAACATACAGTACTACCTCTCATTAATGGACGTTAATTAGGTGTGTTTGCAGTGTTTTTGGTGCTGTTGTTTAGTGCTGTGCAATCACTATGCCACCCAAAAACTACTCCAAATCAACGGATTATTCACATCAATGTACACCGTTACCCCCCTTTTAATCCGTTAATGAGGTAGTACTGTATGTTAAGATTAAATTTTACTCATGATTATTCAGGGAAGTTTCCCCAATGCCAGGAAGATAAATTATACAAGTAATTTGGCTGCTTCTTCAATTGGTATTAACCTTTATAAATAGCTAAATGGCATTAAGTTTCTAACTCAAAGTGCTGTTTGAACAGTAATGATCCAATTGTATGAAACCTCATTTAGATCTTAAACACGTTTCCAGGTATCCACGAGAACAGCCGCTCCATATGGATGACCTCAATATTGCTCAACTATAAATTGTCCAACCTTAAAGTAACTCCATTTCGGTCACCACCTCATGGAATTTCGCTTTGTCATCCTTGAAATAAAGAATTAGCATACACATTTAGAATAAATACAAGACTGGTTTGTTGACAGTCTTCAGAGATGAAAGCCTGGTTAGTAAAGCCTTTTCAGTGAAATGGATGCCAAAGCTACCTAAATGGAAGAGTCCACACACTGACTACAAGTTCTACCATGCCTCTTCTCCCTCCTGTGATTACAGGAGGTATTTACCTAGTTGTATTTTACGGGACTGGAGCTATGCTCGTGTTGACCTGTTTTTGTATCTCTCTACATCTAGTTTGCTTTTGAATTTATGTATATTTCTGGCATTAACCGTTTCACTGTTCAGTTTGTTCCAGACGTCATTTACACTGAATGGGAAACTGTTCTTTTTCAGGTCTCTTCTGTAACTGTGTCTTTAGTTTCTTTGCGTGTCCTCTTGTTTCTCTTTTGTCCCATTTTAATAGGTCATCTCTATCAAGAACTTCCATTCCCTTCATAATTCTAAAGAAGGTCCAGGGTGTATGTCACTACCATAACTAAAGAGCCCCATCCAGTTACTATTTAGTCCTAAAGATTGATTTTATCCTAGGTTCTTGGTGGCAGGCTCAACAACATTAGAACATAATGTAGGATTGCAAGAGACCATAAGGACCAAGCAGTTTCATGTCCCTTACCAGCTACTATCCCTATCCATAATCATACCTTAAAACAACCTACTTTTTCTGGACTCTACATTGGGTCCATTTCATTTGTTCACCACTGTTGGTCAACCAGTTCACTTCTTAAATCCAAATCTTGCCCTGCTGTCTATATGACCTCGCCTGTGTCACCCTTGTTGAAGCTCTTTGACCACTTTAATACCTCTTGTATCACCCTGTACTCTTTTCAGATAAAGTTGAGGTGCCTAACCCTTTGTACAATAAATTTCCAAACCATTGTACCATTCTTCTATGCACCGATTATCTACATCTATATACCAAGAACTTCTAATCTTATAAGGGAGGTAGCCAAGTCAAAGATATGCACCTAATGCCACCCACTGCTCCCATCCACCACCTTTGTTTCCCTATTGGCTCCTTCTGGATGAAGGATTATCCCTGTCTCCTGCCCAACACCTGGGTCAGAAGAAATGCAGCAAGAAAGCACATCCACAGCAGGGCCACTTCACTTACAAACAGGACAAACCCATTTTGATAACTGACCATGGACATACAACCCCACAAATTCACGAAAAGGGTTTGCATGCTGGACCCAAACGTCACAAGTGGCTGTTGGCAAGTGTTGGGTCAAGAGACTTGTATACCCATTACGCATGGCATTTTTCAATCAAGATATTTGCTTCTCTCAATCTACAGTTTACCTCCACCCCATTTCTTGCCACATGCAACACCAAGTACTGCCTTTTGGTTGAAGTATCAGTGCAGCCCCCCCTAGTGGCTACTTCCAAGGAAATGTTTGGATGGCTTTGTTTGGACTGCCCAACCAGAACCCCCAAGTGGGCTAACAGCACCGAGTGAGGTACTATTGAGGATGACAATAATAGTCAAATGCTTCAAGGACTGTTGGCAAAGTACAGAGCATACAGATCTACCCCGGTAAGCTTGGGTACCAGCAAGGACAAGGAGCAAAGCAGAACTCCATTTTGGTTAATCCTGTTAAGGACTGCTGTGCTATTTCACAGGTGGCATTGGTCTTTGGTAACGGCAATATTTTGTCCATGACATTGGCGACTAGCCGCAGTCACGTGCCATCACCTCCGACCCCACAAGCAGAGGATCCTCCCATTTTGACACTCGAGATATCAGGTATGAAAAAATTAAACTCAAAACTAAGAACTCAACAAGGTAATGAAAAGTTGTATAATAGAAGTTCAATATGAAAATGAAGATATGAAAATTATACTACCAACATTGAGAACTTTAAAAAAGGGGAAAAATCAAACATTTGAAGACTTCAGTGAGGAAAGTATGCAAAAGCTTAAGAAATGGAATGATAACAGAAAATGAAGAAATTGCCTATAAATAGTTCAACATGCCGGAAAATGCAGAAGATACAATCATTCAAGTTAGTAAAGAAAAGGCAAATATGGTTAGAGATATAGTGGATAGAAAAAATATATTGTGGTATATGGACCAAGGAATAAAACATGGTCTGGTGAAGTACATGAGAAAAAGCAGAAAAAGAAACTGCAATATATATATTATATATAACATATATAATATATAACATATATAATATATAACATATAATATATATAATATATATCGTATATTCCCGTGTATATGACGACCTTTGTATAAGACGAGGTACAAAATTAGAGCAAATTTTTATCAATTGATCTCATATCGGTAGTATAAGACGACTGCTAAATTACAAAAGCATCAGTGTATCAAACCTACCGTACAAAAAGAATAGTTTTGATTACGTTTATCAGCTGTTTTTTCCGCTTTTTCTCTTTTCTTTCTCATTACTTAACTGTATCCTTATACCAGATAAATTACTTACTGTATCCTTATAAATTCAAAATAAATGAAATAAAGCAAATCATGTATCATGATTTTCTGAGAACACACGTCAACTAACAAAAATTATTTGTTTACGTTCCTGGTTCGACGTAGCTCACTCCGTGGCACACAACGGTTGGCACGAAGCAATACTGATATTGCTGTTATTCCAGGTGGCTTAACTTCTGTACTTCAGCCACTTGATGTAAGTTTAAACAAACCGTTTAAAGATAACGTTAGGTATCAATGGAACGAGTGGATGACGAATGGAGAGAAGTCATTTACAAAAGGTGGAGCTATGCGTAGTGCATCACTTGATGTTCTCTGCGAGTTTATTATTAAAGCTTGGGAAAGTGTTAAGGTCGAAAGTATCGTAAAATCTTTTAAAAAATGTGGAATCTCTAATGCCATGGATGGCACTGAAGAGGATTTATTGTATGAAAGTGATGACGAAGCCGAAGTCGACTCACCGGCACCGGACTGGGATCCCTACGATGACGGCATATTTGAGTAATCTTGTGATATGTTCGAACAACTTTTCGAAACAGAGTGATGCTTATGACGAGTTTGAAGGGTTTTATATAAATAAAGAAATAAAGTTTTATAATGTTTTAAGTTGTAAATGTAATGTAATGTAATTTTATTGAAAATAAAGGTTTCAGAAATACGTTTGATGTGTAATGTTGATGTTGATTAGAAATTAAGTTTTATGATTTTATAATTTTTAAATTCTGTTTTAAATGCAACTACTGTAATATATATTATTTATTGATAAATAAACGTTTTATGTACTGTAATCCAAAATTGTTATTTTCAGTCTTAAAAATTACTGAAAAGTTAGCGAAAGAAAAAGGTTGCTATGAACGCAACCAGTGCTCGATGTTTACATTTTTTTCAGCTGTGTTAAATGTGTTTACATAGAGTAGTTAAAAGTACCGTAATTTCATTAATATAGAATTATTCCTCGAATTTATTAACAATTGGCATTTACTATAAATATATGCCAATAATATATAAGGTAAATATGGTTTAATTACCTTTATTACCAGTTCTTATCATAATGCGAATAATTTCCTGTGTATCGGTGGTTATCGGCAGGCTAGCCTACCAAGTCATCTCACGTAGAATTCAAGGTCTGATTTTTATAATGGTAGTATAAGACGACCCCCAATTTTAAAGGGTGAATTTTTGGATTTTAGGGTCGTCTTATACATGGAAATATACGGTATATAATATATATTATATATAGTATATATATAATACATACATATAATACATATAATACATATAATACATATAATACATACATATAATACATATAATACATATAATACATATAATACATATAATACATATAATACATATAATACATATAATACATATAATACATATAAATATAATATATATTATATACATAATACATATAATATATATTATATACATAATACATATAATATATATTATATACATAATACATATAATATATATTATATACATAATACATATAATATATATTATATACATAATACATATAATATATATGATATACATAATACATATAATAATATATTCATAATGCATATAATATATATTATACATATAATACATATAGTATATATTACATATAATACATATATATTATACATATAATACATTATATACGTATAATACATATAATATATATACATATATTATACATAATATATATTATACATATAATATATATTATACATATAATATATATTATACATATAATACATATAATATATATACATATAATACATATAATATATATTATACATATAATACATATTATATATATTATACATATAATGCATATAATATATATTATACATATAATACATATAATATATATTATACATATAATACATATAATATATATATATATTGACTATATTATGACAAATAAGATTGAAGGTTAAAGAAGTAGACGAGGAGTAATGGGAGAATTTCACGCCTTAACGTTTCAACCCGCAGAGCATTGATCACAAAGCTTTGTGATCAAGCTTTGTGATCAAGACCCTGCGGGTCGAAACGTTAAGGCGTGAAATTCTCCCATTACTCGTCTACTTCTTCCACCTTCAATCATATATATATATATATATATATATATATATATATATATATATATATATATATATATATATATATAAAAGGGATCTGGAAGTAGAAAGATATGCATGTGTATAAAATGAAACACTATTCTAAGGAAAGAAATCGACCACTAAACACAAAACTAAGATTGCAAATGGTAGAAGACAAATAGAAAAAGCAAGTTGGCATAGAGCAAACACTACGACAAGATATGGATAAAAAGAGAAACAAGTAATGAGGAAATAGAAAAAGATACTAAAAGGTGAAGCTATGGAAAAAAACAGTGGAACCTGAAAGCAAGGAATTCTTTTGGAGGGTAGACACGATGCTGAGAAAATGGTACATCAGAGTGGGCGAAACAAAAACAGGAAATTTGGAGAAAATTAAATAAATAAAAGTAGCCTATACTAACATTGATTAACCTGTGGATGCACGATTTTTTTCAAGCAAATATGCACTGTGGGGTCAGTTTGACCCCCTCTTTTTTAAAGTATTTTAACATATTAAAGGCAAATTAAATATTTCTAGTGTTAATATATATATTTAATACCCGGTATATAAAGAGAAACATCACTTCTTGATACCATAAAGGCAAAACAAATAATATAATGCACCAATGTACAAATATACGTGCTTCAAAATAAACTCAATAGATAGTGAAAGAAAATATTTCCTCTATCACATCAAAATAGAGTTAGAACTAGTGAACAGGAATCAACATATATATTTAACATCCAGAATGTAAAGAGAAACATCACAAGCTTCTTGATACCATGAAAGCAAAACAAATATGTTATGAACCAATGTACATATATATGCACTTGAAGGTAAGTAAACTCTATAGATAGTGAAAGAAAATATTTCCTCTAATATCACATCAAAATAAAGTTAGAACTAGTGAACCAGAAAAAAAATTATAGTTTATGACACCTCATTAGCACACATGTTACAGGAAATGACCATATGATTTGGGCATATGAACTGCTTACACTGTCCACATTTTGTACACTTCTTGTCATCAGCTCTTGGCCATAATTCACATCTCGAACACTTTCTACTCTGGCTAGATGTTGCTTTCTGATTCTGTGAGAAGCATGAAGACGTGGCCGAAGATCTCTCTTCTCTATAACTTCGACTCAATGCAATACCAAGGTCGGACAAAAACAACCTTCTCCTGTGGCTTTGATTTTTATGATAGTTAGGAAATACACCACAGTACAAAACAAAAGCGTTGTAACAAGTCAAATCAATAATATTACACGCCACGAAGAATGCAGAGACCAACATAAGCACGGAGCTCATTTTCTGTGATGAGTTTCCAATCTTGACAAATCCGCTGCCCTGGTTTATTAGTTTCGACCAGAATGGTCCCCATCATATGTCAAAAAGTAAATCAAATGCAGTACATGGGTCTTCTGTTATTCGATTTGTTGCGTATGCTGTAACACCGGATTGTGAAGTCAGTATGTTCAAACTCTTTATTCTACCTTGTGAGGAAGGCTCATTGAAGAACCAACAATCACCTAAAAGAGACTGTAGGTATCTAGTGTCGACAGCAACACTTGACGCTGTTACATCTTCAGAAATATCCTCGTCAACATCAGAACAATCACTAGAGCCGTCATCAACTTGAGGTATAAACTCTTCGTCATTTATGTCATCTGTATCTTCATCTACATCGCTTTGGAGAAGTATTTCCAAAATACGTTCATTACTCAGCGATTTCCTACGAGCCATTGCAGAGAGTGTTGTTCCTGTAACCAGCACCCGTGCTCAACTGATTGTGTAATTTCTATGACAGCGAGGGCAGAACGTTGTGTGAAAACTTGTTTGAACTTGTTCACATTTGTTGTGTGTTTGACGCTATCTGACAGTTCTTTCTAAATGAAGAATTTTCTCAGCTATAAATTAAAAGCTTTCACTTTTACATATTATATTCACTGTAAAATGCCTGTAAAAATAGTACACATTTCATTTGATAACTGTAATATAGAGGGTGATTTATGCAGATTTAATTTAATATTACATTAAGATGGGGTCATTTTGACCCCAGTTGTGCAGGAATAGTGTAACTATTAAATTGGAGACTATTATGATTTATTTTTTAAAATTACTAAACCTAGAGCATAACTTTCAATTATTTGGGAAAAGTCACAAAGCCATGTTCAAATATATCAATTGAAACTTAAGTATTTTAAGTTTAAAATTCGCTTGGGGTCAGTTTGACCCCACCGTGCATCGACAGGTTAATCTAATGTTGACCAAGCTGAAGGCCCGGATTGCCCGTGTAAGGCCAGAGAAAAGGGAAACTTTCCGTTTGCGACATAACAATGCCAGACCACACACAAGTTCGAAGACCACAGAATGTGACAAAGTTCGGCTGGACGGTGCTGTCTTGCCCACTGTAAAGTCCCAACCTGTCACAGTCAGACTTCCACTTGTTCAGAGCTCTGAAGGACATTACATGGGCAGTGTTTCCCTGACAACAATGCCATAATCGCAGTCATGAAAAAAATGGATTGCCTCGGTAAGCGCCGACTTTTACGACCGAGGCATCTAGGCTCTCGTTCATCGCTGGCAAAAGTGCACTGAGAATGTGGTGACTACGTAGAAAAATAAATTCTGGAGTACAAAAGATCGCACGTTAATGGTGCCACTTGTGTCTTCATAGCTCTTCAACTTTGAGTTAAAAAATAGGAGGCATTACTTTTGGAACCACCCTCGTAATGTACAAAACAAGGTCATATGGAGACGAGAACTTCCTGTGGAAGGAAAAAATGCTCTGAGAAAGCAGATAAGCATTCTGCAACAAATCTTGCAGTAATTTTTAATCAAACATTTGAGAAAATCTCCTGCCTATATACTGTATATACAAAGAATATTCCAGGCAACAGGATACAGTTACCAACCAAGCTTCAAAGAAACTTGCCAAAATCTTCACTCCATACACCACTCCTGATTACTATGTCAAATCTGCAATCAATTTCCTATATCTTTTGGTAAATAGTGACTCAAAAGGCATTATCGCATCATTAGACACTGAATCCCTCTAAACTAGCATCCAAGTTGACTGGACAATTTAATACAGTTTATCAGAATGACACTATTCCTGAATGCAATATCCCAGAAAAAAAGTAACAAGAACCCTTTTGGAATACTGAAAAAAAAGAGAGCCTCTTATGCCCCAGAAGAAATAAATACTGCCAAACCATTGGACATACAATGGGATCACCACTAGTACTTCTTGCCAACTTTTTTTTAACCCAGGTAGTACCAATGACTCCCTGAGGAGTCATGTTTTGAAAAATCCTTTATAAATTATCTACATGATCATTTTAACTTTAAATTGTCTTAAGATACAGATATCAGTAGATACTACTTCTCTATGAAGCAAAATAATGATTTTCTAAAATTTCATGACTTTTCTTATGACTTGAATTTTCAGCGATTTTGCGTAATTCACCCTTACACACTATTTCATTTTTAGAAAATAGTAAATATCACCTTACACATTCATTACCCTCTAAATTAAAAATAACATATATTCCCCTTCAAAAAAACTTATTTATTAAATTGTTTTCTTAAAAGCTGATTTTATTCAAATTATTTTTTCCTAGTGACTCCCGATGGAGTCAATGGGACTTAGGGGTATAGATGTATACAATATATTGTTGATTATTGACAAAGAAATAAAAGCATCAACAATAACAACATACTCTGAATTTCAATGGGGGAAATTATAATTTCACCTTTGCTCTACTGTATGTAGATTGGGTGCACACACACACACACACACATACACACACACACCAAAACACTCGTGTGCACACACACACGCATCTTACACATATATACAAAACAAACACATTTATATACATATACTAATACATAACATGCACACATAATTTAGATTGGTTTCACGCATGCGCACAAGTACACACACACACACACACTTGCATACACACACTTGTATACACAAACCCATACACACATTAGAAGAAATGATGAATTTGATGGGACTCTTGTTCTTATCAGGATATAGTATCAGATCAAGTGAGAAGGATTATTGGAACAAGGTACAAGATCTTGAATGCCCTATCTTTGCTGCAACTATAAGCAGAAATAGGTTTCAGGAAATCAAGAAGTTTCCTCATTGTGCTGATAATGCAAACCTTGGTAATGAGAAAATGGCTAAAGTGAAACCTTTATATGATTTTTGAATGAAAACATTAGGCAATTTGGAATTCTTCATGAGATTCTGAGTATTGACGAATCTATGACGCCTTATTATGGACGTCATTCCTGCAAGCAATTCATCAGACAAAAGCCAATAAGATTTGTATTCAAATCATGGACCATGGCCAGTTCAACTGGGGTGCCCTATTATGTAAAGATCTATGAAGGTAAATCAGAAAACCAGTCGTTCAAGGAACCTTTAGGAAGTAGAGTAATCCGGGAATGCATTTCTGCTTGCACTGAACCTAATAAGCACAGGTTTTATTTTGACAATTTTTTTACCTCGTATGACATAGTCATAGATCTGAAAGAAAAGGAAATAAATGCCACTGGTACAATCCGATCAAACAGAACAAAGCACTGTTCAATACCTACTGCAAAAGATATGAAAAAGAAGCCAAGAGGATCCTATGACTATCGATCAGAAGGAAATGTTGAAATCGTTACTAGGAATGATAATGCTGTTGTTACTCTTTGCAGTGACTGTGAGGGTCTAAATCTGATTGGCATGGCAAAATGGTGGCAAAAAGGTGTAGGAAGAGTGAACATTGAACAACCTTTCATAGTAAAAGCATACAATAAAGGCATGGGCGTTGTCGACTTATTCGACAGAGGTTTGTCAGATTTTCTTCCTGCAATCAGAGGTAAAAAGTGGTATTTTCCTCTTATCATTGCTGCTCTGAACACAGGGATCGTGTTTTGCTGGCGACTTTATGAAATCAGCACAGGAACGACAATTCCTAACAATGAATATCGACGTTCTATTGCTCAAACCCTTGTCAAAAGAACAAAGCCTGAAAGGATGCATTCGAAAGCCCTAAGGTCAGGCCCAAAAGGATGCAAAGCTCTCCCACCAAGGGAAGTAAGGACAGACAACACTAAACATCATATTGAATCTCTGCTAACTTCAAGAAGATGCTTTGTGTGTAAGAAGAATGGGAAAATTCAGTGCACAAAATGTAAGGTCACCCTTCATCTGAAGTCATGCTGGCAAATATTTCACGAAAAATAGAATTTTGCTGTATGCATACCTTTTTCTGCTGTACAGTTATGCACAAATCCTTTATTATGTTCTTAGATTTTATGTTTTTTTATGTATTCTATATGAAATATCTCCTTTAGTATTTACTCAGCACAGGAACTTTGTATTTTTGTTTATTCCCATTTGTTGACTTGCTTTCTTTGCATTAGTTGTGCTTCCACTCATGATTGTACAAGCATGTGTTCATGTGCTTATAATTCAGAGAGACTTACTTATTTGTCACCCTTATATCGATAAAATGCTGTATAAAAAGCATTCAAATAAAGTAAATATGAAATTGACCATTTTCATTTACTCCTTATACCCTTAAGTCCCATTGACTCCCTAGGGAGTCACATCTGTATATTCCATGAAAATACAAATAATGAAAAAATTCCAGTAACAGGTAATCAAATATATCAAAAACTCTTCAGGAATTAAGTTGATAAAAAAACAAAACATAATAAAGCACATTGGTACCAGCTGGGTTAAGGGAAACATCGAAAATGAATGTCTCATTTGGAGAGAGAGAATCAAATTTTCTGTAGATTTAGACATTTGTCAAACATGAACATAGCCAACAAATAAAAGATCTAAAACAATAATTAATAGAGACCTCGGGCATCAATTTTGCCATTGAACATAGTATAGGTGGGTCATTCCCCTTCAGATACATTAATAAAAAGACAATGGCACAACACCTCTATACATAAAAATGACTACTTCAGGACATTACCTAAATGGGACTTGTGAATGTCCCCAGAGATACAAAGACAACCATCAGTGCCTATACTAGATCCCTCAGTCACTGTAATAATTGGTAGAGTACAAAGCAAGTTAGAAAGAGCTACTCAGATCCTTAGGATCCGCCACTAAAGAGCAAACCGCAAAGAATTTTGGACAAATGGCACTTTTGACAAAAACCACCAGGACACCAATGACAAAATCCTGATTAAATACATTACAAGGCCTTCACAGCCTACAAAAGATGAAAGAATAATGCACCAGATCATTAAAGGAAATATTAAACTTAAAGACAAGTAAAATTAATTATATTTTATTTTTGTAGCCCCAAAAAGGGGACATTCCTAAAAAAAGAAATAAAGGCATAAGAGGTTCTGGGAGTTTTCCAACCAGTACCCTAAGGTTTGGGTCTTTTAACCCTAGATTACTTGACCTGTGCCATTTGGAATCACGTAATGCGTAGTTTGAGTTTACGCGCGCTGTGGTGTCCACATAATTGGCAACTTTTGTTTGAAGTGTCATTAAAATTTGCCTCAAAGACTATATACAAAAGACAGGAAGGCACGGAAAAGGTGTGTAAATAGCCTAACTGATTACTCATGAGTTTAGTTACTTCAATCAACACTAGAGATTGCTGTGCTTCATTCGGAAAGAATTAGCAGGCTTTTTGAATCGTCTGCATGTTGTACATTTGAGCCATCTGTCACTTGGAACACATGGTTAGTTCAAACCAATCATGGTGCGAGACGGTAATCCCTGTGTTATTTGCAAACTGTCCAAAAGTTCTTATCCTGAATTCATGTACCATCGGTTTCCTAAAGAACCACAAAGGTAAGTGTATATTATACTGCCAACATTAAGTATTATAGACATACAAGTGTTATTTTATTATTAAGTAAAAATATAAATCAACATTCTCTTCTTTTTGATAGATGTTCAAAGTGGATACAAGTAGCCGGTATATCAACATTAAGGAAGAAAACACCTACACAATTAAATAAAAGTCAAAGGATATGTAGCCATCATTTTTCTCAACGGCAATATGCATCATCAACCCGTTTGTGCCCCAATGCATACCCAGATCAAAATTTGCCTGGTGAGTCAATGCAGTTTTATATATACATTATCATAAGATTACAATAATTAACATAGTTTGGTAAGAAGTAACGATTTTCATTATGCATTCTATTATCTATCAGATCCAGCACGCCCAGATGAGCCAGAAATAACCAGTATGGATGCAGGTAAGTACTTGATCAATGTGAAAATAGTATAGCACAGTTCTGAGATTAATTGAAATTACTTTACTGGTATATTTCTGTATTACTTTAAAGTTGAACATTATTTAGAATATTCTTTCATTGCCATTAGCTAATTTATGTATTTGCATTTTCAACTTGAAATTACAAACTAAATTCTGAGCATAGATACCTTACATACATTATCTGTTTATAACAGTACAAAACATCACAGATATTATTTTACAGATATTGCCAGGGCAGCAGTCATCGGTGTCACCGATACTTGGCTAGACAGTACCATCTCCGACTTGGAAATTGCGATTCCGGGTTATAGTGTTGTGCGTAATGATAGAAAGGACCGGAGGAGGGGTATCTACATTTATACACAACGATTTAGTATTCAACCCCCGTACAGACCTTATGAGTAAAGGTGGGCTCGAAGATGTGTGGATAGAAATATTGTTACCTAAATTGCATCCCAACTTATGCGGGGTCTGTTACAGACCACCGAAACAGATGTCCTTCTATAGTGCATTAGAATCTACCCGTTTCAATTGGGTCAATATGCATGACCAAGAAATTATTATCCTAGGTGATTTTAATACAAATCTGACAAGTACAAATAACCTTATTAAGGCAATGAGAGACTTGCTAATATCTCATGGCCTAACAACTGATTGACAAGCCTAATAGAATAACAGGCACATCCAGGTCCATCAAAGATCTTAGGTCTCCGATCGTAACAAGATAATGCAGGCTGGTGCTTGTGATTATGGTCTTAGTGACCACAAGCTCATATATTGTACTAGTTTAGCTAGGAAGACGATTTTCAACAAGCACAACACAGTGAAGCTTCGTTCCATGAAGCATTACTCGCAAGAACATTTTGTAGATCAACTAGGTAGGACAGACTGGTCGCCAGTTCTAAATTGTACCGATGTTCATAAGGCTTAGTCTAATTCTAAGTACACATTTCTTATTATAGACAGAGTAGCGCCTCTCAAAGAGATACGAATAAAACAGAGGACGGAGCCATGGATGACTAACGAAGTCCTGGGTTTAATTAGAGATAGAGAGATTCATTGCCAGATTTAGGAAAAGTGGAAATCAGGAGGACTATGATGGCTTTCTGTACTATAGGAATCAGGTGAAATATTGGAAGGAAAAAGCCAAAGCCGATTATTGTACTAAGATGGTGCACCAGAACAAACACGATCCAAGGAAGCTTTGGCAAACGCTAAAGACCCTAGAAGTTCACACAAAGCCTAGTAACAAAGACAGGATAAGACTCATGATAAACAGCTAGCTTAACTCTGATAGGAACACCATAGCCAACCACAACACCTTTTTCATGCATGGGCTCTTAATCTCAGTGAGACACACCACAACACCCTTCAAATCATACAAAACAAAGCCCTAAAAACAATTACAGGCTGCACAAATACAACACCTACAGACCATTTACACCATGAAACAAAAGTCCTCAAAGTCAAGGACCACTTAGACATGAGAGGCACACAAACACTTGCTGCAGCCACCACAAACACATCGCACCCGCTACACTACATAGCAGAACACCCACACACACCAAGAAACATTAAAACAACACCCAAAGACCTTTATCACACACAGATACTCTCTTCTCTTCCTCCACAACCACCAAATACCAGCCTCCAGAAACATATTCATAATCATATCACTCTCCGTTCCATTAACACACTGAAAGACAACACACTGCTGCATGCCAGACCCCTGATATCCACCCTTCTGAATCCTCTCTCCCACGAAAGGACAGAGTCCACCTGGCCAGAATGCGGTGCGGCCACCACCCTGCACTTCTAAGCTACCAGAAGAGGCTGGATGACCACATTGTGAACAGCTACCCAGGATGTAACACTTCACCCCATACCATACAACACATAATAGAAGACTGCATTATACACAACCATGCACGCAAACAACACAACATACACTCTATAAAGGATTTGTGGGAAAACCCAGTTTCGGCTGTGGCTTTCCTTGGGGAGACAGGACTGCTCGGACAGTCTAGGGAACGACAACAACACCTTTTTCACAACCATAGCCACAAAACTAATTAAATCCCTCCCAACGGGTTCTGGGAAGTTTGGGCTGGGATACGTTCAGGAGTACTATAAAGACAAGTCCACAAAGTGTTTCAAACTACATAAGACCACTCAAAAAGAAGTGTTTAAATTACTGGCTAGCATAAGTGCCAATAAGGCTACAGGGTTAGACGACATTCCTGCGAGGTTTGTTAAGGATGGAGCCACAATTCTTACTCCCCCAGTAACCCACATAATAAACTTGTCCATTGGTTCAGTATCTATCCCAAGCGACATGAAAAGGGTTCGGGTAACACCTCTTTATAAGAAAAACGCAAAAACTGAGTCGGGTAACTACAGGCCTGTTTCAATTCTAGGTATTATTTCCAAGGTTTTGGAACGTACCGTATACAATCAGTTAGATACCTACCTCAGGGAACGTAATCTATTATACGGTATGCAATCTGGTTTTAGACCGAATTACTCAACAGACACCAGCTTAATATACCTTTACGATCTGATAAAACAGGAATGCGACAGAGGTAATTACACGGGTTTGGTCTTGTTGGATCTACAAAAGCATTTGATACAGTGGACCATGATATTTCATTAAAAAAAAAAACTTCAGGCATTAGGAGTGGCGAATATTGGCTGGTTCAAGTCCTACCTTGCAGGTCGCAAACAACCAGTACAGGTAAATGAAGCCTGCTCAGATGACAGAGATAACTTGTGGTGTACCACAAGGTTCATTTCTAGGACTGCTGCTGTTCCTGGTCTATATTAACGACATGCCAAATTTTTGGTCTCAATATTCCTATGTGTACAAACATTTTAGTAATATTAGCTAAACTATAACAATGTTTATGTGTCATGTGTTCTGACTGGTATTACTCATGATTGTATCTGGTCCACTTAACCCCTTACATATGTTGTCAGTGTGACTTAGTGTAGAATAACAATCTGATGAGGACCACAATGGAAATAAGCGTACATGCTTGTGTTATCCTCGGCAATTTGCATTTATTATTCCGAACTATGTGTTCTTGTCATTATTTGCACTTCATGAACATTGATTCATTGCCAAATAAAGTTTATCTATCTATGTGGCCTTCATCCAAATTTCATAGTCTGATCAAGACTCCTGTAACAGGGGTGCTTTTAACAGGCTAGGGGTTTCATCATCAAACTCCTATATTGAAATCAATCAAGAAAAAATTCATTTTTTCTATGATACGCCACATCTCTTAAAGTCAACAAGAAATACTTTAAGAAAGTATAATATACAATTTGGAAACAATATAGCCAGCTGGGACCACATTTCAGGTTTTTACAAAATGGCCAAAACTCATCCTTCTGACTGTAGGATAGCACCTAAACTTACAGACCATCATCTAATAAGCAACTCGTTTGAGAAAATGAGTGTGCTATGCTTCTCAGCTTTTTAGTAGAACGGTTGCATGTGGCATTTATACATATGCCACTTTTGGGGCATTACCTAAAGAAGCTGTAGCAACGTCAACATTCATAAATAATATGAATGATTTGTTTGACATTTTTAATTCTAGTTCAATAAATCATTATAGAGATAGGAAATGTGCCATCAGCAAAAACAGTAATATCCAATTCCTTAAAAGTATTAAAGAGTGGATAAAATCTTGGCAAATAATAGGAACACGTAGACAAATACCAAATATACAAGGTTGGCTCCTAAATATTTCTTCTTTAATGGCATAATGGAAAGTTGTGTCTGAAAATTGCAAATTCAATTATCTATTAACTCGGCATATTAATCAAGATTGTCTTGAAACCTTTTTTTAGCTGCGTTAGAAAAGCAGGAGGTAATAATTACACACCCAATGCTCAACAATTTAAAACTTCTATGAAAAATCTGGCATATAATAATCTTTCCATATGTGCTGAAAATTCTAATTATAAAAATGTTCTGCCTCCTTTTTTTAATTATTTAAAGATTTCAGAAATACCAGATGAATCCCATGATAACACCCCAGATGCAGTGCAGTCTGTCAATTTTATAGAACAGGTAAACCCTGTTGAAAATGAGTGTCAACAATTAATTGATCATATAATGAATTTTGATTATAATCTTGAAAATGAAAACTTTTAAGGGACCGTCATGGGCAATTATTCGAAAAAATCTGGTACATGAACGAATTTTAGGAAAACATTTAAAAAGAATCTCTATGATGTTGGCAACACTCCTACAAAGTTATAGAGCTGTATTTCGTTTCTATTTTTTTATACAGAATAAAATAGATAAAATATTGGCAACCTCTGGCAACCCCATTGTGTAAACAAACATTCTGTATATTGAAATAGTGTCAATTTTTTCTATAGCTATTTCGTTTTTTTGCTACGGAATTGTGTTTATGGAGGTATATGGCAACTCCTCCCACAAGCATAAATCACAAAGACAGACAAACAGGCCATCAGTACCCATCCAAACGTCAAAGTGAGGTCACGTTGCTCTTAGAGCTCTCACCATGCACCATATTTTTTATTCCTCACCCTGTATTGTTGCTGTAATCATGGCAAGATTGACGAAAAGCCAGCGAGCATGGAGGAAGAATGTAGCGAAGGCCCTTGCGTGCCGGCTAGAGAAACAAGGAGGGGAAAAAAAAAAAAAAAAAAAAAAAAAAAAAAGAGGAAACCATCCAACCCTCATGCAGCACTCCATGAGCTACCAGCCCCGCCCACCTTACACCTCCACCCACACCACAAGTTGAACCCTCACCTCACACCTCATCTGCAAAGAAGAGGAAATTGGAGGTTTGCTATGCATTGCAACCATCAGAGAAGACCACAGTTGATGACGAGAACTTAATTTTGAAAAAAAGTTATCTTCAAGAATTATTTACACATGTTGCGTGTGGTAAGTGCTTTGGGAAACTAAATGTCAGCTTTATAAATAAATACATGGATTATAAGATTGACTTAGAGTGTGCAGAGTGTGGCCAAAAGTATGGTGATTCAGAAGTGAAAGACACTCCAGTGACGAACGCCTTAGTGTACAATACAATGAATGTATGTTTAGGCTATGCAGGATTTCACAAATTGACTGAGAACATGAGTTCATTGAAGCCCTTGAAAGAAGAGACAAGAAACGAGAGGGGGGGAGAAAAAAGTGAAAAGGAAAACTGGTAAAGTGACCAAAAGCGGGGACTATGAGGCTGGGGTCTTTTAAAAATGGTCGCGCAAAGTTTAAATGCCTTCTCCTGTACATTTAATGTTTTTGTTCTTTTTTTTGTAATATCTTCGGTTGTTCTTGATGGATTTTTGTCATTTTTGTTTCATTTGAAAGATAACATTATGCTCTTTATTTCCTATGTTAAAAAATAAAAGAAATTTTCTTTTTCTTTTTTCTTTTAATTTATGAAACCTGAATTTTGCAGCACCTTTGAAATGTTCAGAAAAGAAAATTCACAAAAAATCAGAGGTATGAGTTTGGTCAAATGTACAACATAACTTATATTCCCCAGACTCTAGGCTTCCATTTCATACCAAGCTAAATTATGTGGAAGGACTTCCATAAAATTAATTACAGCTTCACTACACTTTATATATACATGTGAGGATTACAATACCCTGTGGAATTATAGACAAATGAAAATGGTAATCATACCTAAGTTCATTAAAAATTATTCAAAAAGTTTTAGGACATGCTCCCTTATGAAGCGACCTGGCGGTGCCTTAAATTATCAAAATAATGATGATGAATTTAAAAATATTGATGATTTCATTACACATTTTGATTATGAAGTTTGGAATCATGTGAATCATTAATGACTCAATTTAATTTTTCTGCCATTAGTCATGATGATGAATTTATTATTACGGACTTATTAAAGATAACATAATAACATATATTGCTGGTTATTGTTGTCACAAAATTAAAAAAACCATGACTGCCAAACTTGCAATAATTCATTAATTAGAGATGTCCAAACCTTGTGCCACCTAAGCTTACGTGAAACTTTTATCAGTAGTAAAGGTGATAATACTATGAACTATCTTTGTTTTCCCACTGATAAAATGTTTTGTTTGATAAAGTCTTTTGAAGCAATTTTTCAAAAGGAGATAATGAGGGTTATGTGTATGAATGGTGTAAAGCGTAAATTATCCTCCATGATACAGGAAAAGCCACTTACAAATCTGTCTATATGTGAGGAAGCCTTTAAATTGACTGTTGTATTATTGCATTACATATTATTCTTATTAACATTGCTGTTGCGCATGTAGATGTTCATGCTTAATGTTTATGTTGGCAAACCTGTATAATAATAAGAGTCTGTACTGGCTTCCATGTGTCTTATTCACACAACACGTATGTTGTCAGTGTGACTTAGTGTAGAATAACAATCTGATGAGGACCACAATGGAAATAAGCGTACATGCTTTGTGTTATCCTCGGCAATTTGCATTTATTATTCCGAACTATGTGTTCTTGTCATTATTTGCACTTCATGTACATTGATTCATTGCCAAATAAAGTTTATCTATCTATGTGGCCTTCATCCAAAATTCATCGTCTGATCAAGACTCCTGTAATAGGGGTGCTTTTAACAGGCTACGGGTTTCATCATCAAACTCCTATATTGAAATCAATCAAGAAAAAAATCATTTTTTCTATGATACGCCACATCTCAAAGTCAACAAGAAATACTTTAAGAAAGTATAATATACAATTTGGAAATAATATAGCCAGCTGGGACCACATTTCAGGTTTTTACAAAATGGCCAAAACTCATCCTTCTGACTCTAGGATAGCACCTAAACTTACAGACCATCTAATAAGCAACTCGTTTGAGAAAATGAGTGTGCTATGCTTCTCAGCTTTTTAGCAGAATGGTTGCATGTGGTATTTATACATATGCCACTTTTGGGGCATTACCTAAAGAAGCTGTAGCAACGTCAACATTCATAAATAATATGAATGATTTGTTTGACGCTTTTAATTCTAGTTCAATAAATCATTATAGATAGGAAATGTGCCATCAGCAAAAGCAGCAGTAATATCCAATCCCTTAAAAGTATTAAAGAATGGATAAAATCTTGGCAAATAATAGGAACACAGACAAATACCAAATATACAAGGTTGGCTCCTAAATATTTCTTCTTTAATGGCATTATGGGAAAATGTGTCTGAAAATTGCAAATTCAATTATTTATTAACTCGACGCATTAATCAAGATTGTCTTGAAAACTTTTTTAGCTGCGTTAGAAAAGCAAGAGGTAATAATTACACACTCAATGCTCAACAATTTAAAACTTCTATGAAAAATCTGGCATATAATAATCTTTCCATATGTGCTGAAAACTCTAATTGTAAAAATCTGACTTTTTTTTTTAATTATTTAAAGATTTGAGAAATGCCAGATGAATCCTATGATAACACCCCAGATGCAGTGCAGTCTGTCAATTTTATAGAACAGGCAAACCCTGTTGAAAATGAGTGTCAACAATTGATCATATAATGAATTTTGATTATAATCTTAAAAATGAAAACATCTTAAATTATCAACAGTTTGAAAATATGCACCGTGCCGAGATCATATGTTTCCATTCAACCCTTCCGTGTGACAATGAGGAGCAGGGAAACTGATTGGCACATCAAGAAAAGCCAATACCTAACAATGATGAATTTAAAAATATTGATGATTTTATTACACATTTTGATTATGAAGTGGACAGTTTGTTATCATGTGAATCATTGACTCAATTTAATTTTTCTGCCATTAGTCATGATGATGAATTTATTATTACTGACTTGATTAAAGATGACATAACATATATTGCTGGTTACTGTCACAAAAAAAAAAAAAAAAAAATCCATGACTGCCAAACTTGCAATAACTCATTAAAGAAAATGTAAGAAATATAACTGAGAATTTTTTTTAAATATAATTAAAAGATAAGTTGGGTTTTTGTCAAATTAATGAAATTATAAGAAACAAAAATTAAAAATGGGTTATGTTTACATATAATAGTAATTTATTATAATACATTGTAGCAATGTATAAATATGTGTCATGTATGTACCTAATCCGCATTCCACGTGAATTGTGCAAGTCATTGTTATTGTGGTCACGCCATTACCAGTTACACAAGTGCTTGAACCTGCTATAAAATGCCAAAAGTGAAGCAATCCGATGGAGTGCGTATCCGAAATATGATATAAGAGTTCGGAAGTAATGTGTTGTGTGTTGGAAGTGATGGTAATAGATTATAGTGTTCTAAAGTGCAAACCGTGTAACATTACCTTGAACTATTCATGAAAATCAGACATTGCAACTCACATAAAAACATCCAAACATATTAGAAATGTTGGTGGAGGCAGTGCTAATCCCAAAAATGCGTTAGACCATGATCCAAACAACAATTCATCTGAATCATTTAATTTAGACCTGTGCCACGCCATGGTAAGTGCAAATATTCCTATATGGAAGTTAGAAAACAAAGCTTTCAATTTTTTTATTAGAGAAATATATAGGACATATGCTTCCACATGAGTCAACCATCAGAAAAAATTATGTGGATCATCACTACACAGCTACCATTGAGAAGATACGAAACGCAGTAGGAGAAAAGTTGTGGTTGGCAGTGGACGAGTGCACTGATACGACGGGGAGGCAGATTGCGACAGCAATAATAGGCACACTTGAAAGACAAACAATCCGACATATTTCTGTTAAATTCCACTAAATTAAAACGCACTATTAGTACTTCAATAGCGCAGTTCATTGCATCATCTTTATCGCTTCTTTGGCCAGAATCCATTAAGTATAACAACATTGTTGCTGGTGACAGACGCTGCAGCATATATGAAGAAAACAGCAGCTTCCCTACAAATTCTGGACCCCAATATGCTGCACCTAACTTGCCTCGCACACGGCTTGCCCAGAGTTGCAGAAGAGGTACGGCCGCACTTTCAGGACGTTGATAAATATGAAACGGTAAAAAAAAATGTTCCTGAAGGCTCCAAGTAGATGCGAACTCTTCAGAGAGAAGGCTCCTGATGAGCCCCTCCCCCCACAGCCTGTTGTAACGAGATGGGGTACATGGATAACAACCGCATTATATTATGCTAAACATTTTACAGTCGTGAAGGTATGGCAAGTATGCATTATGCAATCTGTTCATGTTATCTGTAGAAGCACTGTATTTATGTGACATGGCAGTATGAATTATTCTCCATTTTATGTAAAACACTAAATTATTCTTAATACCCCTTTACAGGACATTATCAATTCATTTGACCCTGATGACGCGAGCTCAATCAAAATAATACAAGAACTGATGAAGAGCTCAACTCTACAACACCTCACGTACATCTTTGCAAACTACTCCTCTTTACCGGACTCCATTAAACAACTGGAAGAGAGCAATCTGCCTCAAGTCGACTCTTTAATTTAAAAGTGTTCCAGGTAGCCAAAGGTGATAGGATTGTTAAGAATAATCCAGGGTACGAAAATATTGTAAAAATTAGAGACATTTATAATTGGGAAAGAAGAGGTAGACGTGGAGAACATCGCTCAACACGTAGTGTTCTCCAAGTATGCTCCCGTCACTTCAGTAGAAGTTGAGTGGACATTTTCAAAAATGAAAATGATTCCGTCAGATAGAAGATTGTCGCTTACAACGGAAAATATAAATAAAATGTTAATTATTTCTTGTAACAATGTTTAATTATTAAGTATTATTTGTTTTGTTATCTAGTTGTGTTGGCATGGTGTATAATACATACATTGTATTATTTCAGTATATTTATATGTATTAAGTATTGTGTATTAAGTATATTTATATTGTATTATATTCTGTGTGTTTTGTATATATATTCTAATTGACGTATTTATTATTTTTATCAAATGCCGCAAGGCTTGGCGTGAGTAATCTGGCAACCCTGCATGGGTGGCGTCGGAAGCCAGTTGACACCTGACGTTCTCGTCTACCGCACGCTTGTCTATTGTGTTCGTGTCATTTTGTGATTTAGCCATATTATATATGTATACTGTGCCTCCTTAGTTTCATTTAGCCACCCAGAACATTTGGTGGCAGCCGTATAAACGATTAGTGACTAATCTATTACAAACACTAGAACTATACTTTCATATGAAAGACTAGGAAGTGACTTTGATTTGCGTACCCGGCTTATACGTTAACATTTTGTTCTTGTGCTGTGTTTTCTCCCCATTTTTTTCGTTACAGCTCAGGTATTTTCAGTTTCTTTACCTATTAATATCCATTATAGTGCTCTGGACACTGTCTTCAGTTGCATTTCGGCGCAGGCCGTTTGCCGGCAGGTGATTTTTTCTTCCCTACGGTTCTTGGAAATCATCGTCGCCTGTCCTGATTATTGCTCCGTGGGTACCCTCAGCGGATATTGCGCCTGGATGGTGAATTAGACAGTTTATTTGCTCCAGGAGAAGCCAAAGTTAAATCTGTTAAGACCGGTTAAGTGACGCTTCCCTGCTCGAAACTGTGACGTCATAATTTGAATGTTGGAACTGTCGCTGGGCGACGCGTGCTTAATTACGTATACGTATTCCAATACTTATGTTATATGCATTATATTTTTCATGCTTGTATGATTTATGTAAGTTTTTGGTGCCGTCATTTGTGTACTTTGAATTGTTACCCCGGAATGTTAGATTTTCGTCGCCTGTACCAAGATCTAAGGATATAAGGTCTAACCACTTCCGACCGAATTTCGAGGGAGTTGGCGCAGCGGGCCCGTGAACGTCACCTGGCTGTTCAAAGTGGGGTTGGCGGCAGTGTCGTCGTTTTGAAGAATTTAGTCTGCTAAAGAGGAAAACAAGCGACGATCGCGGAGCAGCGGAGAATATGAATTCGTCATCTTCAGTCAATGAGGAATTATTCCTCATATCGATATATTTGCCGATTCAGCCTTTTAAATGGGAAAATTAATTACTTAAATGGTGTATTAGAATATAATTTGCATCCGTTTCAACATTAAATACAAAAATATGAGGAAATTAATAAATATAACATAACGATGACTTGTCAAATAACGAGAACAAAATAGAACGAAGAACTGACGCCATTAATATGATAGAGACTTATAGAAATATAGAATATTATATACCATGAAATTATTTACATCCAATATCATAATAAACTTCATAAATGTGAGGATATGAGTATGTATAACATGACGATGACGTGTCAAATAACGAGAACAAGATGGAATGAAGAACTGGCGTCATTAATCTGATATAGACTTGCAGAAATATAGGATATGCTATATCATGAAATAATAAACATCAAATTCCTTTAAAAATAAAGTAAATGAGAGAAATTAAGTATATGATATGATGATGACGTGTCAAAAATAATAAAAAGATGGAGCAAGGAACTGGTGTAAGTAAAGTATTTTAGAATTGTAGAAAATTAATGATTAATATATATATTTTTTTTCTTAGACAATAGTTCATAGATTTGTGAAAGGTAAATGTAGACTTTCTGAACCGAACTGAAAACGATGAACAACGTAAACCAGCCTGGCACAATTATACCAGCTCTCGCCCCAGTAAGTACCCCTACCCCAGCTGTTGTTATGATTTTTGTGGCTAAGATTTAATGGATATTTATTCTTTTTGCTTTTGTTTCTCACTCTCCAGAATAATATACTTTTCTAATGCACTTCTGGTTCTATTTCAGTTGCAGGACAATGGCGCAGAAGAGAACCTTCAGGGACGCCTGGCTAGGGGATGCTGCGTTCCAACCATGGCTTGCGCGATTTGATGGCGATCCAACCAGAGCCTTCTGCAAAACATGCAAAAGAGATGTTGCTGCAAATAAAACAGCAATAGTTCGCCATAAGGAATCCCAACTGCATGTTGCAAATGGGGAGCGACAACAAGATGGCAACGCTCCACAGCAGGAAGAACACCCTGGGCACTCCACTTCTCGAGGCATTGCGTTTGCAACCATACTCTTTTGCTGTTTTATTTCAGAGAATAACCTTCCATTCTCAACAGCTGACACATTAATTGACTTAATGAAAGTCATGTTCCCTGATTCAGCTATTGCTCGAGGTTTATCTTTTAAAAAGACCAAATGCACTGAGCTAGTAAAAGGTTTGGCTAAGACAGTAACAGGGACACTAGTACATAAATTGAGAACAAATAAATTTTCCTTAATCATAGATGAAAGTACAGACATAAGTACAGAGAAATGTTGTGCCCTAGTTGCAAGGTTTTACGACAGTGCAACTCAAACCATTGAAACAAGATTTTTCCAAATAATAAATATTTTGGAAGATGGACATATTGAAGGATCGACAGGTCGAAATCTTTACAATAAGATTATGGATGTCCTTCGGTTTCATGAAATACCTCTTGGTAATTTCGTTGGCTTTGCTGCTGATGGAGCAGCCAACATCATGGGGGAAAACAATTCCCTGTGCAGCAGGCTAAGAGAAGACCTACCAGGCATTACAATCTTCAAGTGTATCTGCCATTCTTTTCATCTATGTGCTTCTGAAGCCGCAAAAACACTACCGAAATGTTGCGAAGAATTACTAAGAAACCTCTATTCATACTTTTCTCATAGCAGTAAAAGAAAACACCAGTTCAAACAATTTCAAGATTTTTTAGAAATCAAACCCCACAAACTCCTACATCCCAGTCAGACACGATGGCTCTCACTCCACCAGGCAGTGAGGAGAGTATTAGAACAGTGGGAAGCTTTGAAAGCATTTTTTAAATCCAAAGAAGATGAAAGGCTGTTAATGAGTGAGCAAATAAACATGCACTTGGCAGATCCATCAATATATTTATATTTAATATTTTTGGATTTCATATTAGCAAAAGTAAACAACCTCAATTTACTCTTTCAAAGTAATAGTCCAACACTTCATACTGTCCATGAAAAAGTAAGCCAGTTGTATAAAACAATGTTAGGATACTTTTGTTCTGGAGACCTGGTTAAAAGAGGCAAATTTGAAGAAATTGATCCACAGTTACCCTCATTCCATGCACCACTAAATCAACTTTACCTCGGCGATAGAATGTCGGCCGAGTTGAAAGATCCCAAATACAAACATTTACAACATATGATTCAAGACATACAGATCAGATGCAGACATTTTATGATAACTCTGTGTCAACAAATCAAAAAAAGATTTGATTTCAACAATGAATTCCTCCATAGAGCTTCATATCTGTCACCCGTCAATTTAACCAATGTTTATTCGAGAATGAAAATGCCATCTCTCCATAGTCTTGCTACTGATGTACCAAGGATTTATACGGGAGATATTCAAGACCTGGACGACGAATGGAGAAAACTAGATGTAGTTTCACTCCCAGACTTTGATGATAATAATATTCAAAGTTTTTATATGCAGATGATGCAGATGAGAGACACCTCAGGGGAGAAGGTTTTTAACCATTTACCACAGTTCGCCTTGCAGATACTCTCTCTGCCAACTTCCAATGCTGAGGCAGAGCGACTGTTTTCAAAGTTGAATTTGATAAAAACAAAACTTAGAAACAATCTAAAGATTCCATCATTGTCTGCATTATTGATTTTATCTGATTACGTACGTAAATACGGGGACGATGACGTAGCGATGAACGAAACAAAGGAGGCAGAAGACGCTTTAATTTGGCAGGATAAAAACCTCCCAAAAACGAGCAGAATGACAAAGGACATCAATGCCTCCCCGAACGCATTGCTCCCACTTCCACCAACACATACAAGCGTAGAAAACGGAGACTCGCTAATCCAAAAGGACATCACAACATCCCAACAACCACAGCACACCACACAACAACACAAATCAACTGATCAAACCCCTAACCTCCCCACTGGGACTAGGCCCAAGACTACAGAGAAAGGGCAAGTAACTAGTGACATTGATCATGCCAACTCGGTTAAAGAGCCTCACCACGCCGAGACAATTCCCGAGGCTAAGGCCCTCGACGCCACCAGCACAGGGGCGGTCGCCACTAAGACAGGGGAGACCCATAACCCCGTCCAAAACAATGCGACGAAGGTACCCCACCCTACCGGGGCAATCCCCAAGGCTAAGGTTTCGGATGCCAAGACGAAACAAGCCCCTGCCCCCACCCAACCCCCTCAGGCAAACCCACCTACTAGTCTAAGTCCAGACAATCCCTCCCAGAACGGGGCTAGGCCCAAGGACCAAGGCAAGGACACCCCTATCTGCAGATACTATAAAAAGG
Organism: Oratosquilla oratoria; assembly: GCF_046742065.1. Taxonomy (NCBI): domain Eukaryota; kingdom Metazoa; phylum Arthropoda; class Malacostraca; order Stomatopoda; family Squillidae; genus Oratosquilla; species Oratosquilla oratoria. The sequence continues at coordinate 34,302,480 of NC_134802.1, forward strand.
GAAGATGCAGACATGGCAACTCGGGCAAGGAATGCAACTACAGACACCCCAAGCCATGCCACAAGCTTTTGACGCATGGTACTAGGGATGATCGTTGTTGCTAATTAGGGACAAATGCCCTCAGTTCCACCCACTCATGTGCAAGAACTCTGTAAGGCATGGCACATGTAGAGTCAAGTCTTGCGAATTCACACATGTCAAAGGGACGTGGAAACCAAATGACGCCAAAACCCAAGTCGCACAAACAAACACCAACACCAAAAAACCTGGCAACCTTGGGAGCACCCCAGGAAATACCAGACACAAGGCAGCATCAGGGACACCCACAGGCCCCCCCCCTCAAACACAAGCACAAACGCTCACTCACCTTTTTTCGAGTTAGCGACAGCTCTACAGACCACCATGAATACGCTAGCCAAAGCTGTAGAGACCATGGGCTTAATAGTATCCCTGATGCAAGGGAGTCACAGGAACTGGCCACCATTCCAGGCCCATCCGGCATTCCCCTGGGCACCCGTTGTTCACACCAACTAGAGTTCATACTAATGGGTAACATACAGGGCCTCTACCCAAAAAGCAACAAAAGCAAAGTCTCCTTCCTGAAGGAACTAACGCTAGAAGAGGACCCAATGTTTATTGCCCTCACGGAGACTCGCCTGGCTACCAACGTGAAAGACTGAGATAGGAATAACCAACTACACCCCATATAGAGCTGACAGAGAGGGATGAAGCCATGGTGGTGTAATGGTCTACCTCAGGCACGATCTAGCTGTCCACACCAAGACACTATTATCCCACTCAAACGGGGTGATAGAACTCCTAGTCTTACACATCAACATAAATCTAATAATTGTAAACTGCTACCGCCCACCTCAGTGCAATCTCGAAAGCTTCTCAAAAGCTTTGGAAAAACTGAACGAAGTGCTAGAGACCACCCCACATGCCATGACAGATGTCATCATCTGTGGTGATTTTAACTTCCCCTTTATATGCTGGCCTGATGGTAGATCCAGTGGGGGCACTCTAGAAGATCAAGCCCAAGCAAAACTCCTTCTAGAGATCGCCGATAAACTGTTCCTAAACCAGCACATAATGGAGCCGACTAGAAGGAACAACATATTGGACCTCTTTTTTACCAATAATCAAGAGTCGGTCAGCAATTGCAGGTCAGAGAAAACAATCTTCTCTGACCACAATATAGTTTACAACACAACTTACATCAAAAGTAAGACACCGCAGGATTCCATGACTCCTCCGAACATGACACCTTTCGCCAGCTTCAACTTCTTCAGTCAAAAGGTAGACTGGGATCAATTACAACAAGACCTCAGGAAGATTGACTGGAACTGCAGGGATCTGATCCCAACACCACTCTCAACACACTATTGAGGATTCTGCTGGAGGTGTGCACTGCTTATGCGCCAAGCAAAACCAACAAAAAGGATCGCAGATACTCCATCCCGCGAGACAGAAAAATCCTTATGCGAAAACGTGCCAACCTCAACCTAAAACTCGTTAACAATACCAATGAGACCCAAAGGCTCATAATCTCCTCAAAAATAGAGGACATAGAGCAGAAAATTAAACACTCACACGAGGAGCAGAGAAGAACAGAGGAACACCAAGCTATAGAAAACATAAGGCACAACCCGAAATTCTTCTACAGCTACTGTAAGAAGTTCCTCAAAACCAAGTCACAGATTGGGCCCCTAGTGACAGAACAAGGCACTATAACAGATGCCCCAAAGGAAACCTGCCAGATACTGGCACACCAATATAACAGTGTGTTCAGCATACCTAAGACACAGAAGGAAATCCTTGATCCCACAACCTTCTTCAACCAGACGCCCAAGAACCTGAACCAGCTTACCAACATTCGAGTGACTGAACAGGACATCAAAAAGGCGATAAAGGAGCTTAGGAGTAACTCGGCAGCAGGACCAGACGGTGTACCAGCAATCCTACTCCTAAAATGCTGCGAGGTCTTGGCAGCTCCAATACATATGTTGTGGCTAGCCTCCTTTGACAAAGGAGAGATCCCGGCACTGCTCAAACAAGCCATCATAAGCCCAATATATAAAGGAGGAGACCGGACCTTGCCAAAAAATTATCGACCTGTCGCCCTTACATCACATATTGTCAAAGTAATTGAGAAATGTGTAAGGGACAAGCTGTTCACTTACCTTGAGGTGAATAACCTCATCAAAGAGAATCAACATGGCTTCAGGAAAGGTCGATCATGCCTTTCAAACCTACTGGCACACTATGACTGGCTACTACGGAACCTGTCGGAGGGGAGAAATGTTGACGTAGTATTCCTAGATTTTGCTAAAGCCTTCGACAAGGTGGACCACGGTGTCCTCCTCCATAAGGCAAGGGATCTAGGAATCTCGGGGAAGCTAGGAGTCTGGCTCTTCAACTTTCTGACAGACCGTACACAAGCAGTCGCAGTTGATGGTGTGAAGTCAACCGAATCCAAGGTAATAAGCGGAGTACCACAAGGATCTGTGCTTGGCCCCCTCCTATTCCTTGTCCATATGAATGACATAAATAGTAGGGTGGACTCAACCCTCCTGTCTTTTGCCGATGACACCCACATCAGCCATGCTGTGCGGGAAAGTGGGGATGTGCAACATCTACAAGACGATCTCAACTCAGTTTATGCATGGGCCAACAACAGCAACATGCAATTCAACGATGAGAAGTTCGAGGTCTTGAGATATGGCACAAATCAAGGCATTAAAGACGACACTGAGCTGCACACGGAGAGAGGTATGAAAATCACACCAAAAGCCCATGTGAAAAGCCTGGGCATTCACTTAAGTGATGATGCCACTTTCCAACACCACATCATGCACTCAGTAAATAGAGCAAGAGGGATGGCCAGCTGGGTCCTAAGGACCTTCTCCTCAAGAGAGGTTCAAGTGATGCTTACCCTCTGGAAGTCGCTTATCCAACCGATACTGGACTATTGTAGCCAACTCTGGTCACCACACAAACGCGGAGACATCCAGATGCTTGAAGCTGTCCAACGGAACTACACCAGGTGCATCAAAGGGATGCAAGATCTCAACTATTGGGATCGCCTGGGAGCACTAGGCCTATACTCTCAACAGAGGAGGAAAGATACAGGGCCATTTACACATGGAAAATCCTTGAGGGACTTGTTCCGGACCCCACGCCCTCTACAATCAAGCCATACCACAGTATAAGGCATGGGCGTAAATGTGAGAGACAAACTCTCCCATCAAGAGCCCCGGAGAGGATTAAGACCCTACTGGCAACCAGCCTAGGCCATGAGGGTCCAAAAATCTTCAACGCCCTCCCAAAGGAGGTGAGAGAGAAAACTAAATGCTCGGTGGACAGCTTCAAACATGCACTGGACAGGTTCCTGCGGAAGGTGCCAGACGAGCCTCCAGTGCCAGGCTACACTGCCATAAGTAGGTTCTCTCAAAACACACTACCAGACCAACTGACCCTCGCAAGGAGGGACAACAGGACTGGAAGCAGCGGTAGTCCACTACAGCTGTGAGGATCAACCTCAGAACTTCACTAAGTAAACTAAGTAAATGTGGAGGTACTAAGAACGTAATCCCAAATGAAGAAATGTTTAAAATTGTTATGTAATTTAGATGTATATAATTGTTTTGTTGTTTCTTTTATATTGTAAATATTACGGTTAAGGAAATGTAAATAATGTTTGTTTTAAAAACATTTATGGATGGGAATTAAAATACAGAAGTTTATCTTTAAACATATGTTTTCTTTGAATGCCTCTCACATAGAAAACGTGAGGAATCCTGACGTCATTGTGTTTTGAGGAATCACGGAAACACTGTGTGCGACGGTGCGACCCCATCGTCAGTTGCAGCCAGAGCGCCGTCGCGGTCGGATGCAAACTTTCTTCTTCGGTATTTATTTTATTTTTTCTGTTTGCATAGCTATGCTTTGCTTGTACATAATATATAATGTTATATTAACTCTCTGACTGTTTTTAGATATGTTCCTAAATTTTTATCCTATCTACCTGGTAAATTACCTTCTGCCAGCAAACAGCTAACCACTACAATTTCTTCCTCTTCACTATCACTGTTCAACATTTTCACAACTTTATACACTAGAAAGATATGGAGTATGTCCTTCCAGAGAGAGCTCAGCTTCAAAACTGCGGATGGTGAATGGTCCAATGCCGACAATGTGCGCAGAAAATCCGATCCGTCCGATGCGTGCCGTCCGTACGATGCGGACCAATGTGCGCAGACCCCAAAAACAATCCGATGAGTACGATGCGTGCCGTCCGTACGATGCGGACAAGTGTGCGCCTAATACGGCAGCGAATATGCTCGGAATAGCAAACACGCACTCTGATTGGCTGGAAGGTATTGCCATTCCTATCACATTCAATAATTACAATTCTGAGGCCCTAAGGATTATGATAATTGTTTTATATGAAAAGAAGATCAAAGTAGTAACTTGTTCCTGGCATTAGAATTCAAAAGAATTGTCCATAAGACTTGAAATAAATGGTTGTGTTGTCTTGTGATACGTCAACACTGACATAGTATGTCTAGTGAGGGACGTCCGTGTCAGTTCATGTGGTTGTGACTTCGTCTTCCAGTTATGTGAACTTGGTGTAGTTTATGCTATATTTCCGTATAATACTTGCTGAAAAATAAGAATTAAAGGATTACCTTATTGCTGTATGCTATTGACATCCGTATTAAAGCAAATATATCGGAGAAATGATATTTGTTTTGAAATGCTGCTGAGATAACACGAACATTGCGTACATCATGGACGCTCTACTGCTGTAACTGCTAAGATTTCATTCCAACCATTTATCCCCAAAATTTCCACCAACATGGAGCGAGAACTGTAAGTAATGAATGAAAAGTATTTTGTTATAGTGTAACGGTTTCCATTGCATCTTTTGTATTACTGGACACGGCCTACATCACCTGTAATGGGTAAAAAATAATGAAAACGTGAGATATGATATTTGAATACTCAAGAAATATTTGGAACTGTTACTTAACGTAGGTAATTCAACAGACTGTAATTACATTTTATATTGCACATTACAGATACCCATGTGATATATGTGACCAGAGGTTCCTGAGCAAGAGAGCAGCAGATATGTGCTACAATTACAATGTCGACTGCTGCCTCAAGGCTCAGGCAGGACCATCTTACGGTAAGTTTCATTAATATTATTATTATAATTATTATTGTTTTCGTGTATGGATGGTGAAATAAGGTATGAACAATCTAAACATTCCTTGGTGTCCATCTTGAATATACATGTACAGTATTTTCTTTTTGAAATGAGCACCAATACTGTATTTGCAGAAGTGGTTGGAGCCTCTGGTAGTATGGAGGGCAGCAGCGACTTATGCACACTTGATGTGACACTACCAGTACCTGCTGTTGACTGTGGTACGTACTTACAGAAAAATCACATCCACAACATTGAACCTTCGTGGAATGTGAATACGGTAATTCAATGTTTTAAATAGAGCCTTGCCTAGAATTATCTCCTCTTATATTATTACAGTAAATAGTTTCAGCCTGTTCAAGGACCTTAATTTTAGTGTAGGGCTGTACATTTTACATACCATCATAAATAAATTATAAACGATTTTATGTTATTATATACTTAGTAATTTTATCCTTGACAATGCCCAAAATACATACATGTTTCAAAGCACATGCAGTTTATATTGTTGGTATTATTTTGATTTTTTTTTTATACATAGCACCAATATCACATTCATAACCAGTATTCATCTTTCCAAATCAATTCCTGTCTCTGCCATGTTACTATACTCACCAGAATATTGGAGAATTTTCTGTACCTTTTTTTTCTTGTTCCTACATAAGTACTTTGTTCCCCTTCAGAGGATGAAGAAGTGGACAACCCAGAACCACGTGAACCACGTGAATCACTGTCCGAAAACAGAGTAAGTAAATTAGTGGTATTGGTTGGACACTTATACTGAAATATTACAATACAAAATAATTATGTATGCCAGGGCATACATCAGTACTGTAATTCTTTGGATGAAACTATGTAAACAGTCCCACAGATTGTTTCTTCCAAACAGTAAAGCTTGACCATAGGGTAGCCTCCAATTTTTGTATTTTTAGGCCCCTGTGGCATGACTATGTCAGTCTTTAGTATTGTGTTGTGCTTCTAAATATACATGTAGGTCACATGTATTTTTTCTTCACTGTTTCTTATATCCTGTATAATTTTGCACTTGAAATGATATGACTTCCTTACTATAATGAGTGCCTAATTTTCAGGGAAGGGAGGGAAGGTGAAAGAACTGTGGAATTATGAGGCTACAGAAGCACTCCTGCAACTTGTCAAGGCAAACTACACGCACCTAAATGACAAGAAAACTACAAAGGCCGTTGTGTGGAAGGACATCACCTGAGTGTTGCAGGAATTGGTAAGTTATTATGTAGGCCATGTGAGTTCATTTTCTTATTGATATTCGCCATAATAATCTGTTAGTAACCACAATTCATTACAGCTGGAGTATCACATTTAATATATTTTTTTTCCTTCAGGGACTAGCAGGCATCCAACTGCATCACATTGAGGTATTAGTTAAATGAAAACTGTTATGCTGTATGCATGTCTATTATGTAAGCAGTGCACGTAATATGTTCCTGTCTGGATGTTGCCTACCACCAATGATGCTTTTCTGTATGTGGCATATGCTATGTGTCAGGTCCTTATGTTATAATGGGTAGCCTCTCAGTGTTACCTGTCTTTGATATTGGGAAGCTGGTTGCCAACTGCTTGATTCGTAAATGATTTTGTTCATGAACGTATGAATACTAATATCTTTTTTAGTGACAGCATGTGTATGGTAATTTGATTATGTATTATAATTTTAGTGATTCATCATTAATTCATTCCAATATCCTCCTCAAGGTTAAGATACCATCGTCATGAAGCATCACAATGTAATTCACAGTGTGATCTGCATTCAAAGACTGTAGTGCCCCTGCTCTATGTCTGAGTTTTTTATGCTATGAACCTAAAAAATTTCTTCACATATTTTTGGTTTAAAAATGGTTAACCAGACCATTACTTTATGTGCTTCCCAATTAATGACCTCTCTCTGTCAAATGTGTGTTTAGGAATCCTTATGATGAAAAGATGCATGTATCAATTAATATTGAAAAATATTAATTCCACTTTGACTTTTCCCCCAAATTAGATCACAGGCGTGGAACTGAGACAAGTTGAGGGCAAGTGGCGCAACCTCAAATCAATATTCCATCATTATGAGGACTACAAGAAGGCAAGTGGGAGGGGAAAGAAGACTGAGCCACGATTTTACAATCTCCTGTCTTCAATTCTGAAGAATCGTCCCCTGTCCCGGCCAGATCTGTGTGTTGGAGGGCACAGAAGTGGGTACTAGGAATGTGGCAGAAATGGAGGTTGACAACCCTGTAGAAGAAGACCCAGCCACACAAGCCTCACCAGTGTTAAACATTCCAGCCACTCCAGGAGCCACTCAAGCCTCACTACTAGACCCTCAGCATGGTGAAGCCTCGCAACGTGCCCCAACTCCTCCTCAAGGATCACCACCAGATCCTCAGCCTGCTCATGCCTCACAAGCCCCACAGCCTGCTCCAGCCACACGTGAGGAGCCACCTGCAGCACGAGGGAATGTCCCACCCCCAAGAAGAACAAGAACCAGAAGCTTAAGACCCTCTGCAGACAGAAAGGAACTGTTATTGTGCGTGAAAGATATTATAAATACACTGAAAACATCTAGTGATAAACAACAAAACAGTATGGCAGAACTAAAAGAACTTTTGTCTTGCATTGCGGAACGTGAAGGAGAACGCCACGAAATGGACATGGAGATAAAGAGGGAGAGGTTGAATATCCTAAGATTAAAAAGAATTGAATTAGAGCGCAGACAAAACAATGAGTGATTTTGTAATAAAATATAATACCAAATAACTACAATGTTTTGACTCTCTGAAGTCCTCTTCAGGTGTGATGTGGCACATATAATTGGATGTACTGGTGCTTGCATTGAGATGGTAGAATGGTAGGTTGGAGAGAATGCAGAGGGCAATGGAGGCAGGAAGGGTGTCAGAACCGGTAACTGAAGTCACCCTTGTGGTCTCTGACTTGTCAGAAAGACTTCAATTACCGGTTTTGACACCCTTCCTGCCTCCATTGCCCTCTGCATTCCCTCCAACCTACCATAGGAACACAAGCAAAAGTACATCCAATTATATGTGCCACGTCACACTTGAAGAGGATTTCAGAGTGAATCAAAACACTTTTACAAAATTTTGGGAGGCACAATCAATAAAAAACATGTACATATATGTGAATTTTGTATATCTTTGTAACATATAAAGAAATGTAAAAAACAATATATTTTGGCTAATTATTGAAACCCTAAACAGTCATATTCCAGATTGCTTTTACTTTTTCCTGTCACTCACTGTAGCATCGTCACTATTGCCTGCCTTTTTAGCACACCAGCCTGGTCTCGTGGCAGGGCAGACGACAATGAAGAACTGAAATGCTCAACAGCGTCATCCACCAGCCCTTCCCTCTCGAGGATGTTAATTTCATTAGGCTGAGTTATTGATATGTTGTAAAGAACATAGCATGCTTTTATTATTTTAGGTATCCGAAGAATATCGGCATTTACATGCTTCAATCGTCGAAACCTACCTTTTAAGAAACCAAGAGCATTTTCAATGGTAACTCTTGCTTTGGAGAGTTTAGTATTGAAGAGAATTTGTGTTTGCGATAAGTTTCCAGAGTTCTTAAATGGTACCATTACATGCTTTTGGACTCCAAAGGCAGTCTCCTACAATATGATGTTGTGGTGATGGGAAATAATTTAGGTCACCGTTTTGGATTTTCTTATAAAGTGAAGTTGACTTTAGCACTCGGCTGTCATGTGCAGATCCCGGGAAGCCCACTTGAATGTAGGAAAAACTTTTATTAGGCAAGCAAACTGCAAGTAAAATGACACTGTGTTTTTGTGTTCTATCAACATAATCGGCCTGCGTGGGTGATGGAGCTTTGATGTTAATGTGGCATCCATCCAGAGCCCCTACCACACCGGGAATTCCTCCCATTTCTTGGGAATTCATGTGCAATTTCAGAAATTTTAGGAGTTGGCCACAAAAAGACATCCTTTCCTGCATTGCAAATGACATCAATCAGTCTCTGGACACAATCAAACACTGTACGTTGTGACACACCAAACATCTCTGATATTTCCCTGTAGGTACTCTGCGTTCCTAAATACCAGAGTGTAACGTACAAAGCTTTTCTTGGACCCAAATAAAGGCTGAATCCTGAAGGGTTCAGACCGTATGCTTCATGTATGAAGTCCAAGATGAGGTCAAAAGATGTCCTTGTGAGGCGAAGGTTCCGGAAGAAGTCCATCTCGCTCATGTTGTCCAGGATGTCTGCCAGACCCTCCTGTTTTGGATGGTGTTCCCTACAATACAAATGCGAACCAAATTAGTATACTGTACAATTGACCTTAGTAGCAGAATGAGGTTATGCTGAATTTTACAATTAGTATTGGTCGACAATAGTTACCTTTCCATGAAGTCACAAGCTACTGCTGCTGCTGCTACAGCACCCATATCTGCCTCTCTGCCACGCTTGCAACTGCCAATAGAGGCATCATAGGTACTGATAGAAGAGACTGGTTTTCGTCATCTTCCATGTAAGTATCAGAGTCGGTGCTGCTGTCCATTGTCTTGTCCCTTGGCTCAATTCTCGTAGTCTGGCTGATGGTCCCACCACGGCTGCCGTCTGTGTTATGATCCGTACGACACTTTTTCCGAGACGGTGGGAGCGAGGGTCGTCTGGTAGCACAGAAAGTTGTGTTTACCATGAGGCCAGCCGAAACATCATAAAGTGTTTGATATTCTCATGCACTGGTAAAAACGCCTATAGTGTGTCTTTTTTCTAGTAGGCTTGTCTTATTAAAAATACATTTTATGTTAGGCGACAGAGGACGTTTCATTTTTTGGCACGGTTTTGTTTTCTTCGTCACCATACCTCACCACGAATGCCACAACATCCTCGTCCACTGACCAAGTAAGTTCTTCCTTTTTCACTGACAACTCTAACTTTGATACATTAAAAATAAATTTGATTCATATTATTTTATCCTTATATTTTGTGGATATTGTGGTTAATTTTCATTATTACTCTTTTTTCAGATTGATATGGCTCCCAAGAGAAAATTTCGGTATGTCTGGATGGCTGACCCGACGTTCCAGCCATGGCTGTCTTCTGTGAAAGACCCTGAGAAAGCCAGATGCAACTTCTGCAAGAGGGAGTTCGGAGCTCATCTGACCGCCTTAACAAACCACAAGAAGGCGAAAATGCACATCAACAATGCGAAGAAATTCCAGGATCCTCTACCTGAGGAAGAACCTTCACCTTCTCTTGGATATTCTTCGGTGGCTTTATGGATTATTCCACATTTTATTATTTGTTAATTGTTGAATATATGTATAATAAAGATTATATATACATATATATATATATATATATATATATATATATATATATATATATATATACATACATACATATACACACACACACCTTGGCTTCATCCCCCATCCATGGGAGGTAGCTAAAACAGAGACACTTCCCATCCTCCCCCCTACACACATCCACATCCGGACTTCTCCTCTCATCTCAGCTCCTTGCGCGGACAGAGGGCCACACCCGTATCCCGCCCACCACACGGGTCCGATGCAGCGTGACGAGACACGGCACATCCACAGCAGGGCTGCTTCACAATACAGTATACATAATTATATATTCAAAATAACAAATCAAAATAATTTTAGGTTGGTGCTGGTGCTGGTGTTGCGGTTGCTGTTGCTCTGCTGATGGCTTTCATCGCAGAGCATAACCTCCCCTTCTCTCTCGTGGATCATCTAGTGGACTTAATGAAAATAATGTTTCCGGATTCTGCAACAGCCCAGGGAATCAACATGCACAAGACCAAATGTACGGAGACCATGAAAGCGATGGCAAATGTAATGAATGAAGATCTACTTAAGAAGCTTCGCATGTACAAGTTCTCAGTCATAATAGACGAAACAATGGACCTCAGTTGTACTAAAACATGTACTGTTCTTGTTAGATTCTTTGACTTGACCAACCGCAAAATAAACACATCCTTTTATACATTATTTAACCTATATAGTAGCAGTTCTGTCGGATCAACTGGACAAAACTTGTATGACATGTTAATGGAATCTCTCGACAATTGCAATATCAAAAGGTCCAATTTTATAGGGTTTGCAGCAGACGGGGCATCAAACATGGGAGAAAATAATTCCTTAAGCCGCCTCAGGGAAAATTTAAAAGAGATCACAATATTTCGGTGCATCTGCCATTCCATTCACCTTGCAGCATCAGAAGCTGCTAAAGTTCTGCCCCGTAAATGTGAAGATCTCGTCAGAAATATATATTCCTTCTTCTCCCATAGTGCAAAAAGAAGGTATGAACTAAAAGAGTTTCAAGAATCTTGCAATGTGAAGCCACATAAAATCCTACATCCATGCCAAACACGATGGTTATCTCTATATCAAGCTGTGGCTAGAATCTTAGAGCAGTGGCAAGCCTTAAAACTATATTTTATAGAAAAAGAAAGTGAACTAAGATTACATTCAGTACAAAGTATCTTAGAGCACATGAGAGATCCATCGGTAAAGTGCTATTTTACTTTTCTAAATTAATATTCTGCCTAAATTTTTAAAAGTAAATTTGTTTTTCCAAAGTGCTGAACCTACTATTCACTTACTGCAAGAATCTATAACAGAACTGCTCGGTACAATTTTAAGATCTTACTGCAAAGCAGAATTTTTCCATAACATCAACTTAATTGACATTGATCCAACAGATAATACTTTATTTCTACCAATAAATCAAATTTACTTGGGCCCAGAAATGCACCAAATATTTCAAGATCCGTGTATAACCAAGCATCCATCATTAACAATGGCAGTCCAAATAAAATTAAAAGATTTCCAATTGACAGTGAATTGTGGAGAATGGCTTCTTATCACCAAAGAAAGTCCTGGAAAAAAACACGAGACAAAATGAATACGCTTGTAGACTTCACAATAGCTATCCCTAGACTTTTTACAGTAAATGTAAATAAGTTAGATGAAGAATGGCGTAAACTGGATTTTGCAAATCTTCCAGAACAATGCAAGCACCTTAATGCTGAAGAATTTTATTTAAGTGGCAGATCTTCAAAATATTCGGATACAGGAGATAAGGCCATTGAGGAAAGAAGTGCGCAGTGTTGCTGCTCCCGTATTTTGAGAAAATTTGAAGTGTTCCTGGTGTCCAATCAACTCCAACTTCTCTCAAAACTGGTTTGGCCACCCATTGTTTGATTCTAGTAGCTATGGCTCGAGGGAGAGGTAGGGCTTCGGGTGTAAATAGTGGTAGGGCAGGTGTTATGGGTCCATTACGACCCAACATGGCTCCCAAACAGGATGTAAACAATGACAACTCTCGACCCTTCCCCTCCTATTCCTAGTCAGTCAGCCTCAGCTATTACTACTAACTCTTCTATCTCAAATGATCACTGTGGGACGTGCAATACACCTATAGGAATGGATGCAATAGGTTGTGACCGTTGTGAGACCTGGTTCCACCCCTATTCCATGTGCCTTGGCCTCCCTGACCATATAGTCAACAGTATTGTCGAATACGACGGCCAAGGTGTTGCTTTTATTTGTACGGAGTGTAGAAGTAACTCTGGGAAACCTGGAGGTGGTGTGTCTAACTCTGCATTTAAACAGCTATTTCAAACAGTAAAAAAACTTTGTGAAACGGTCCAGAACCTCTCTGTTAGGCTCGACTCCAGCTACAGTGTGCAGGGGGAACAGACCACCCATTTTCGTCCAAACCCGGAATCCCAAGCTGCATTAAATTTCACAAATGTAGATAATTTGAGAATACTTATTCGAGAAGAAGCAAGGGAAATCAAGGAGAGGAACAGGAGAAAGTCTTCAATTATAATAAGAGGCATTGATGCACAGAGTACAGAAGTTGTGAACTCTGCACTCGACCCTGTGTTGAGACACATCTTGGGGTCACCAGTAGTTTTATCTGATGTCACTTGTATAAGCAGGGACAAAAAGCTATACCGTGCCAAGATAACTGATGATCAGATAAGGAAAAACCTGCTAGTTAAAGCAAAAAGTTTGCGCCGCTCAGAGTATAGCCACATATACATCAATAGGGATCTCACTCACAACCAAAGAAAGGAACTGCAGGAGAGGCGGTCACGCCAACGCTCATCACAAGTTGATGGGTTGTCGGGGAGGCCTGCTGGTCATCATGTCGGCACTGACTCTGCAGCAGCCCAATCAACCCCTAGTAATGCAAAGGTCGCCCCCACTCCCCAGGCACCTTTAAACCAATAGCCCCGCAGTCTTTCTCGGCAAAAGCACAGTTCACTAATCTGAATATCGGTTTTTGCAATGTAAATAGTCTACTCAACAAATTACCTATGATCTCTGCTTTTCTTTGTGAAAATGACAATGTTTTTGGTGTATGCGAAACCTGGCTGTCGCCTGATATTTGTGATTCCTTTGTAAACATAAGTAATCTTAGCCTAACTCGAACCGACTCTACTAGCCACACAAGAAAACACGGCGTTTGTGTATATATTAAGAGTCACCTTAGTCATATTAGTATTAACTCAGGCTGTGAAAACGTCTGTGCAACTCATCTTCTAATTTTCAATCTTTATATTTTAGTAATCTACCGCCCTCCATCCAACACCTCCATTGCCAACACGGGTCTCAGACTTCCTCCTCGATTTCTGTCCTGGCAAAGAAATACTAATTCTAGGCGACTTCAACCTGCCTCTCTTGCAATGGCAATCTAAGAAAGTGTTTAATGCTAAGTATCCCCCCCTCCACCAGTCCTTTATGGACTGTTTTATATCATTAGGTCTCCACCAGTGGGTAACAGCCCCCACTTATGTAATGTCTGGCAACACTATAGACCTATTTCTCACATCAGAAAGTGACAGTGGGCGAAATTGATGTTAGGAGCCCTTTCCCCAACTGCAGACATTGCCCTGTACTACTTTGTTATTATTTCCAGTTTGGTGTAACAACAGAAAACTCTCCCCCCTCTAAGCGATCTTGGCATCGAGGGAAATACAACCATATAAATGACCATCTGTATGAAACTGACTGGGACTTTGAATTTCAAAATTTGTCAATTGATAGCATGTACAAAAGATTCCTGACCATCATTAGACCTCTGATTGAGCGATATGTGCCTTTATCACCAAATACCCCACCCCCTATCAAGACACGTCCGCCTAAGAACGTCAAAACTCTTCGTAAAAAAGCATGGGAAACCTACAAAACTGCAAGAAGCTCCTATGGCAGACAGTCCGAACAAGCCATACAAGCCCTGGCACACTATGACGGCATTAACACCCGATTCCGCAATTTTTTTATCACCAAGCAAATTAACCATGAAAAGTCACTGATTCAGCAACTGAAACAATCTCCTAAGCTATTTCACCAGTATATTCGGAGCAAGAAAGTTGGGGCACCCTCGGTTGGCCCTTTGAGGATGGACTGTGGTGAGTTAACTAGTGACTGTACCCTGATGGCCAACACTTTCGCCTCTCACTTCATCTCTGTACACTCTAGACAAGCCTGCAACAATCCTTCTCTGCATCAAATCTTCAATGGGACTATGGACAGAATTTCCTTAAATCTGGAGCAAATTCAGAATAGGCTCAAGGCACTCGACCCTGACTCCAGCATGGGACCAGACGGTATACATCCCACTCTTCTTAGATCCTGTCCCGCTATCACTCTCCCATTGCTCCTACTATTTCAAAAGTCTCTCACCATAGGAAAACTACCAAAGACTGGAAAAATTCCACCATCATACCGATTTTCAAGAAGGGCTCCCGCTATACTCCACTTAACTACAGACCTATCAGTCTCACATCTGTCTGCTGTAAAACACTGGAAAGATTTATCTCTGAAGCACTGTACAATTTTCTGGACTCTAATGGTATTCTTTCAAATGACCAATACGGATTCCGTCAAGGCAGAACAGTCAATGACCAACTACTACTTGTATATAATGATGTCACTGTATGGCTGGATGCTGGATATATAGTTGATGTTGTGCTCTTCGATTTTAGTAAAGCCTTCGACGTAGTTAACCACTCTATACTCATAGACAAACTGAGACTATTGGGAGTACACGGTCCATTGCCGTCATGGATCATAGATTTTTTACTTGGTTGCAGAATGCAAGTCTCAGTTTCAGGGTTTACCAGCTCCTCCAGAAATGTCCTCAGTGGGGTCCCCCAAGGCTCAGTCTTGGGCCCCCTCTTGTTCCTAGTGTACATTAACTCCCTGCCAACTTATATCCACTCAAACTGCAAGTTATTCGCGGATGATATGAAGATCTACCTTAAGCTACGAAGAGACTCCAGTTCCCCTTCAGCCGAAGACATAGTTGCCGACTCCTGGGGCCTACGCTTCAACCTGGACAAGTGTGCTGTACTACGTTGCCAAAGAGGCTCAACAGACATCAACCCAGGTCCCCAACATCATTATATAATGGACACCACCACCACCCTCTCTATTGTGACTGCACATAAAGACTTGGGTATCACAGTTGATTGTAACTTGAAATTCCATACTCATATATCAAAAACTGTAAAGAAGGCAGCAGGTCTAGCAAATAATTTACTAAAATCAACACACTGTCGTGATAAGGACTTCATGATCACCCTGTTTAAATCCCACATCAGACCACTGTTGGAGTTTGGATCCACTGTATGGAACACTGGATACCTAGGTGACCTTACGCTCCTGGAATCTATGCATCGCAGGTGGACTAAACAAATAATTGGAATGGCAGAGCTTAGCTATGCAGACCGTCTGCTAACTTTAGATCTTTATTCAGTCCGTGGCAGATTAATCAGGAATGATCTCATAAAATGTTGGAAAAATTTTCACAAGCAGTCCTCTATTTCACCCCAAGATCTTTTTTCCTCATCTCCAATAACACACACCAGGGGTCACAGATTTAAGATAACCAAACCCCATACATCTCTAGAGTGCAGACGCAGATTTTTTAGTGTCAGATGTATTGACCTCTGGAACTCCCTGTCTGATGATGCTGTTAGCTGTGACTCAATTACATCTTTCAAAAAACACCTTCACATACAGTTGGGCCAAACACTCTTTGAATATGTTGATTAATCATTACCCAGATATTCGTTCCTAGCTGTCTACTTTCTGTGCACATGGCACACAACTCAGCCTTTTACCCTGTACTTTTCTGTTCTGATGTATATTGAACAAGGGCTGGCGTGCCAGCAAGATGTGGGCTATCCCTGTATACCCAAAGCTTATCTCTCTCGAGCAATATGCTGGTCTAGAACGGGGTAGCCAACCAGGTGAGTATGAAGATCATACAGGCCAGAGGAAATTTTATAATTTGGCACCGTTTGCTTTACAGGTCCTAGCACTACCCACGTCGAATGCCGACGCCGAAAGGTTATTTTCGGTTGTAGGAAACAAACAAAAATCCGAAATTCCCTTCAGATACCTTCTCTCACTGCCCTTATTAAGATGTCTGAAGCAGTGAAGGGAGAAGGGGGGTGTATAAAAATCAAACCTAAGGAAGCTCATTTGGCAGTTTGCAGATAGTCCAATAAATAAATTGTCAATTATATTTTGTATTATCATTACCCCTTTAAAAATTAATTAACCAAGTGTTATTTTCTATTTGAAAAGGAAATCGAATATAAATATATTTTTTTACCAAAGTTACCCGTTAAAGTCTCGGTTTCTCTAATTATTGTTAAATAGAAAATGTGTAGAATTGCTCAGTGTAGAATAGCGACAGCACTGACTCGGGGTAGTGAGAAAAAAAATCATGCTTCGCATCAACACCTAGAGAATATCAAAGGTTGAACGTAAGTAGATTTTCCGGTTTTGAAAGAGAAGGCAATGGATTACTTAGAGGGATAGAGAACCCAGGTACAGGAATATAATGAATAGATTTAAATGACATTGTAGACGAATTATTAGAGCTTAAAAGCAAATACAAGATGTACCAGGAAGTATCAATCCTAAGAAAAGCTAACGAAGAAAACAATAGGGATATAGAAGAGTTGAAAAAGGAATTAAAACAGCTTAAGGGCGATAATAAGAGGTTGAAAAGTGAGGAACGAGGCTCTGAAACAAGAAATTAAAAGTCAAATGAAAGAAGCGACTGAAAAGGTGGAAGAAAAAATCAAGGAGAATGACCTACAGGAAATCAAAAAACAGTGGAAAATTGAACAGGAAAGTCAAGAAATATCCCTAAAGAAAATAATGTTACAAGTAAAAGATACCAAAGAAACTATTTCAGATTATTAAAGAGAAAAGTAACCTAGTTAGGGACACAGTGGATAGAAAAAGGTGTATAGTAATCTATGGCATTAAAAAAAAGCACAATGTACCAAGATATCAGAAGGAAGAAAAAATAGCCAAAGAAATACTAAAAGAGTTACAAACAGATGAGTTAGTCTGGGACCGGGAAATCGAGGAAACCCATAGAATGGGCAGGTACTCCAAAGATAAACAGTATAGACCACTAAAAGTTAAACTTAGATCGCAAAACAACTGCAGAAGAAATATTATCTAGAACAGTAAGATTAGCAAATAACGAACAGTACAAAAATATATGGATAAAAAAAAAAAGAAACAAGTGAGGAAGAAAAAGAACTTAGGAATGAGGCGAACGAAAATAACGAAAATAGAACTGAAAAGGAAAAAAAAAGTTTTTTTGGACAGTGATAGACATGAGGCTGAGAAAGATATATAGGGAAAATTGAAACAAAGAAAACAGAAAATGAGGAGAAAAACTAAAAATAGCTTATACTAATATAGATGGAATAATCTCAGGAATGAACGAATTAAACGATTATCTAGTCTTAGAAGAACCAGACATAATGGGAATTGTAGAAACCAAATTAAGGTACACCCTAACACCCTACACTGTGGGACAAGGTGTATACAACTGTTGGACAAAGAATAGAAAGAACAAACAGGGTGGAGGAGTTCTAATTTTGACCAAGAAAGATTTAAATGTAACAAAAATAACTGAAGGAAAAAATAATGCAGAATCAATTATAGTACAAGTCAAAGGTAAACAAATGAAGAAAAAATTTCCAGTGGTATATGTACCTCCTGTAACACAACCCTGGACAGAAAGGGATTATTCCGAGTTACTAAAAGATACAAAAGATGAATTAATTGAATTACTGAAAAATAGAGGAAATACAGTAATTATGGGTGAGTTTAATTCAAAAGAAACATGTTGGGAAGAAATGACAGTGAAAGGGGGAGAGAAACAAAGGGGCAATGTACTCCTTGACTTGACCATTGAATACACAATGACCCAGTGGATTAGAGAAAATACTACAGAGGAAATGAAGAACCCTCAAAATTGGACTTAATACTTATGACAGAACCCGAGATTATTGAAAAAATTTATTATAAAACTGATAGGAAAAAGTGACCATGTACTAATGGAAATAGAATTGAAAGAACAAGTGGATCAAAGCAAAAATTATAAACACAGAATAGGAAGACCTATGTATAACAAAACGAACTTTGAGAAACTTAAAACATTTTTTCGAAATGCAAACTGGGAAAAATTCCATAACGAAGATACAGGGATAGAAGAAAAATGGAACATACTAAAAGAAATTTATAATGAAGGAGTTAACAAATATGTACCACAACAAATGGAAAAAGCATACATAAAGAGCTGGTGCAACAAAAGAACCCAAACTATTTTTCAAATATGTAAATGGAAAACTGAAAAACAAACAAAGATATAGAAAAACTGAGCCAAGATAAAAAGGAATATACAGAAGAACTGGAAATGGCTGAAATTATGAACAACCACTTTAGATCAGTATTCACAATAGAAAACTCGCCTAACAGTGTAGATAGAGAAAGAATTATCCCCAACAATGAAAAAAATAAACATAACACAAAAAGAAATCGGTGACCAAATTAAAACCTTTGATGTCAGAAAATCACATGGCCTAGACGGAATTGCAAACTGGATACTGAAAGAATGTATGGAAGAATTAACTGACAAAATATATAATTGAATTCTCACTTAAAGAAGGAAAAGTGCCATTGGACTGGAAGAAGGCAAACATTGTACCAATTTATAAGGGAGGTGATAAGGAATATCCATCTAACTACAGACTGGTCTCACTAACAAGCACAATAGCAAAAATTTGTGAAAGAGTTGTCAAAAACAGATGGGTTAAATACCTGGAAGAAAAATCTATATTGAACCCAAATTAATTTGGATTCAGACAAGGGAGATCATGTACAACAAATTTGATCTGCTTTTACTCGAGATTAGTAGACATAATACAAGAAAGATGGATGGGCGGACTGTACTTTTCTGGACCTGCAAAAGGCATTCGATAAGGTACCTCATAGGAAACTAATAAGATAGTCAAAAGGTGGCATCAGAGGTAAATTATTGGAATGTATGAAAGACTTCCTGATTGTGAGGAAAATGAGTTGTAATTAGAGAAAAATTCTCCAACTGGGAAGAAGTAAAAAGCTGTGTCCTGCAAGGATCAGTACTAGCTCCGATCATGTTCGCCGTATACATTAATGACATGAATGAAGGCGTGGAGTGCTATATGAATTTCTTTGCAGATGATGCAAAATTACTAAAGAAGGTAAAAACGGAAGAGAACTGCAACTCATTGCAACACGATATGGAATTGGACTCAAAAGTGGGAAGTAAAATTTAATATAAAGAAATGCAGTATAATGGAATTTGGAAATTGTAAAAACAGAATATCAAAAGATTACAGAATTGGGGAAGAAAAAATAAAAAAGCAAACTCTGAAAAAGATCTTGGAGTGATGATTGGAAAGGACATGAAACCAGATAAGCATATAAATAAAATATTCGGAGAAACCTACAACTTATTGAGGTCAAAGTGGCATTTGCTTATATGGATGAAGAAATGATAAAGAAAATACTAACTACACTAATAAGACCAAAACTTGAGTACACAGCATCACTTTGGACACCAAGTACCAAAAAGAATATTAAGAAACTAGAAAGATTACAAAGAGCGACAACCGAACTAGCACCAACTCTCGCCGAATTAATATATGAGCAAAGACTGTCCAAATTGAATCTACCAACTCTGGAACAAAGAGAAAGAGGAGATTTGCTGACTATCTACAGAATAATGAAAGGAATGGAAGTTTTAGACAGGAACGACTTGTTAGTGTGGGACAACGGTAAAACGAGACACTGAAAACAACTGAAAAAGGAGTTATAGAAAAAACTTGAAAAGGAACAGTTTCCCACACAGAGCAATAAATACATGGAACAAATTGGTCAACAAAACAGTATGTGCAAACACTAAACAAGATTTTAAGATAAAACTTGATGTGGAGAGATACAAAGACGGGTCACCACGAGCATAGCTCCCCTCCCGTATATTACAACTAAGTAAATACAACAACAGACAATCTACCCTCAAACAGACAAGCAAACACTCAAATCATTTTGGACAGACAAGCCATCTCACTTCTCACCCTCACAACCAACGCACTATTCAACGTAAGAAAGACTTTCCCACAGACAGACTATACACCCTTCATAGACAGTCAGACAACACACACAATACATAATCTCAAGCACTCATCTGCCTGTGGCCCTGATAACATAAGTAACATCCACCTAAAACACATTGGACCACAAGCTATACATGCACTCAAACATTGCAAACTACAGCTATTCACACAACACTATACCCAACATCTGGAAGCATGGTAAAATAATCACCAATCCAAAACCATACAATCACCCAACAATCCCAACATCGCACCGCCCAATCACACTTCTCTGCACCCCCTCTAAAGTCATTGAACGCCTAATACTTCAACTTGTCACACCATATATTCCCCTTGCTGACTCACAACACAGCTTTAGGCCACTACACTCCACAAACACTCTTCTGATAAACCTCAAAGAATTTTAGATGGCATCAATTCAGATAGGCCCCACCACAGAACACTTCTAATAACATTAGACATTAGTAAAGCTTTTGATGCTATCCCCCGCCACAATCTAACAAAAAATATATAAGACATGCACTACATAGCAGAACACCCACACACACCGAGAAACACTAAAACAACACCCAAAGACCTAGATCACACATATACTCTCTTCCCTTCCTCCACAACCACCAAATACCAGCCTCCGGAAACATTCATAATCATATCACTCACCGTTCCATTAACACACTGAAAGACAACACATTGCTGCATGCCAGAGCCCCCTGATATCCACCCTTCTGAATCCACTCTCCCACAAAAGGACAGAGTCCACTTGGCCAGACTGCAGTGCGGCCACCACCCAGCACTTCTAAGCTACCAGAAGAGGCTGGATGACTGCATTGTGCACAGCTGCCCAGGATGTAACACTTCACCCCATACCATACAACATAATAGAAGACTGCATTATACACAATCATGCATGCAAACAACATACACTCTATAAAGGATTTGTGGGAAAACCCAGTTTCGGATGTGGCATTCCTTGGGGAGACGGTACTGCTCGGAAGAGTCTAGGAAACAACAACAACTTCCATACCCCTCCCACTGAAGCTGTCAACTGGTGTACCAATCTAAAAGTCGTCCCACTCATTTCTCCCCGGGGGCAAAGTATCCTAGGATATTTCTTCCCTCGGGCAAAGTATCCTAGGATATTTCTTCCCTCGGGCAAAGTATCCTAAGATATTTCCTCCCCCAGGCAAAGTATCCTAGGATAGTTTCTCTGAGGGGGAGGAAATATCCTAGGACAATTATCCCCCCTCCAGCCTATACTGCCCCCTAGGTTAGGTTAGGTTAATTTAGATTTATTAGAATTTTGGATTATGAAAAATAGTGGATTTGAGAGAAGAGGGAAGCTTTGAGAGGACAATCTGGAGAAGTGTGCTGGCCCGACTGACAGGTTGTAAGCCTACCTGGGAGCAGAAGAAGTAAGTAAGAATTTTGTTCAAATATTAGCAATATGACCATGGCACCTGTGTGTTGACCATGGCACCTTGTGTTGAAATAATGACCATGGCACCTTATGTGTTAAAATAAATCAATACAAACTATTGTGTGTATCTTATATCCTTGATTTTCTTAGGGGGGGCATTCTAGACTGAAGGGGGAAGAAATGGACCAGTCTAATTCCCCCAGGGGCAAAATATCTTAGCCTAATTCTTCAGGGGGGGAACTCTGGGCAGGGGGACAATGTGGGCTATGACACTGGTAACCAAGCACAGCAGCCATGATGCCATCGCCGCCTGTGTCATCCCAATATATTTTCTTACTTGTTTTGTAAAATAAAACATTAAAATATTACCCGTTTTCATTTTAAACACGTTTCAATATTAAGTAATGTTCATTTTCTTTACTTGCTAGGAAATAAACAATTTATAACAATTAATTTTCATATTCCATACTGGTCTAAGGAGCCCAGGCGGGCATACTGTGGTTCCCCGTATATCGGGCCAAACAGCCCGGGGGGGGGCATACTGTGGTTCCCCGTACATCGGGCCAAACAGCCCGGGGGGGCATACTGCGGTTCCCCGTACATCGAGCCAAGCAGCCCGGGCAGGCATACTATGGTTCCACGTATGTCGGTCAGTTGGCCCAAACGGGCATCTTCATTGACGTAACTTTGCAAAGAGATTTTGAAAGAAAAAAAAAAAGTTCAAAAGTAAAAATGTCTTAGAAATACATATATTTTATGATATTAAAGGGAAATTTTGGTATCTCAAGTTTTTCTATGGGTGCCCACTAAAGGGTTAATGATAGGGTAACCCAGTTCACCTCAGAAATTATGTCAAGAGTTCCTACAATTGCTCATTCCAAGGCATATGAACTACTCATCACCCCCAATGCAATGGTCTGTGCGAGGTTCAATGGCACATTTGAAATGCTAAAGCATCCTAAAATCCATTGGAGAGAACAAAAATGTCGATGCAATGTATCTAGACTTCGCAAAAGCCTATGATAAAGTTGACCATATGATCCTCATTCAAAAGACAAAATTATTAGGGATAAGGGACAAGCTTGGGGAGTGGATTCAGTCATTCCTTACAAATTGGAAACCAATTATCTATGTGGAAGGAACAGCATCAAGAGAAGCAGTGATAAGTGCCATCCCGCAGGGTACTGTCCTTGGCCCTATACTATTCTTGATTATGATCAACGACATCAACACCGATATCTCCAGCCCACTACCATAATTTGCAGACGACACTCGGGTATTCAAAATCTCTGGCAAAAAAGATAGCTCCCAACTACAGAAAGACCTAAATAAAATATACAAATGGGCAAAAATGAAAAAACATGAAATTTAATGAGGACAAATTTGAATTTATAAAATTCGGTAAGAACAGACACAAAACTTATAAATATCCAAAAGGAAACCATATCACAAACATCTGTAAGAGATCTAGGAGTTCTACTTTCAGATGATGCTACATTTGATCAACCCATAGAAAAGATGGTATCAAAATGCAGACAACGAATGGGAGAAATAGAATCATCCATCCACACCAGGGAACCAGCAACCCTGCTAACCTTATGGAAAACCCTAGTCATCCCTATCATCAACTACTGCTTACAACTTTGGGCTCCATACAAACAAGGCCACATCATGCAGCTGGAGGCTCTGAAGAGAACCTTTACCTCAACAATCAAAAGAACCCCAGTTCACCAAGATGTGGACAAACACAATTACTAGGAAAGACTGGCTGAAAATTAACTACAGTACAATAGGAGACAAGAGAGATATCTGATAACACATACATGGAAAATCCTAGAAGGCCAGATCACTCCACCCAAAACAGAACCTATTCAACCAGTAAAGACCCACATTCCCCCAGAGGAAAATGCACCCAATTTGCCCTGCCATCAGAGTGCCCGCTAAAAGTCAGGACGCTCCAACACAACAGCATCTCAAGAAAGGGGGCCCGACTGTTCAATCACTTACCTAAACACCTACATAACATTACAGGTGTGAAAACAGAAGTTCTCAAAAGGGCTTTTGTATGACCTAGATAAAACACACAAATTGGTTCCAGTGGGAGTGGCCATTACAATGTACCAGTTATAAAAGTATTGTGGTAATTATTATTGGGAACATTAGTGCTTACCTCGGTTCGGGAACTTTCCCTCGAGATGTTATTTTCTTTCGATTCAGGAGCCTATCCTGGAACTTCAAACCACGCCTATCGTAACTTTAAATAAGATACGATTAAACTCCCCTCCCTTTTATTTATTGAATCTATGAAGTAATTTTGGTTTAAAAATCGGAAAACTTTGAGAATTTGCTTAAGGTAAAAGTTAACCCGTGGTTTCGAGCTTTTTTTGAACACGTAAGTGTCCCGCCGAACACGGCTACTATCGTCGGCCTGAACAGATCACCCAGAGCTCTGGTACCTGATACACCTGTTTTAAAACCAGTCGGCACGGGACCTTTTTACGTCTTCACATAAGAAGCCTTCTTGTTCATCATTATTTCAGACCAATAGTCTGAGAACGGTACCAAGTAAGTTCTCGGACACCCTTTGTATTGATAATCCATAATTACCATACTATAAAACCTTAGTACCACAACGTGGAGCACTCTCAGATTACGAGACTATCAGTCTTAAACTCAAATTCAAGATAAATCCTTAGTACCACAGCATGGAGCACTCAGATTACGAGACTATCAGTCTTATACTCAAATTCAAGATCTAGAAACTGAATTTTTAAACAAACACTGTTAGGCGAGGCTAGACCCTATGCACTTAGATACAAGGGCTTTTGTATGACCTTATGATGAAACACACCAATTGGTTTGAGTGGAATTGGTCATTCCAATGTACCAGTTATGGAACTATAGTATAAAACCTTAGTACCACAACGTGGAGCACTCAGATTACAAGACTATCAGTCAAACTCAAATTCAAGATAAAACCTTAGTACCATAGTGTGGAGCACTCTCAGATTACGAGACTATCAGTCTTAAACTCAAATTCAAGATCTAGATACTTTAGTTTCAAACAAATACTGTTCAGCGAGGCTAGACCCTATGCACTTGCATACAAGGGCTTTAGTACATAGTGGTAATTGTTGTTACGGGAATGGCATTGTTTACCTTGAGCTACGGCAATTTCCCGAAAGCTTGTTTAATTTTCGAATCTGGAATCTTTCCTGTAACTTCGTACCACACTATCATAATTTTAATTAATATTATTAAACTCCCCTCCCTCTTTATTATTTATTTAAGCCTATGTTGTAATTTGATTAACAAATCGGGAACTTGAGAACTTACTTGAAGTATCAGTTGTCCCGTGGCTTCGAAACCGTTTTGAAGGCTCGTTAGAACTCCAGCCGAACAAGACTAAGTTTTAGTCCCTGAACGCTAGACTAGCTTCAACCCTGGTACCAGTGACAAGCTTTAACCCTGTCACCAGAAGGACAATAAAACCTTGGCAAGGATCTACAGCCATTGTATTCATTCCTAACAATTTGTTAGAGAACTCAAACAAGTTCTCTAACATTCTCCGTTTTGATCAATTAATTACGACAATATAAAACACTAATTGGTTTGAGTGGGATTGGTCATTCCAATGTACCAGTTATGAAACTACAGTATAAAACCTTAGTACCGCAACATGGAGCACTCGATTACGAGACTATCAGTCTTGAACTCGTATTCAAGATCTAGAAACTGATGTTTCAAACAAATACCGTTAGGTGAAGCCAGACCTTATGCACTTAGATACAAGGGCTTTTGTACGACCTTATGATGAAACACACTAATTGGTTCGAGTGGGAGTGGTCATTACAATGTACCAGGGTGTCTAAAAAAAATGTACTCACTTTAACTGTCACTAACATGCTGCTTTTTGTGTTGCAGGTGTAATTAATTAACCACAGCATGGCAGAAATCAACTTAGTTTGGAAGAGAGGAAGTTTGTCCTGAAATGTTATTGGAAGACTGAAAATGCCACTGAAGTGCAAAGACTATTCAGGAGGGAATTCGCAAAACCGCCACCAAACGCGCCGGATCATTGCTTGCATCAGAGACAAATTTGAAGCAGATGGAACCGTCCAGAAAGTCAACAAGAAACGTTCTGGACAACCACAGGGATCCACGAGCCCCGGAAAAGAAGAGCAGGTGCAGGAAACACTCCTTCGATCACCACAGAAATCACTTCGACAAACTGCTCGGGAAACCCACATCTCAAAAGAGCATCTATCGCATCATGAAGCGTCTGCACTGGAAATGCTACATTCCAACACTAATCCATGCTCTCAACGAAGACGATCCTGACCGGAGAGTTCAATTCCGCGAATGGTACCAGGCAAAATGTGCAGAAGATGCAGGGTTTCCACACAAAAATTGTGTGGAGCGACGAGGCATCCTTTAAATTAAATGGCTCCATTAATCATCATAATTTCATGTACTGGGGTCCTATAAATCCTCATTAACACTAACACCATGTAAACTTACCAGGAGTAACAGTGTGGTGTGGGATATCCGCATTGGGTATCATAGGACCATTTCTTTTTCAACGGAACTGTCACTGGTGAGAGCTACCTCATTGCTTCAGGAGTTTGTCGGTCCACAAATTTCAGAGATGTTTGGTGATGACGGTGAGATTTACTTTCAGCAAGATGGAGCACCTCCACACTACCATCACGATGTACGAGCTCACCTCGATGCAGCTTTTCCAGACACATGGATTGGACAAAAAGGTACCACTGAATACCCTGCGCATTCCCCAGACCTCACGCCCATAGACTTCTTTTTGTGGGGATATCTCAAAGAAAGTTTATCGCACCAAACCAAGAACAATTGATGCATTGAAATTGGAAATTGAAAGAATGTCGCGATATTCCCAATGCCCCGTTTCGTGACGTTTGCAAATCCCTTGGTGCCCGTTATCAGCGTTGTCTGGACAATAATGGTCATCAATTTGAACATTTACGAACATGATTCTTCAATCACATTTGTCTTCCGTTTCGAAGCTATTCCATTTCACTATGTTCATAAATAAAGGTTTTCTCATCATTTGAAGTGCAAGTACATTTTTTTGAGACACCCTGTATCTGTAGCCCCAAAAAGGGGACACTCCTAAAAGAAGAAGTAAAGGCATAAGAGGGTCTGGTTGTTTTCCAACCAGTACCCTAAGGTTTGGGTCTTTTAACCCTTTAAACTCCAATGACATGATGTCTTGTCATGGGAGGGCATGTTCCTAAATCTGATGGCATCAAAGCATGCCATGAGGAATTGGATCACTACCTCCTGTGGCATCAAGGGGGATAAACATCATATCTCAGGTGGCATAATATGCCCTGGATGGGTGGCATGTGTTTTCATATAGTTTACTCGTTTTTGTGGGGGTTTTTCCAAATAAATGGTACTTGATACTTGCATGGGATTAATTTATAATTATGATGTAATAATGACATACGAGTAAGGCCCACGTCACTATGTGGTGTATAATTAGACAAATTTCTCCAATTGATACCAAATGATACTTTCACAGGATTAGTCGATAATTAAGATGTAATTATGACGGAAACCGAGTGGCAGTCTCCTGTGGTGCATAATTACACTGGATTGGGTGGTCAGCTCAATGTCACGGGTTCAATGACCTCATCCATTGACTAAAATAATTGACGACATTTCATCTCGTGATTTGAGGTTTGCACTTGCCGGCCTTGACCTAATTGGCCCAAATTCAACAATGATTTTGATTGGGGGACAAGGACACGTAGAGTCCCCTTATTGGCCAGCAATATCTATAAAAGGTCGGTCAAGGCCTCCTTCCAGCATTAGGAATCGGCCAACTTACAAGATGAATACTGCACCTGCTCGCCGTCACCAGAACCTTAGCCCTCTACCTCGAGGCAGGATCCTGACTACAAGGAAGATAGTCTGACAATACAGATTCGTCGCAGTGTGAATCCAGCGACGAACTTGAGATGGATTACGCAAGTACCATGGATACATCCATAGACAGTGACGAGCCCCTCTCAAGTGCAAGGGACAGGCACTGGACAAGGAATGCTCCAGGGGCTACAGGTTTTACGTGGTCCAAGAAAGAATTTCGTCAGGAGGAATGGATTCACGGGCAAGACCGGCATCACCGAGGACCTCGACGAATCCTCGTCTGTCATGGATGTCTACAAGGCCTTCATGACGGACGAACTTATTTCCCACATTGTCGAGGAGACCAACCGGTATGTAGAGTTGATATAGCCAACATTATTCATGTGTTTTCTTATACTCAAACAGAAAAGGTGAGCACAGTATTTACTCGAGCTATTTCCTTGCTCTTATTTGTTTATAGGTATGCCGAGATATCTCCCAAAGGGCGTGGTTCCAGGTGGTAGCCAGTCACATGTGCAGAACTGCACCTGTATCTTGCCTTGAGGCTCATGATGGGCCTCAACATAAAGCCCGGGCTCCAAGACTACTGGTCAACGGACCGAATCTTTCACCAGACATTGTTCGGAGACACGATGCCCCTGTCGAGATTCGAGCAAATCTCGACCAATCTTCATTTTTGCAGAAGACGAGAATGAGGAGGATAGGCTTTGGAAGCTGAGGCCGGTCATAGACCTCCTCGGCCACAGGTTTTCATCGGTGTATGTGCCTGCCCAGCACATTTCTATTAATGAAAGCCTGTGGAAGTTCAGGGGCCGCCTCGATGTGTTGGCATGGTGTGTTGTATAACATTATTGTACATTGTACTGGTGTGTTGCTTATTTGGGGAATTATATGTTTCCCCCTCTTTATAAAATTGTCATATGTTTTGTTGTTTATTGTTTTATTATTTATTGTAATTATGTGTACATTATGTATATTTGTAATTATATTGGATATCGCAAATGCGATGCGCATCCTTTTTGGCGCCAACTGGAGCTTGGCGTTAGTTGAAAGCCAGCCTTTGATGTATACACACATATTCGTTGTCAGTATCTGAGATTATAGTGTGTTTTCCAGTTTGACTTTTATTAGCCACCCAACACATTATGGTGTCACCGTAAAAACAATTTTTTTTCACTGTGAATGTTCTGAAAAGACTTTAAATTGCAGCACTGGACTATAGCTGATCATAATAGTGCATGTTTGTGTCCGTTCTTTTCTCCCATTTTCATTCCACAGGCTACAGGATTTGCTTATTTGAGAGAAGTAATAGTGCTTTCTCACTTTGGACCAGTGACTTTTTATTTAAAAGGTGGTGTTCAGGAACATTGTGGTTGCATAGAGCGCCAAGTGATTTTATTGGGAGACGTTTCCCCCCAAGAATCTTCGTGTTCGGCCTTCTTTTGGACTGATATCGCCGTCTGCTTTTGCGGGACGATCTTCTTTGGTTGCTGTGTGGATTGCAGTTGAATTGGTAATTGGATGAGGACAGATTCATGCTTGGAGTACAAGAAATACTTGGTCGGCATCCCAGCCGGTCCTTGTGTATTCGCCGGCTCATGCACCACATCCGAAGACATTAGCTACCTTCATTACTTACCAGTATTGTATATTTCCTTGCCTTAGGCAATGTTCAATCGAAGTAAACATGCTCGTTTTGGGTTCAAGGTATGTATACAATACATATATTGTAAATGCATACTTTCAGCATATGACAACACTACACACATGACTACACTACACCATGAATCATTATTATTCTTATTCTACAGGTGTACAAGCTGTTGGAGAGCTCGGGGCCCGTCGCCGGAGACACTGCCGCCTTCAGGATCTATTCAGGGAAGGACAAAGGTCAACTTCCCTCTTCACAGAGGGCGGTGGTGAACCTCATGGAGGCCGGGGACCTTTTCGACAAGGGGTATATTGTCCACGTTGTCAACTGGTAGACATCTCCTTCCTTGTTCCACTATCTTCAGGCCTGGAGGACTTGAGCCGTCGGAACCATGAAGATAAACCGGCGCCATAAGCCTGCGGACCTCAGCGTGGAAAAGAGAGGGGATGTGGACTATCGGTCGAATGCCACAGGGATGTTGTGCAGAGCCGTGGTAAGGTGATACATAAGTCCCAGTGTATTGCGGACTACACGAAGCATATGAAGGGTGTCGATCTGAGCGACCAGCTGGCCAGGTCGTACCCTTCTGTCAGGCAATGGAGGAAGTGGTACAAGAATTTTTTTTTTCCTGTATGACATGACAATAGTCAATTGTCATGCCATATGGAAAAAACTGGGCCACACGGGATCCTTACCACTTCCACCGGACCCTGGCAAATGCCAAACTCGGTGAGTATGTCGGGCTTCTGGAGCCCTACAACCAGCAAGGCAGCCCATCTCCCATGCCCTTTCCCTCAAGACTGCATGGGAAGACTTCCCATGGAGTTACGAAGATAGAGGGGGGCAAATACTGAAGGTGCTTCTTGTGCTACCATGACGGTAAGAGGAAGATGACCCGCACTACGTGCAGGGTGTGCAAGAAGTCACTCTGCACGTATGGTTGTTTTCAAAAGTACCACGAGGAAAAAAAATTGTGTTTAACCCTTTAAATTCCGATGACATGATGTCTTGTCATGGGAGGGTATGTTCCTTACTCAAATGGCATCAAAGCATGCCATGAGGAATTGGATCACTACCTCCTGTGGCATCATGGCGTGACATGGGGGATAAACATTGTAACTCAGGTGGTATGATATCATACCCTCGATGGGTGGCACGTGTTTTTTCCATAGTGTACACTTGTTTTTGAGTGTTTTTTCCCCAAATAGACTGTTCTTGATACTTGCATGTGATTAGTTTATAATTATGACGTAATAATAACGTTAGGTACACGTCACTCTCCAGTGTATATGATTAAACAAATTTCTCCAATTTATACCAAATGATACTTTCACAGGATATGTTGATAATTGCGATGTAATTATAACAATGACGTAAGCCCTGCGGGCAATGTCCTGGTGTATAATAAATAAATTTCTTCAGTTGATGCCAACTGATACTTTACCGGCATTAGTTGATAATTATGATGTAATTATGACTGAAGCCGGGTAGGCAGTCTCCTGTGGTGCATAATTACACTTGATTGGGTGGTCAGCACAAAGTCACGTATTCAATGACCTCATCCATTATGACAAAAATAATTTATGACATTTCATCGTGATTTGTGGTTTGCACTTGCCGGCTTTGACCTAATTGGCCCAAATTCAACAATGATTGTGATTGGGGAACAAGTACACGTCTTGTCACCTGATTCGCCAGCGATTTGTATAAAAGGTCGGTCAAGGCCTCCTTGAAAAGTAGGAGTCTAATGATGGCACAGGAGGCAGACTCAGATTGTACTGGACGTTTCTTATTCAGCTGATATAATAATTATATATTATTGATTGTGGTACGAGTGATGAGATTAACCATGACCATGAAGAAGTGAGTGATGATTTGGCAACAGAAGCTGCTGAAACTGCTGAAATTGATGGTGAAAATGAGTGATGATAGAAGATGATGGGAGTATGGGCACCTGTCGTTAGGACAGGTGCATGGGCCTCCTCAAGTTCAAGACGTCATAGAGTAAGGAAGTGCTGCGCTGCGCTAGGCTAGCGATACCTAGCCGTTCTAGTGTAAACATCAAAAGAAACCAGTGTTTTTGCGCAGTCTGACTATGCCACGAGACCGGTAAAGTATTTTCTCTTGTTTCTAGTTTGCAAAATATGTACATTTCCTTTCTGGCAACAATGGATAAAGGAAATGATAAAGACAAAACAGCAAAAAGAGAATTAGAGGCAAGTATAGTGGAGAGCCTGAGAGGTGCGGCTCCAAAACGCATTTGTACAGTGGATACCCCAAGGAATATTCCAATGTGGGAAGGAAATATATTTTCGGGGATTCAAAGAAATGCAAGTGATATGGGAAGAAGTCTTGATATGGATAGAGAAAACAGATATAGTAGTGTACTAAGAGAACTGTTGAAGGTTGTGACTGCAAAAGTGGCAGAATCTATTAAGCACCAGAAGGAAGTAATGACAGCCCACTGGATGCCAACTGCAGGTGGGTATGTCACTATATACACCTCAATTGCCCACTATGTACACAATGAAGAACAGCATACCAAGGCTTATGCCTTAGTTTCATACACCATGACACATTCAAGCTTTAAGGCACATGTGTTCAACAGCAAAATAATTGATGACCTAAAGGCAAACTGTTCTCATCAAATGTATTTCTCTTTGGACAGATGGTGCTGCAGTCCATTTTAAGAATAGGTACTCCATAACTGCTCTCGCATTCTATGATCAGATCCATGAGGCTACTGCAGAGTGGAACTTTTGAAACTTATCATGGGAAAGGTGTCCACGATGGTATTGGTGCATTAATCAAGTGGAATGTGTACCGGAGAGTGCTGCAGGGCCAAGCTACTGTTCGCTCAGCAATGGACCTGTACAAAATTGCTACAGAGATATCGGACAAAACAACTATACTGTACGTCTCCAAGAATAAAATTGAGTGAAAAAGTAAGTTATGAGAAACTTTAGAAAGAGTGTAGAGCGGTACATTCAATACAACGATGTCAAAGTGTCAAGACTCTTGGACACTATCGAGTGGCATTATACCATAACATCACGATGACATTGCTTTCAAACTGTAATCTGGAACCAGATGATAGAGATTCTGATGAGGAACACAGCAGTTCCTCTGTCACTACTACAAGCCTCGAGTTTTCTAATGAAGACGATGTTGCATCAATTCCATCAACAGAGTCTGACATCGAAGATGTTACCGACAAACGTAAAACTTGGAATGTGAGGATCTCCATATCACTTCTGGTTGTCAACGGATTATTGGGTTGTATGTACTAGTGAAATGTTACAAAGAAATCAATTTTACACTATGTAGCAGTTGTAGTAGGTAATGAAACTTGATGGCGAGACATTGATCAAAATAAATTGTTTGAAATAGTCAGGCAGGAATGTTGCTGATGACTTCACATTTGCATTTCCCAAAATTGAAGATCGTGACTCAATTGATGAAGACATGATTGTAAGGAGTCTCCCTGTGCCAAACATTCGCAGAAATACCTACATCTTTCCAAATGTGTTGTTCCCTGTCACTATTCACTAAGCAAAAGCTTGCTTCTGTAAAAAAAACATGTTTGCACAACCAGTTTTTCTTTTACAAATACAAATAGTGTCTTGCTACTTCATTATTGTCACTATTTTTGCTTTAGTTTAAGGAAATCGCAGTTTAACAACCGTAACGGAAATTTTGTAACGACCGTAACAGCGTTTATGTGCAAAAATCTTAAATGGTAATTGACAAAACCACTGTATATTTGCAAAGCTTAAGGCTTCATGTATAACTATATAATATATTTTGAAATTTCCTTGTAATCTCAGAGTTTTGCACATGTACAACTCAGGGTTGCATTTGCGAAACTACCGTAACATTAAATAGCAAGAACAACAATAAATGAAGAATGTTCTGGATAGTCTCATTAACATCTTTAGATATGTACTATCTTGGTAAAAATCATATCATGCTACCTGCATAACTTCTGGAGATATAGGTAGGAATACACCCATAAGTTACTTTCGAATGTAACGACTGTAACCGTGGAATGACCCAATATACAAATGGGCAGAAATGAATAATATAAAATTTAACGAGGACAAATTTGAATTTATAAAGTTCGCTAAGAACGGACACGAAACTTCTTATAAAGATCCAAAAGGAAACCATATCACAACAAACATCGGTAAGAGATCTAGGAGTTATACTTTCAGATGATGCTACATTTGATCAACAGAAAAAAGTATCGAAATGCAGACAATGAATGGGATACATACTTAGAACCATCCACACAAGAGAACCAGAAACCATGCTAACCTTATGGAAAGCCCTAGTCATCCCTATCATCGTCTACTGCTCACAACTTTGGGCTCCATACAAACAAGGCCACTTCATGCAGCTGGAGGCTCTGCAGAGAACCTTTACCTCAATCAAAAGAACCCCAGCTCACCAAGATGTGGACAAACACAATTACTGGGAAAGACTGGCTGAAAATTAACTCTACTCAATAGAGGAAACTAGAGATATCTGATAATATATACATGGAAAATCCTAGAAGGCCAGATCACTCCACCCAAAAACAGAACCTATTAAACCAGTAAAGACCCATATCACCCCAGAGGAAAATAGAACCGGAAGAAAATGCACCCAATTAGCCCTGCCATCAGAGTGCCCGCTAAAAGTCAGGATGCTCCAACACAACAGCATCTCAAGAAAGGGGGCCAGACTGTTTAAT
This sequence comes from Oratosquilla oratoria, assembly GCF_046742065.1. Classification (NCBI taxonomy): domain Eukaryota; kingdom Metazoa; phylum Arthropoda; class Malacostraca; order Stomatopoda; family Squillidae; genus Oratosquilla; species Oratosquilla oratoria. The sequence goes on from NC_134802.1 coordinate 34,336,919, forward strand.
CACTTACCTAAACACCTACTAAACATTACAGGTGTTAAAACGGAAGTTTTCAAAGGGGAACTTCACAAATTCCTGTCAATCCTACCCGATCAGCCAGGTATCCAAGGTTATGCAACATCAGGTCCAGCAAATTCTAACTCCATTATTGACCAGCTGGACTACAGACAACAAACTGAAAGGTGGCGGCTACGCCGTGGCCTTGCCTCAAGTTCCATCGGGGGAGCAACTGCCCCTTGTGGCAGGAGCGCTTCAAGGTAAATTCAAGGTAAACCTGAGGAGGAGCCTAGGTTCGTCGTGCCCTTGCTTTTCGCATATAGCAAAGCTGCTCAGTAGCCTGAAGTACTCTCCATTTGGATTGATTTATGGGAGGCAAGTCAGAGGGCCCCTCCAGATGTTACACGAGTTGTGGGACAGTGATGTTCCTGATCCCGTGGTTAGCTCTATGTACAAGTATGTACTCAACTTGACAGATAGGCTCCAGGCCACGCGTGAACTTGCCAAGGTGCTGGTGGTTAAGGCTGGGGAGGTCCAAAAGTCCTACTTCAATAGGAAGGCAGAGCCAAGAGAATTTCTGCCAATGGACAAGTGCCTGTTTTTTATGCCTACATCCCATAAGTTGTTGGCCACTATAAGACCAAGTACTTCCACGTGAACATTCTTAACCCATTCCCCTTGGATGACATGATGTGGTGTCAAGGGATGGTTGGACACTAAATCAGCTGACATCAAAACATGCCATGAGTGAATTGGATCACTACCTCCATGGCATCGTACCTCAGGTGGCATGATATCATGCGCACGATGGGTGGCATGTGTTTTTTACATCGTATTTACTTGTTTTTGTGTTGTTTTTTCCAAATAGACGGTACTTGATACTTACATGGGATTAGTTTATAATTATGACGTAATAATGACGTAATGCCTACGTCACCCTCCTGTGGTGTATGGTTAGACATAAATTTCTCCAATTGATACCAAATGATACTTTCACAGGATTAGTCGATAATTGTGATGTAATTATGACATAATAATGACGTAAGCCTCTCGGGCAACCTCCTGTGGTGTATAATTATAAGTAAATTTCTTCAATTGATGCCAACTGATACTTTCCCGGGATTATTCGATAATTATGATGTAATTATGACGAAAGCGGGTGGGCAGTCTGGATTGGCTGCTCAGCGCAGAGTCACGGGTTCACTGACCTCGCCCATTACAGTACAAGTAAATTTCTTCAATTGATGCCAACTGATACTTTCCCGGGATTAGTCGATAATTATGATGTAATTATGACGAAAGCGGGTGGGCAGTCTCATGTGGTGCATAATTACGCTGGATTGGCTGCTCAGCGCAGAGTCACGGGTTCATTGACCTCACCCATTATGACGAAAATAATTGATGACATTTCATCTCGTGATTTGTGGTTTGCACCTTCCGGCTTTGACCTAATTGGCCCAAATTCAACAATGATTGTGATTTGGGGACAAGGACACGTACAGTCCCCTTATTGGCCAGCGATATCTATAAAAGGTCGGTCAAGGCCTCCTTCCAGCATTAGGAATCGGCCAACTATCAAAATGACAACTGCACCTGCTCGCCGTCACCAGCTCAGCCCTCAACCTCGAGGCAGGAGCCTGATTATGAGGAAAATAGTCTGGACGAGTCTTCAGATTCGTCGCAGTGCGAATCCAGTGACGAACTTGATTTTGTAAGTGATACGTCCATTGATAGTGATGAGCCCCTCTCAAGTGTGAGGGACAGGCACTGGACAAGGAACGCTCCTGGGACAAGAGGTTTTACGTGGTCCAGGCAAGACAATGTCGTCAGGACGTATGGATTCACGGGGAAGACCGGCATCACGGAGGACCTCGACGAGTCCTCGTCTGTCATGGAGGTCTACAAGTGCTTAATGACAGACGAACTCATTTCCCACTTTGTTGAGGAGACCAACCGGTATGTAGAGTTGATACAGCCAACATTATTCACGTGTTTTCTTATACTCAAACAGAAAAGGTGAGCACAGTATTTACTTGATCTATTTCCTTGCTCTTATTTGTTTATAGGTATGCTGGGATACCTCCCATAGGGGGTAGTTCCAGGTGGCATCCAGTCACCTGTGCAGAACTGCACCTCTACCTTGCCTTGAGGCTCATGATGGGCCTCAACATAAAACCCAGGCTCCAGGATTACTGGTCGACAAACCGAATTTTCCACCAGTCCTTGTTCGGAGACACGATGCCCAGAACGAGATTCGAGCAAATATCGGCGAATCTTCATTTCTCCAATAATGAAGAAGAAAATGAGGAGGATAGGCTTTGGAAGTTGAGGCCGGTCATAGACATGCTCGGCCACAGGTTTTCATCGGTGTATGTGCCTGCCCAGCACATTTCCATTGATGAAAGCCTGTGGAAGTTCAGGGGCCGCCTCAACTTCCGAATGTACAATCCAACTAAACGTGCTCGTTTTGGGTTCAAGGTATGTATACAATACATAAGTTGTAAATGTATCCTTTCAGCATCTGACTACACTACACACATGACTACACTACACCATGAATCATTATTATTTTTATTCTACAGGTGTACAAGCTGTCGGAGAGCTCGGGGCCTGCCGCCGGATACACTGCCGCCTTCAGAATTTATTCAGGGAAGGACAAAGGTCAACTTCCCTGTTCGACAAGGGGTATATCTTGTACGTGGACAACTGGTACACATCTCCTTCCTTGTTCCACTATCTTCAGGCTCGGAAGACTGGGGCCGTCGGAACCGTCAGGGTGAACCGGCGCTATATGCCTGCGGACCTCAGCGTGGACAAGAGAGGGGATGTGGACCATCGGTCGACTGCCACAGGGATGCTGTGCTTGCAATGGAAGGACAAAAGGACGGTCACCATGCTAAGCACAGTCCACACATCCGGCATGGTTGATGTGCAGAGCCGTGGTAAGGTGCTCCAGAAGCCCAAGTGTATTGCGGAATACACCAAGCATATGAAGGGTGTCGATCTGAGCGACCAGCTTGCCAGTTCGTACCCTTCTGTCAGGCGATGGAAGAAGTGGTATCGAAACTTTTTTTTTCTGTATGACATGACAATAGTCAATTGTCATGCCATATGGAAAACACTGGGCCACACAGGGGATCATTACCACTTCCACCGGACCCTGGCAAATGCCATACTCGATGAGTATGTTGGGCTTCTGAAGCCCTACAACCAGCGAGGCAGCCCATCTCCCATGCCCTTTCTCTCAAGACTGCATGGGAAGACTTCCCATGCAGTTACGAAGATAGAGGGGGGCAAATACCGAAGGTGCTTTTTGTGCTACCGTGATGGTAAGAGGAAGATGACCCACACTACGTGCAGGGTGTGCAAGAAGTCACTCTGCACGTATGGTTGTTTTCAAAAGTACCACGAGGAAAAAAAGTTGTAAGCGTTTACTTATCGGGTCATCTCTCTCTTCCACCTCTATCTTGGGTCAGAAGCAATGCAGCGAAACAGTACCCCCTATACCCTGTGGCTGTGGCTGTGATGGATCAGAAGCAATGCAGCAAGACACAGCAATATTTTCTGTGGTACTTGTAATGGTTCAGAAGCAATGCAGTAAGAACCAGCAAATTCTAATCGGGTCATCCCTCTCCCGATCTGGGTCAGAAGCAATGTAGCAAGACACAGCACACCTTATTTTCATTGTGTGAGTGTATATATATATTGTGTATATATATTTTTTCTATATATGTATTGGATATGGTCAGAAGCAATGTGGCAAGACACAGCACACTTTATTTTTATTTTGTGTTTTTGTATATATTGCATATATATGTATATATTTGTATATTTTTATATTTTTATACATAAAGGTGTAAGATATGATATTGTGTTTTCATACTTTCCAAAATTTGACAACAAAAGAATACATACAGTTTCCGTTGTATTATACATCCGTAACTTCCAAACTCTCATAGGGAAAAAAAGGACATACTTTGAAAAAAAAAATATATATATATATATATATATATATATATTTTTCTTATATACAGGGCTAGCATGAAGAATATGAAAGCATTTCAGTGTGTCTCATGACTACTGAGGAAAACCTATACATATGGATAGGTGTTTTACAAAGTCCTTTTTTTTTTGTCATATTTTACAAAAAACTAAAGAAAGTGTATACTTTGAGCTCTCACAGAAGAATAAATCTCATTTTCAGTATTTAATATTTTATACCAAAGAGTAGCATGGACAACATGGAAAATTTTGTTCGTCTTCCTTGACTACAGACATCAAACTATAATTTATGAGAGATATTGAAAAATATATAAATGCACAAATTTGGTCAAATAAAACAAATAAAACAAAAAATCATAAAACACCAAAATGTTTGATCAAACACCAGAAAAATATGATGTCAGTCCTCGCGCTGTCAAGCCGCATCACATGCCATTCGGATGTAAGGGCCCGCGCGAGGATCTACCATATCCGGTTTTTCGTATCTACACAACAAGTGGCTGCCATGAGGTGAATGGGTTAAATGTTGTATAGAGCCCCAGCAGGCCGTAGCTAGCATGAGTGTAGGGAAGGAGCAAGTGATTGGACATAGGATGTCTGAGCAGTTAGGATGCCTGCACTTAGGAAACATTTCCAGGACAAGGTGAGAAATTGTAGGTTGTGCTACCATCATCTCAGAGGAAACTGAGGACTATGTAGGTCCTCAAACAGTGCAGGACAAGCAAAGCAAGACATGGGAGGACGTGGCAGAAGCGACTTTGACAAGCGAGTAAAAGGATGAAGCCATGTTCTTCTGCAGGGAATTTGCCCACATTTTTAGCGACAAGTAGAGTTCAAGAAACTGAAGATTTCTACTTACTAATGTATAAATGCCAACCAGCTGGCATGCCCTAAGGTCTAATGAAAAAGGAAGCTCTACAACCACATGGTTACAAGAGGCTTTTGTACGACCTGCAGGGAATTTGCCCACATTTTTAGCGACAAGTAGAGTTCAAGAAACTGAAGATTTCTACTTACTAATGTATAAATGCCAACCAGCTGGCATGCCCTAAGGTCTAATGAAAAAGGAAGCTCTACAACCACATGGTTACAAGAGGCTTTTGTACGACCTTATGATAAAACATGAATTGGTTTGAGCGAGAGTGGTCATTACAATGTACAAGTTATGAAACTATAGTATAAAACCTTAGTACCACAGTGTGGAGCACTTAGATTATGAGACTATCAGTCTTAAACTCAAATTCAAGATTTAGAAACTGATGTTTCAAACGAATACTGACAAGTAAAAAAGGATGTGGTCCACATAAGTGCCACAATGTGTAGCACTTAGGTTACAAGACTATACTTTTTCAACTAAACATCCAAGAGAACGAAGGGCCTCAAGCTTCGATGTTTCCATCGTTTCTTCAAGTCCCTGATCAAACTGCTTTGATTTGGTCTTCAAACCGACTGGCACTACTGCTGATGATTGATATTGCCTGTACCAGCATCTCTTATCTAGTACACTATCAGAGAATTAAAGATCAATTTTCTCCAAACTTTATCCACCAAGACTCAACACCTTACCTATCATTTTCCTTCAATTTATCACTCAAAGATTAAGTGAGGCTACACCCGATACACTTAGATACAAGGACTTTTGTACTACCCCATGATAAAACGTGAATTGGTTCAAGTGGGAGTGGTCATTACAATGAACCAGTTATGAAACTAAAGTATCAAACAAACTGTTAGGCGAGGCTAGACCCTATGCACTCAAGATACAAGGGCTTTTATACATATAAAACACTAATTGCTTCAAGTGGGATTGGTCATTACAATGTACCAGTTATGAAACTATAGTATAAAACCTTAGTACCACAACGTGGAGCACTCTCAGATTAAGAGACTATCAGTTTTAAATTAAAGATCCAGAAACTGAAGTTTCAAAAACACTGTTAGGCGAGGCTAGACCCTATGAACTTAGATACAAGGGCTTTGGTACATATAAAACACTAATTGGTTCGAGTGGGATTGGTCAAGATAAAACCTTAGTACCACAATGTGGAGCACTCTCAGATTATGAGACTATCAGTCTTAAACTCAACTTCAAGATCTAGAAACTGAAGTTTCAAACAAATACTGTTAAGCGAGGCTAGACCCTATGCACTTAGATACAAGGGCTTTTGTACGACCTTATGATAAAACACTAATTGGTTCGAGTGGGATTGGTCATTCCAATGTACCAGTTATGAAACTAGTATAAAACCTTAGTACCACAACGTGGAGCACTCTCAGATTACGAGACTATCAGTCTTAAAACTCAAATTCAAGATCTAGAAACTGAAGTTTCAAACAAATACTGTTAAGTGAGGCTAGACCCTATGCAATTACATACAAGGGATTTTGTACGACCTTATGATAAAACTTCAAGATCTAGAAACTGAAGTTTCAAACAAACACAGTTAAGCAAGGCTAGACCCTATGTACTTAGATACAAGGGCTTTGGTACATATAAAACACTAATTGGTTCGAGTGGGATTGGTCATTCCAATGTACCAGGTATGAAACTAGTATAAAACCTTAGTACCACAACGTGGAGCACTCAGATTACGAGACTATCAGTTTTAAATTAAAGACCCAGAAACTGAAGTTTCAAAAACACTTAGGTGAGGCTAGACCCTATGAACTTAGATACAAGGGCTTTTGTACATATAAAACTAATTGGTTTGAGTGGGATTGGTCATTACAATGTACCAGTTATGAAACTATACTATAAAACCTTAGTACCACAATGTGGAGCACTCTCAGATTAAGAGACTATCAATCTTAAACTCAAATTCAAAATCTAGAAACTGAAGTTTCAAACAAATACTGTTAAGTGAGGCTAGACCCCATGCACTTGCATACAAGGGCTTTTGTACGACCTTATGATAAAACACTAATTGGTTCGAGTGGGATTGGTCATTCCAATGTACCAGTTATGAAACTAAAGTACCACAACGTAGAGCACTCTCAGATTACGAGACTATCAGTCAAATTCAAGATCTAGAAACTGAAGTTTCAAACACAATGTTAGGTGAGGCTAGACCCTATGCACTTAGATACAAGGGCATTTGTACATATGATAAAACACTAATTGGTTTGAGTGGGATTGTTCATTCCAATGTACCAGTTATGAAACTATAGTATAAAACCTTAGTACCACAACGTGAAGCACTCTCAGATTACGAGACTATCAGTCTTAAACTCAAATTCAAGATAAAACCTTAGTACCACAACGTGGAGCACTATCTAGCGATAGTTAGACCCATCCTTGACTATGCGGTACAGTTTTGGTCTCCGTCCTACAAAATGGACATAAATTCACTACAATCAGTACAGAGAAGAATGACCAAAATGATACAAGGACTCGGAAATTTGCCTTACGAAGAGAGGCTTAGGCACCTAAACTTACACTCTCTGGAAAGACGCAGAGTGCGGGGTGATCTAATAGAAGTGTTCAAGTGGATCAAAGGCTATAACAAGGGTGATGCAGACAAGGTCATCATAATAAAACAACAGGGCAGGACTCGCAGTAATGGGTATAAACTGGACAAATTTAGATTTAAGAAGGAAATAGGCAAGAATTGGTTTACAAATAGGGTGGTCGATGAATGGAATAAACTTAGTAACCACGTAGTAAGCGCTGAAACTATCAGTTGTTTTAAAAAACGATTAGACAACTTTATGGATGGGGACGACAGGTGGTGATGGATACAGAGCTGCCTAGTGTAGGCCTTATGGTCTTTTGCAGTCTCCTTTATTTCTTATGTTCTTATGAGACTATCAGTCAAATTCAAGATCTAGAAACTGCAAGTTTCAAACATATACTGTTAGGTTAGGCTAGACCCTATGCACTTGGATATAAGGGCTTTTGTACATATAAAACACTAATTGGTTCGAGTGGGATTGGTCATTCCAATGTACCACTTCAGAAACTATAGTACAAAACCTTAGTACCACAACGTGGAGCACTCTCAGATTGCAAGACTATCAATCTTAAACTCAAATTCAAGATCTAGAAACTGAAGTTTCAAACAAATACATTAAGCGAGGCTAGACCCTATGCACTTGGATACAAGGGCTTTTGTACCTTATGATAAAACACACTAATTGGTTCGAGTAGGATTGGTCATTCCAATGTACCAGGTATGAAACTAGTGTAAAACCTTAGTACCACAACATGGAGCTTTCTCAGATTACGAGACTATCAGTTTTAAATTAAAGACCCAGAAACTGAAGTTTCAAAAACACTGTTAGTGAGGCTGGACCCTATGAACTTGGATACAAGGGCTTTAGTACATATAAAACACTAATTGGTTCGAGTGGGATTGGTCATTCCAATGTACCAGTTATGAAACTACAGTACAGTATAAAACCTTAGTACCACAACGTGGAGCACTCTCAGATTACGAGACTATCAGTCTTAAACTCAAATTCAAGATCTAGAAACTGATGTTTCAAACAAATAATATTAAGTGAGGCTAGACCCTATGTACTTACATACAAGGGCTTTTGTACGACCTTATGTTAAACACTAATTGGTTAGAGAGGGATTGGTCATTCTAATGTACCAGTTATGAAACTAAAGTATAAAACCTTAGTACCACAATGTAGAGCACTCTCAGATTACGAGACTATCAGTCAAATTCAAGATCTAGAAACTGAAGTTTCAAACACAATGTTAGGTGAGGCTAGACCCTATGCACTTAGATACAAGGGCATTTGTACATATAAAACACTAATAGGTTCGAGAGGGATTTTTGATTCCAATGTACCCGTTATAAAACTATAGTATAAAACCTTAGTACCACAACGTGGAGCACTCTCAGATTATGCGACTATTAGTCAAACTCAACTTCAAGATCTAGAAACTGAAGTTTCAAACAAATACATTAAGCGAGGCTAGACCCTATGCACTTGGATACAAGGGCTTTTGTACCTTATGATAAAACACACTAATTGGTTCGAGTAGGATTGGTCATTCCAATGTACCAGGTATTAAACTAGTACAAAACCTTAGTACCACAACGTGGAGCACTCACATTACGAGACTATCAGTTTTAAATTAAAGACCCAGAAACTGAAGTTTCAAAAACACTGTTAGTGAGGCTGGACCCTATGAACTTGGATACAAGGGCTTTAGTACATATAAAACACTAATTGGTTCGAGTGGGATTGGTCATTCCAATGTACCAGTTATGAAACTACAGTACAGTATAAAAGGGTTTGACTAATTACTCCACCGGACTCCACCAGACCCCATCGGACCGCACCGGACTCCACCAGACCCCATCGGACCGCACCGGACTCCATCGGACCGCACCGGACCTTTATCCAAGCTTATACCTACCCCACAGGAGGTTGAGATTGATTGTAGGTTAGCATGGAATGTGTATTTTGACAGTTTGCACATGACTTGTATTTGTAACACCACTTGACAGCACTAGAGATAATGGAGAACCGGGCGACGTATGACAGACAGCATGAGGACTTCAAAGACTTCATTCACGATGACCGCATCTTGACAGGGACGTACAAGGACATATTGGCTGCCGTACGGGAGACAGGACGCTATTCAGAGATGACACACATTTACGCTTTGAGTTCAGTGATAGGTCATCCTATAAGGTCTTACTACCCTCCCGTAACCGCAAATGAGTTTCTCGCCGAACCCTTTTCAAGAAAATGCTGCAGAAGAGGAGTTTCAAAGACGAAAGAACCCCGCGTGGTTTTAATGTGGTCACAGTTGCTCACGCCCACCTTGGTCAGGCAGTTTTCTCCAAACCACTTCATTCCACTTTTCAAACATTCGCCACCAAGCACTGTGCCAGAAGTAGTTACTATAGACAACAGCAACTTACCTCATGACGTTAGTGATTCTGGCGGAAAGTCCGAAGACAAAATTGCGGAACCAACTTTGGCGAGTGAGGAAAATCGCAGGAGGCTCCCCGACTGCACATTCATGTCCACGGAACGTGTCGCAGAGGTTTTTCGCAATGCGTCCTCCCCACTGTCAGGTATCCCATTGGGTAACAAGGACAATTCCTATTTTATTGTTTGCAACAGGGAAAATCTGGAAAGAAAGGAAAAGGGACGACGTTATGAGTACCATGACAACTGTGGGGTCTGGCTTAGCAGCAGTGGCAACTGTACAACGGTACCTCATTTGATAGAGCAAGAGAAACTACGCCGACTGTATCAAAGTGATGGCGCATATTGTTACGAAAAGATGATCAACAAGAAAAGAGTCTATGTCCCATTACAACCACAGCCATCTGAGGATGAGATCTTCGAAGTCTATAGACTATATAACAAACTGAAGAAGGACGCCACTTTCAAGAGGAGAGTCACAATTGTCACCAAGTCGCCACCACATTTTTGTGAAAAAAAGCCGATAGCACTTGTAGAATACGTTGGAAAACACCCTGGCCTTCAACCACATGGTAACTGCAAAAACGCTACGGATGACTATCAAAGGACACCGGGACACGTGCTTCAAACCATAGGAGAGTTAGCAAAATCCAACCCAGTTATGACCGTTTACAACCGGTTACTCATCGAAGGACCATTAGAGGATGCACCACGAGACTCCAAACAGATACGAAATAAAAAATATCATGATAAAAGGAAAGAACGACCAGAGAAGGATCAAGACAAGGAATACAAAGAATTTTGCGGATCATATCCTGAAAGCGACCAACATGACTCAAAGCCACCCATTTGTTCAAGGCGTAACGCATTCAAAAAACAAGGTTCCATGCATAATACTGTATACCGATGATCAAGTTGAGGACCTGAAGCGCTTCTGTTGTACTGGAGGAAGTGTCCTTGGGGTAGACAGAACTTTTAATTTGGGAGAGGTGTTTGTCACAACTACAACATTTAAGAATCGCGCAGTCATCAGAACAGATACAAAAGACCACCCTATATTTTTTGGACCAATGTTTTTACACGGGACGTCCACTCTGAAGGACTATCACGAATTTTTTTCTCGGATTCGATGTGAACTAATCAGTGTTGACTTGCACAATCTGACCGTTGGAAGTGATGACGAAAAAGCTCTTCGAAATGCCCTGAAATGCGCCTTCCCCGAAGCAAAGATCATTTATTGCACGCGGCACTTGAAAGAGAATCTTTCACATTACATTCAGGACAAAGTTGGCATGGACAAGACAGACAGACAGGATGTTATCAACAAAATATTTGGAGAAAAGGGACTCTTATTCGACGATGTCATCGAGTTTGAGGTGAATGCAGACGCCCTTGTGGATGAAATAAAGGAAAAATCAAGCATACTGGCAAACTACCTTAGCCGACAACTCCTCCCACTTTTAGAAGACCATCGGAAGAACGTCGCCAAAAGCCATTGTGCCGACCTAAAATGGACCAACAACAACGCTGAGTCAGGGAACCACATCTTGAAAAATGCAGTAAACTGGAAGGCACAACCGGCAGACAGACTCATAGACACTCTGTATGACATAATCACTGCAATGTACACAGACGTGAAATGGGCACTTGTTGGACGCGGTAATTACAGACTGTCTGAACATTACCAATCTCATGCCATCCCTTACGCCAAATGGGCAGCGATGACCGAGGAACAGAAGGACAGAGCAACCAGGAAATTTCTAAGAGCAAGGATCCCACAGAAGGACGCCCTGGTCACATCGACGAATGGTCTGCTCAAAGTGCCCCATACACCAAGTGCTGGGAAGAAGCCAGGACAACGGAAGAGGAAAGTCAACGCTAAGACATTCACACCCAAAAGTAAACGTGTTCGCCTCGAACTTTAAGGTGATTCAATCGTGACTTTATTGAACTGATGGACGGAATACATAGAATACGAATCTGGTTGAATATTACATTTTACGATTTTATCCTTTTGTGTTCTAATCTGCTTTTAATGTGATTAACTCCGTGGAGTGGTCAAACTTGCTGATGTGCTGTAATCATCTTAAGAAATAAATATCTTCAAACCCTGTGATTAATGTGAATAAATGGAGTGGTCAAACTTGCTTTTAATTGTTCTTTGTTCTTCCTTTCTTCTACTTCAATGAGTCTGATACCTTGCCATGGTGAAGTAGCTTGCGTACCTCGTTGACCCAGAGATCTATGCCCAAATTGGAGTTTTATATTAACTCCGGTAGGATCACCCATGTCAGACAGATCATGGAGGTATATAATACCTCCATGGACAGATCATGGAGATACTATTAAGACCTCCATGGACAGATCAAAGGGTAGAGGTCAGACAAAACTCGGACTCCAATTGACTCAGGTTCTCGATCGTTGGGGTTTTAGGCCTACGGTACCTCGAGTGATAGAAACTCGATCCACTGGTCAAACTGTCAAAATACACATTCCATTTGACCAAAGATCAATCTCCACCTCCGGTGGGGTAGGTTTTAGCTTGTGTAAAGGTCCGGTGCGGTTCCGATGGAGTCCGGTGCGGTCCGATGGAGTCCGGTGCGGTCCGATGGAGTCCGGTGCGGTCCGATGGAGTCCGGTGCGGTCCGATGGAGTCCGGTGCGGTCCGATGGAGTCCGGTGCGGTCCGATGGAGTCCGGTGCGGTCCGATGGAGTCCGGTGCGGTCCGATGGAGTCCGGTGCGGTCCGATGGAGTCCGGTGCGGTCCGATGGAGTCCGGTGCGGTCCGATGGAGTCCGGTGCGGTCCGTTGGAGTCCGGTGCGGTGCGATGGTGTCCGGTGCGGTCCGATGGAGTCCGGTGCAGTCCGTTGGAGTCCGGTGCAGTCCGTTGGAGTCCGGTGCAGTCCGTTGGAGTCCGGTGCAGTCCGTTGGAGTCCGGTGCAGTCCGTTGGAGTCCGGTGCAGTCCGTTGGAGTCCGGTGCAGTCCGTTGGAGTCCGGTGCAGTCCGTTGGAGTCCGGTGCAGTCCGTTGGAGTCCGGTGCAGTCCGTTGGAGTCCGGTGCAGTCCGTTGGAGTCCGGTGCAGTCCGTTGGAGTCCGGTGCAGTCCGTTGGAGTCCGGTGCAGTCCGTTGAGTCCGTTGGAGTCCGGTGCAGTCCGTTGGAGTCCGGTGCAGTCCGTTGGAGTCCGGTGGGGTAATTAGTCATACCGGTACAGGACGTACATGTAAAGTGTGTAAGCTAAATTGTAATTGTTAGGGAATTACACTGTTTACCTTAAGTTATGGCGATTCTCAAGGCTTGTTTAATTTCGATTCAGGAACCTTTCCTGAAACTGCGAACCACACTATCGTAACTAAGATACAATTAAACTCCCCTCACTCTTTATTTTATTAAACCTATGATGTAATTTTGGTTTATAAATCGGGAACTTTGAGAATTTGCTTAAAGTATAAGTTGTCTCGTGGCTTCGAAGCCTTCATTAACTCGTAAGAGTCCCTGCCGAACGACACTGCTTTTCGTCAACTGAACGTCTGATCTCCTTCAGCACTGGTACCAGACGCTTCTCTCAAGAAACCTCGGCTGGACTTTTACGGTTCTCATAGGAAGCCATCAAGATTTCACTTCAACTTCAGAGACTACCAATGCCTGAGAATAGAAACAAGTAAGTTCTCAGACTTTCCCGTGTGAAACTTTAAACCATAAATACGATAGGTTTAAATTTCTCAGACATTGAGTAATTTTTCTCAGATTTAGTGTTAATCTCTGAATTTTGAGAATTTAATCTTAACATTTAAATTTAACATTTTTTGTAGTCGATTTCGACGTTAATTTTTTTCCCCTTATGTCGTAAGCCGCTATATAAGCGATTTGCTATTAACCCTTTACTGCCGAAAGAGGCATTTTTGTCCCCTTACAAAGAGAAACTGTTTCCTTAGTTTTCATAAAGATTTTTCAAGATACTGAATAAGTTTGATAGACTTTTTTTTTGTTACTAATTTTTTTCTTTGTTTATGTCTTTCCACCTGTGTGCAGTAATTTCTTCACCAAGTGCATTTCTTTCATCGTTTCAATTTTTGTATTTTCAGTGTGTCAAAAAAGGACTGTGCCTGAAGAGACAAATTTGTCCACTTTAAAATTTTTATATAAAATGGTTTCATTAGTTGTTTTCATTACAACAGGATGTATTTCCTTATAATGAATAAAGAAATGTGCCATGATTTTTTTTATTCATCCTGTAAAATTCAAGCGGTAAAGGGTTATCGCTCCCTACGTGTAACTAATAGCAGCATGATGGCCACCAGGAACAGCAACAAGAAACTGGAAGATATGGTGGAGACTTTACTCAAGGCCAGAGAAGAAGATAACCCATCCAATGAGAAAGCCAGAAAAGAAGACCGACAGTTCCTGTGATCAACTATCGTCGAGTTAAAAGACCTGATCACCTGACAGCATGAGATATTGGACTTCATATCATAAGAGGAGACCCTTCAAGCTAAATTGGATGATTTGGAACAATACACGACGAAAGAGGACATAATTATTAGTGAAAGGTGATTCTGACTTTAGCGAAGACAACAGTGGACGAAATATTGAAGAATCAAGTGATTGAAACCGAGTAACAAAGGAATACAGATCACACACATTTCAGCTTGTCACACACTAGGAAAACAATGACAGGACGGTACCCACAATGTGATTGTTAGATTTATATCAAGGAAGACTAAAGTACACATACTGAAGAACGCCAAGAAACTGAAGGGGACGGCCATTTTACATGAACGAACATATGACCAAACGGAACAGAGATAGCCAGAGTAGCACGAGACCTGAGGAACCAAGGGAAACTACCATCGACCTGGACCAGGGACTGGAAGGTTTTTATGAAGAACAATGACCAAAAGGTATTTCAGGTGAGTAACCTTGATCAGTTATCCGACTTAAATTGTAACTAGTTTTTTTAACATTATTTTCTTGATCTGCTAACTCTAAGTCTTTTACCACAACCATGATCACTTCTACCAACACAAAACTAAACTAAAAAAAAATACCCGTTCTTCCTGCCAAACTTTTGTCCCAAAGAATCGCCTGAAATGTTCAATCTGTCATCATTTACTTCACTTCATGTACACAAATGTTCCAGCATATATTGTCAAAAATAATATATTCAAAAACTGGTTCTGTTAAGATTGTTCAAAAATATTTCCCTTTCATGCATCGTCCACAGAAATTGAAATGTTGTATTCCTCAACACGTGCATCAAAAAACCCAGATGTATACACTTCTATTAACATGTACAAAGATATAGACAAAATAACAGAATGAATTTACAATATTTAATCACAGTAACACCCCAATTGATCAGAACAAAATTTTTACTCAAAGCTAACAAAAGACTGCAATTACTGATACACAATTTGACAGTTTCACGAGATTAACGGTTTTGCTTTGATTCACTTAAATGCCAATTACCAGAAGATTGATTGTTCTGAAGTTGCTCAAAAATTTTGACGTCGGTGATAAGCGAGACATGGATTGACCCCAGGTGTCTAATTAATTTCTTACCAGATTATACTCCATACAGCGCTAATCATCAGCTCCACAAAGGCGGAGTCTCTATACGTCAAAAACACCGTCGTGTTAATTATTAATCAAATCCTCTAATTCATATGAAAACTTATTTGATTGCGTATCCATTGAGATTAACAGTCAAACAAAAAGAAACACCATAAGTATTTACAGAAAGCCAGACACTAATATCAACAAGTTTACTAATATCCTTGAAGAAATCTTAATTCCCCTAAAAAATAAGAACCTATATTTGTGGCAATTTCAACATTGATTTACTTAAGTATGAAACACACAAACAAACCAGGCACTTTACCGATATAACTTTTTCATTAGGTTAGTTTCCATTAAAAAACAAACAACCCGAATCCCGAATAACAAAAACCAGTGAGACACTAATAGATATTATTTTCACCAACATTATAAGTTCTGACAATTAGTGGTATTTTATTAAGTGACACGAGTGATCACCTGCCTGTATTCACGATTAACTCAATAGAAATCCATCACAAATCAAAACCCGAAATTTTAATAAATCGTAAAATAGATGACAAGTATTACAAAATTAAAAGTGCTTGAAAAAATAAAACTGGAATCTGGCTTACAAGTCTGAAAATGCCAATCATACGAATTTTTAAGCATGAGTAATTCTAACAAATGTTGCCCAGTGAGAGAGGTAGAAATAAAATAAAACAAAAATTCAAAACCATTGTTTACTAACAGCCTGAAGAATGCATGTCGAAAGAAAAATAAACTTTACAAGAAATTCATTAAAAGCAAGTCCACAGCTGACAAAATCAAGTACTGTACAAAATGTACAAAAACAAACTGATAATCATATGCAACTGCAAGAAAAAACTCCATGATACTCTGAAAATAAAAATTAAAAATCACGACTAATACAGACCTTGTTAAAAAAGGCAAAACAAAAAAAGATATAGCAAGTGAATTTAATGATTTCCTCTCCCACGTAGGACCTAACCTTGTGAAGCAAATAAAAAGTAATCAAACTTGCAAGACTTGTGAAACAATGAATCAGTAACACCATGTTGTTAAAACCAGTCACCGAAGACAAGGTTATGAATACCGTCAAATCAATGCAAAGTAAGAAATTGCTAGATTATCTAGGAATCAATGAGCCTCAAAGCAAATCATGCCAAACAAATTTTTTAGCAATATGCAAGTCATTTCAGCAAGAATTATTCCCAGATGCTATGAAAACAGCAAAGGTAGTTCAGATGTCTAAATCAGGCGACAAATCTAGCTGTAACAACTATTGACCAATTTTGCTATTACCAGTTTTCTAAACTCCTGGAGAAGTTATTGTTGGAGAATTTCTAGAACAATGCAGTCTCCTTTCTACCTACATCTACCGGCTCTCACCCACAAGACAAGTATGCATATATGCATTGCACCAAACAAAACACAATGGAAGTAGCAGAAAATTAAGAGTCTTACACAAATATAGATGGCTTAATAACAGGCTTGAATGAATTGAATGACTACCCGGAGGAAAAACAGCTGGACATAATGGGAATTGCAGAGACAAAATTGAAAGGTCCACTACCACCCAACAGTGTAGGACATGCTGCATATAATTATTGGATTAGAAACAGAGGTAAAACAAGGAGCTGGAGTTATGTTCCTGACTAAGGATATAAATGTGAGGAATGTCACATACGGAAAGAATAGAGTAGAGAGGATTATGATGGAAATGGAAGACAAGGATGGAAAGAGCAGAAAGTTTGTAGTCAATTATGTGCCTCCTAAAATGGCTTCATGGGAAGAGAAAAAAAACAAAAATATGTTAAAAGAAAAGGATAACACTAAATAAGATAATGGAAGATGGAAGAATAGTTATAATGGGTGACTTTAATTGTAAAGAAGTCTGCTGGGAAGAGACGACAGTGAAGGTGGAGATGACCTATGGGAAATGTAGTACTTGATATGATTATAGAACATACAATGACACAATGGATTCAAGAGAATACTAGGTATAGAAATGAGGAAGAACCATTAAGACTGGACCTAATAATCACATCAGAACCTGAAATAGTGGACAAGATTGAATATAAGACACCAATAAGAAAACTTGACCACATATTGGTTGAACTGGAACTAAATGGGGAAAAATACATGAACAAAATTAACTATAAAAAGGGAAGATTGATGTACGAAATAAATTGATACAATAAAGAGAATTCTTTCAAAAAGCAGACAGGGAAAGAATACACAAGGAGGAAACAACAGTAGAAGAGAAATGGAATATTTTGACAAATTTATAAAGGAGTGGAAAAGTATGTCCCAAGACAAAAGCAAGAAAAAGAATAAAGTGCTGGTACAACAAAAGAGGTAGGGAGTTAAAAGACAAAAGAGATAAAGCTTGGATAAAATGGAAAAAATACAAAAGACCTGAAAAATGGAAAATATATACTAGTTATAGAAATGAATACGTACAAGTGTGCAGAGAAGAGAAAATAGGAGAAAGAGGTCAGAAAAATGTAAAGATCAACCAAAACTATTTCAGATTTGTAAACAAATTTAAAACACAAACAACAATTAGAGAAACTACAACTAGGAGTTGAATACACAGAGGAAATAGTAATTATGAAAAAGCATTTTAAATCTGTGTTTACAAGGGAGAACATAAACTAGAGATATTGAATGGGAGGAGAAAGTTCCCCCCATGAAAGAGATAGAAGTATCTAGGAATGAAATAATGAAACACTTGAGTAATTTCGATGTCAGAAAATCACATGCACCAGATGAAATAGCAAACTAGATTGAGAGAATGCAGGAATGAACGAACAGACAAAATACATAGCCTAATAAACAGTTCATTGAATGAAAAGTTCCAAAATATTGGATAAGAGCAAATATAGTACCAATAAAGGGGGAAACAAAGAAGACCCTAATAACTATAGACTGGTCTCTAACAAGTACGATAGCAAAAATTTGTGAAAATTATCAAAAGTAGATGGGTAAGGCATTTGGAAAAAAACACTGTACTAAATCCAAGGCAATTTGGATTTAGACAAGGACAATCATGCGTCACAAACTTAATGTATTTCTATTCAAGGCTAATATATGTAATACAAGAAAGATGGATGGGCTGATTGTGCATTTCTAGACCTGAAAAAAGCTTTTAATAAGGTGCCACAAAAAAGTTGATTAAGAAATTAGAAACTGCAGGAATACAGGACAAATTGAAGTGGATGGAAGACTTCTTGCAAGAAAGAAAAATGAGTAGTGATAAGAGAAACACTAATTGGGATGAAGTGATAAGTGGTGTTCCACAAGGAATAGTTCTGGCCCAAATAATGTTTGCTATACATATATATATATATATATATATATATATATATATATATATATTATATATATATATACATATATACATATACGTATATATATATATACATATATATACATATATATATATATATATATATTTATATATAATGATATGGATAAAAGAATTGAAAGTTATGCGAGCTTCTTTGCGGATGATGCAAAATTGTTGAAAAAAGTGAACACTGAAGAAGATTGAGAGTCGCTACTGAGTGATCTCAATAAAGCATGGGAATGGAGTAGGAAGTGGGAGATGGAATTCAATATAAATAAGTTTAGTATAATGGAATTTGGAAGAAGAAAAAAAAAACAAAAAAGAGAAGGACCTGGGAGTCATCATTATGAGTAATATGTCCCCTGAGAAAAACAAAGTTTTTGGTGAAACTTATAATTTAACAAGAACAAAGTGGCATTTACATACCTGGACGAAGAAATGAAGAACATACTAGTCACCCTGGTAAGTACCAAGATTGGAATATGCAAAGACAACGTGGTCACCAAGTACAAAAAAATAATAAAACTTGAAAGAATACAAAGAGCAATTACAAAATTGGCACCAACACACTCACAACTATCATATGAAGAGAGACTAGCAAATCTCGAGCGACAGACAGAGCAAAGAAGAGAGAGGAGACTTGATAACTACTTATAGAATCATGAAAGGCATAGAAACTATTGATAGGATCTAATAAAATGGGATAGTAGAAATACTAGAGGACATGGAAAGAAACTCAAGAGAGTTATAGAAGCGATCTGAAAAAGAACAGCTTTCCCCACAGAGTAATAGACATTTGGAACAAGTTAGACAAGAAAGTGTGCAAAAACAATACACAAATTTAAAGAAAGTCTAGATAAAATGAGATATGAAGACAGGACACCACAAGCATAGCTCCCCTTCCCGTAAAATACAACTTGGACACAGTGGATAAAAAAAAAAAAAAAAAATCATTGTAATCTAGGGCATTAAAGAGAAGCATGATGTAGAGGGAAAAGGAGAAAGATCGCCAAGTTAATTCTGAAAGAATTACAAGCGGAAGGGCAAGGCTTGGATAGGGAAATCGAGGAGACCTACAGGATGGGCAGATACTAAAGAAAAAATACAGGCTACTGAAAATAAAGCTTAGATCTCAAACAATTGCAGAGGAAGTACTATCCAGAACGAAATTAGCAAATAGTGAACATTACAAAAATATGGATAAAAAAAAAGAAAAGAGTGAGGAAAAAATAAAACTTAGAAACGAAGTGAATGAAAACACGAAAACAGAAACTGGAAAAAAATAAATAAATTAAGAGTGGTGGACCAGAGGCTGAGAAACTGGAATACAAGGAAAAAGGAAATGGACACAAAAAAGACAAGGAGAAAGGAAATTAAAAATAGCTTATACTGTGGTAATTATTATTGGGAATATTAGTGCTTACTCAGTTAAGGAACTTTCCCTCGAGGTGTTATTTTCTTTCGATTCAGGAGCCTACCCTGAAACTTTGAACCATGCCTATCGTAACTTTAAACAAGATACGATTAAACTCCACTCCCTTTATTTACTAAATCTATGAAGTAATTTTGGTTTGATAAATTGGGAAACTTTGAGAAATTACTTAAAGTAAAAGTTAACCCGTGGTTTCGAGCTTTTTTCGAACACGTAAGAGTCCCGCCGAATAGGGCCACTATCATCAGGTCAAAAGGAGATCACCCAGAGCTCCGGTTCCTGACAGACCACTCTTAAAATCAACGGTAAGGGACTTCTTTACGTCTTCACATCAGGAACCTTCAAGTTCAACCTTATTTCACACCCACTAGTCTGAGAATGCTACCAAGTAAGTTCTCAGACTTCCTAATGAATCATTAAACTGTTGTTGTTGTTGTTGTTGTTGTTGTCGTTCCCTAGACTGTCTGTCCGAGCAGTCCCGTCTCCCCAAGGAAGGCCACAGCCGAAACTGGGTTTTCCCACAAATCCTTTATAGAGTGTATGTTGTGTTGTTTGCGTGTATGATTGTGTATAATGCAGTCTTCCATTATGTGTTGTATGGTATGGGGTGAAGTGTTACATCCTGGGCAGCTGTTCACAACACGGTCGTCCAGCCTCTTCTGGTAGCTTAGAAGTGCTGGGTGGTGACCGCATCGCAGTCTGGCCAAGTGGACTCTGTCCTTACGTGGGAGAGAGGATTCAGAAGGGTGGATATCAGGGGGTCTGGCATGCAGCAGTGTGTTGTCTTTCAGTGTGTTAATGGAGCGGTGAGTGATATGATTATGAATATGTTTCCGGAGGCTGGTATTTGGTGGTTGTGGAGGAAGAGAAGAGTATCTGTGTGTAATAAAGGTCTTTGGGTGTAGTTTTAATGTTTCTTGGTGTGTGTGGGTGTTCTGCTATGTAGTGTAAAACTGTAATTACCGTAGGTTTAATTTTCTCAGACTAAGGTTTAATTCTCTCAGAGTCAATTTTCTCTAATTTGAGAATTTAGTCTTTAATTTAGTTTGTTTGCCGTTTCAAAATGGCTAGCGACAAAAGGTAATTTTCCGAGTTTGAGGACTTAAAAAGTCCGAAGACAAAGATCCCATAAAAAGGGTCTTATCTCAAAGGACTTGAAACCTCTTAAAAATTCACAACTTGAGTCGCTTTCTCTTACCATCCTTGACACCATGGTGTCACAATTAGAAAGTTCTCCGAAATCCAAAAATTTAATTAAGTGATACTACCAGCTCCCTTGCCTTCAAGGAAAATTCCTTGAAAAAAAACTTTTGATTCTAACAAGGGAGCTTTTGCCCCGCTTCTGACCACGCAAGTCCAAAGTGTTCTTCCTGTATTTCCCTTGAACACAGGAAAGCTAGAGCAGTTCAATTAGGACTGTAACAGATGTTTGAATCATGGACATGGCTCTTTGGAATGCCCCGGATTAAAGGCCGCTTTGCCTTATAAGTGTTTTGTGTGTAACAAACCGAGCATCATGGAGCCATGTGGATTCTATGTCCACTCCTGAGTTCATTTTGGCTTTTGTTAGGTTTGCTAATAGATATGGAATTCCTTATGTTGTTTATTCTGATAATGCTAAATCCTTCGTACAAGCAGGAAGTGTTATTGAACAACTTATGACATCTTCTGAATTTGAAGAGAAGTTTAAAACTTCCCCTGTTCAGCATAGAACCATCCCTGTTTATGCTGCATGGTATGGTGCCACTTGGGAAAGGTTAATTCAGACAGCAAAACAATGTCTCTATAAGGTATTGGATAGATCTGTTCCTTCCCTGGCTGAGATTATCACTCTTTTGTCCAATGTTCAAAATTTTTTGAACAATAGACCACTTACATATCATTCCTGTGAAAACAAGGTAGATGTCATTACCCCAAATGATTTCCTTATAGGAAGGACTATTCCTTCCTTGATGTTTGGCGATTTGGAACAAGTCCCTGAATGGGAATCGGGAGAAGACTATCCTTTTCTTCTCAACTTAGTCATGGACTGTAGGGGTTGTTTTTATGAAGAGTTTAAGAAACAATGGCTGACAGAGTACTTGGTCAGCTTAAGGGAAAGGGATAGAGTTACATTCCCATCATGAGGATGAATCCCCCTGGGGATCCCATTTTGCAGGCTAGAGAGTTGGAGCCCTTCGACGAGGCCTCTAACTTGGAGGTTATTTCTTTGAAAAACTACTGTTGCTTGAGACCCTTCCTCTTTGAGACCTTCTCATAAGACTGTGCTAGCCTCTAGAGACCAAGTAAGGTCTCTAGCACTTAAATGGTTATTGTAAATTTTCCACGAAAGTGTTGTATTTATTAAACACTTTCTTTTTGTTGTCGGGGAGGTTGTGGTAATTATTATTGGGAATATTAGTGCTTACCTCGGTTCGGGAACTTTCCCTCGAGGTGTTATTTTCTTTTGATTCAGGAGCCTACCCTGAAACTTCGAACCATGCCTATCATAACTTTAAATAAGATACAATTAAACTCCCCTCCCTTTTATTTATTAAATCTATGAAGTAATTTTGGTTTGATAAATCGGAAACTTTGAGAAATTACTTAAAGTTAAAGTTAACCCACGGCTTCAAGCTTTTTTCAAACATGTAAGAGCCCACCAAATACGGCCACTATCGTCGGGTCTGAACAGGAAATCACCCAGAGCTCTGGTTCCCAACAGACCACTTAAAATCAATGGCAAGGGACTTCTTTACATCTTCACAGCCTTCAAGTTCAACCTTATTTCAGACCCACTAATCTGAGAACGCTACCAAGTAAATTCTCGGACTTCCTAATGAATTATTAAACCGTAATTACCATAATACCAACATAGATGGAATAACTTCAGGAATGAACGAATTAAATGATTACCTGGCCTTAGAAAAACCAGACATCATGGGAATAGTGAAAACTAATTTAAAATATACTCCACCACCCAACTGTTGTACAAGGTTTATACAACTGCTGGACAAAGAAAGGATAAACAGGGTGGCAGAGTATTAATTTTGACTAATAAAGATTTAATGTAACAAACATAACTGAAGGAAAAAAATAATTTAGAATCAATTATGATAAAAGTCTAAAGCCAACATATGAAGAGTAGAAAATTTGTAGTGGTGTATGTGCCCCCCAAAAGTCCTGGACAGAAAGTGATTACTCCAAAACATTATTAGATACAAAATATGAATTAACTAATGTACTGAAGGACAGGAAACAGTGATTTTGGGTGACTAATTCAAAAGAAATATGATGGGAGGAAATTACAGTGAAGGGTGGAGAGGAACTCTGGGGCAACATCCTGCTTGACATGACCATTGAATACACAATGACTCAGTGGATAAGAGAAAATACCAGATACAGAGTGAAGAACCATCAAGGCTGGATTTAATACTTATGACAGAGCCTGAAATTATCAATAAAATTTATTACAAAACTCCGATAGGAAAGTAACCATGTACTAATAGAATTTGAGTTGGAAGAGCAAATGGATCAGAGCAGAAATGATAAACATAGAATAGGAAGACTAATGTACAACAAAAATTGATTAACAATTCTTTCGCAACGCGAATTGGGAAAAATTCCTAAATGAAGAAACAGGGATGGAAGAGGAATGGAATATACTAAAAATATTTACAATGAGGGAGTAAATAAATACGTACAACAAAAAATGGAAAGATACATAAAAAGCTGGTGCAAGAAAAGGTGTAGTAAGGCTAAGGATAAAAGAGACAAAGCTTGGAAGAAATGGAAAAGAGACAAGAAAACAAGCAAATGGCAAATGTACATCAAACTAAAAATGTGTATGTAAAAATACGCAGAGATGGAAAAAAAAAAAAAAGCATGGAAGGACCCAAACTATTCTATAGGTATGTAAATGGCAAACTAAAGAGCAAACAAGAAATAGAAAAGCTGCGCTAAGGTAAGCATGAATATACAGAAGAACTGGAAATGGCTGAAATTATGAACAACCATTTCAAATCTGTATTTACAACTGAAAATTCACCCGAGGAAATAGAGATCCCCCTCAATGAAAGAAATAATTGTAACAAAAGGAAATCAGTGGCCAAATCAAAACCCTTGATGTCAGAAAATCACATGGTCCAGAAGGAATTGCAAATTGGACACTGAAAGAATGCATGGAAGAATTAACAGACAAAATATACAATAATTAAATTCTCACTTGAAGAAGGAAAAGAGCCATAGGACTGGAAAAAGGCAAACATTGTACCAATTTATAAGGGAGGAAACAAGGAAGACCCATCAAATTACAGACTGATCTCCCTGATGAGCACAGTAGCAAAAATTTGTGAAAAGGTAGTCAGAAATAGATGGGTTAAACATTTGAAAAAAAACTACAGTGGCCGCAAAAAAAAGTACACATTTTCACCGCAATAAAAACGTACACACAAAACTGCGTGTACATTTTTATTGCATTCCCACCATAGGAATAGTGGGAGGACCTAGGGAGTGACGTAGCACCCACGTGATAGGCTGACGTCATGCGTCCCCGCCACAGCAAGCATCAGTGAGCTTCAACAGCTCAGTGAGTGGGGATTAAATTTACGCGCTCCTCAGTGCCCGCTTTTGCACTCGCTCACCAACTTTGACGGCCTATAACTCCACAACCACTTGCCACAATGGGACGAAATAAACTTACAATGGAGGAGAAGACTCGTGCCATCACCCTACTGGAGCAGGGGTGGTCTGTGATACGCGTGGCCGTAGACCTGAAGGTGACAAAAGGGTCGTATACAACCTGAAGAAGGCAGCCGCCAGCGTCCCACCCGGCACCATTCCACCACGAAAGAAGGGCTCTGGAGCACCAAGAAAGACCAGCCCATGAACAGACAAGGTCTTGAAGCGTGAGGTGTTAGCTGAACCATCCATTACTGCCGTGGAACTAAAGGAGAAGCACCCTGACCTCCTGAAGAAGGTGTCTGTTCGGACGATTCAACACCGCCTGCAAAAAGATCTGAAACTCCCTGCTCGCCGCGCCGCCAAAAAACCCCTCCTGACAGAGGCGATGAAGAAGAAGAGGGTGAAGTTCTGCAAGAAATACAAAGATTGGACCCCTGAACAGTGGAAAAAAGTAATGTTCAGCGATGAGAGTACTTTTCGGCTTGTCAGGGGCGGCTCAAAAGTGGTCCATCGCCCCAGTTCTGTGTCACGGTACGATCCTCACTAGACGGTTAAAACGGTGAAGCACCCTGACAGTGTTATGGTATGGGGTGCCTTTAGTGGGAACAAGGGCAGGGGGGGGCTTTATTTTCTTCCTAAAAACATTACAATGAAATCCGCAAATTATATTGATGTGCTAAGAGAACATTTACTGACATTTTGGAACATTCACGAGTGTGATTTTTTCATGCAAGATGGTGCCCCTGCCCACAAGTCCAAAGCAGTGAAAACCTTCCTTGATGACCACAATATCGTTGTTTTAGAGTGGCCTGGTAATTCCCCGGACTTGAACCCGATAGAAAAGGCGTGGAACATCATGAAACACGAGGTGGAAAAGCTGCGACCCGCCAGTATTTCCGAGCTGAAGGAGGCGCTGAGGAAGTACTGGGTGCAGATGGACCTCGCATACTTCGAGAACCTCACTACATCGATGCCTAAGAGACTTGAGATGGTGTTGAAGGTCAAAGGAAACATGACCAAATACTAAATGAAAATATTTGTAAATATAAAGTGTGAATAAAACCCATGAAAGTAATACTTTTGCGTTTTATTATCCAAAAAACCTTAGTGTGTACATTTTTTTTGCGGCCACTGTATGACTGAATCCAAATCAATTTGGATTCAGACAAGGAAGATCATGTACAACAAACTTGATCTGCTACTCAAGATTAGACAACACAAGAGATGGTTGGGCAGACTGTGCTTTTCTGGACCTACAAAAGGCATTTGATAAGTTACCACACAAACTAACAAGGAAGATAGAATCAATAGTTGTCAGAGGAAAATTATTGGAATGGATGAAAGACTTCCTGATTGGGAGGAAATTGAGAGTAGTAATTAGAGACAAATTCTCAAATTAGGAAGAAATAAGTGCTGTCCCACAGGGATCAGTACTGGACCAATCATGTTTGATATACAGACGCTCCTCAACTTACGTTTTAGTTACGTTCTGAACAGCCGAACGTAAGTTGAAAATGAACGTAAGTTGTTACTGTACTATACATCCGTAAATTCTATTACCGTATCTTATAAAACACCCCTAAATCATTAATTATACACATAACATTGTAAAATAATAACATTCATTTCAAATAAATTAAATTCAAGCAACATAAATTGAGATGGTGGAGGAGGAGGGGGAGGAGGAGGAGGCAAGGCATGCTCAGTTTGTCGTTTGTACAATGTAAACAATGGACGCAGCGTCATGCGCAAGTATCGTTTGAACTACGGAGAGCGCACTAAACTAAAAAATTCACTCACTTTTTTTTTTTTTGTACATTTTTTTTTATAGTCAGTTCAAACGTAAAATCGAAAAAACTTAAAACGAATGAACGTAAGTAGAGGAGCATCTGTATACATAAATGACATGGATGAAGGAGTAGTGTTATATGAATCTTTGCAGACTATGCAAAAATACTAAAGAAAGTAAAAACTGAGGAGGATTGCAACTCGTTACACCAAGACTTGGACAAGATTTGGAAACAGACTCAAAAGTGGGATGTGAAATTCAATATCAAGAAATGTAGTATAATGGAATTTGGAAAAAGTAAAAACTGAATATCGAGAGATTATAAAATTGGTGAAGAAGGTCAAAAGTAAACTCTGAAAAAGATCTTTGAGTGATGATCAGCAAAGACATGACAACGGATAAGCATATTAATAAAATAGTCGGAGAAACCTATAATTTATTGAGGTCAATAAAAGTGGCATTTGCCTATTTGGAGGAAATAACAAATTTTAACTACACTAACAAGACCAAAACTTGAGTACACAGCAACACTATGGACACCCAGTACCAAAAATATAAAGTTAAAGAATACAAAGAGCAACAACAAAACTGGCACCAAATCTTTCCAAAATGACATATGAACAAGGACTGTCCAAATTAGAATTACCAACTCTGGAACAAAGGGAAAGAGGAGACTTACTACCTATAGAATTATGAAGGGAATGGAAATCTTAGATAATGATGTATTGAAATGGGACAATGGAGAAACAAGAGACCAAAGAAACTAAGATAATTACAGAAGAAATATGAAGGAAAAAAAAAAAAAAAAAAGATTCCCACACAGTGACATACTTGGAACAAATTAGACAGTGTGCAAACACTACAAGATTTTAAGAAAAAACTTGATGCTGAGAGATGCAAAGACGGGTCACCACGAGCATAGCTCCCTTCCCATATAATACAACTAGGTAAATCTGAGTCACCTCAATTTGTCCTCTTTGGCTCTGACAAAAAGACTACATGACCTTGTTTCAGAATTAACTTCCATCTACAATTTCAAGGATTATGTCAAGGTCAAAGTAGCAAATTTAAAGTAAAAAAAAAAAATATATTCACTCTCACCAAGGATATGGTGCATCTGCACAACCATTTAGTGAGAAATTGTACTTTAGAACTTTGAGACATTGTTTACACACTACCACACCCCCACCTCAAAGCTCTACCCTAATTTCACTGGACCTTTTCATATAATTGGACAGGAGAAATAAAATCAAAGCAATCAATTTGCATGATCTTATGAGTGATGCACAAAGATATCAAGTTCCTCATGGCCTTAACATAAAACATTCCATCATCAGTTAGTACTACCCCTACTATATATAAACTTTACCAACAACTTTCCTCTACTCTCCCATATCACAACCTTTGCAGTCGAACCACCCTTTCACAAGATTGCATCTTGCCTAGATGAACGAATGCATCTACTTCTCCATGTTACAGCATTTTCCTATGATGAAATTGCTCAAATCCATGTTCATTTATCTTGTTGCAAGATTTATACTTTTGTGCTTACATACACTCATGCATTAGCTACTCTTCATCAGATCCTGGTAGTAGTGGCAAGGCTTCAACAGAACCTACTGTTATGTGACCTGCCAAATTGGCTTGACCTGAGAGTCCAACTGCCAAGACACTTGCATCTCAAACTGGCAGATTCAACCATACAATATTGCCATATGATAACAGTTAATATAATTCACTACTTTGTGTAGAGATGTACAGAGCTAAAATAAGTATTGACCACGCAGTTCCATAATGTAATAATTTGAAAGAAACTGAATGCGTAAAACTGTAATGTTATTATACTGTTGGCAACTGCCACACCATCACTGGCTTTGGTGGAAAGCACCAGTGACTGAGGCAACAGAATAAAGAGAAGAACCCAGTTTTTCTCCACCTCTAACCAATGTAGATCCAAACACTTGTCTACATTAACTAAATTCCAAGTATAACCAGATAATACTAATGTACCTTTGGGGTTTACATTTTTGGGAGAAATTTCCAGAAAAAATAATGTTTCATTTAAAAATGCATGATAAATGCACCACAAGAGTGAAACTTTACATAGCATAAACCAATTCAAAGTGGTCATAACTGTAAATGCACTTTACCTGTGAACTACTACAGCCTCCTCTCAATCTTCTGTAAATGCACACTGGTAACCTCCACTCATTCAGAAGATCGAGGCACTCTCCTTACCTGCAATAAGTGCAATTTGTGGTTACTTACAAAGAGCATCATGCAACTTTTAAATCTAATCCATGCAATGCAAGCTAGGAATCTTTTCACACAATTCTTGCAATCAATGACGAGTCATTCTTGGTCCTATGTAATTTCTATGATAAAGATTCCCGGGCAAACCCTAGGTCAGGGATCACTGACAAATGTGCAATGCCTGGCACTACTTTTCCAGGATGTGAAACCCATAGCTCACCATAAAAGTATAACTACAGTAATAAATTAGGACAAGGGAATCGTACGAGAGGTACAAAGTAAAAAGTAAAACAAGATAAAGGAGGCCGATGTGAAATGGAGTAAGAGTATGATAAAATCTTATAAGTAATAAAAAATGTTTTGGAATTAAATTGGAGAAAGGCAAATCAAGTAAAGAAAATGTAAAAGGTGTAGATGGAGAGATTATAATGGAAGAGAAGGCAGTGAGAGGAAGGTGGGCAGAGTATTTTAGGGAGTTGCTAAATGTGAAAGAGGACAGATAGGGAAAGGTAGTTGTAGTGGGAAGCACTAAGAAAATGACCATGATGAGCAAGGTTAATGGAGGAGAAATACAGAAAGAAAGTGAAGGCAGTTAAGATGAGAGCAGGTAAGGCATCTGGGTTGGATTGATGCCATGCAGAATGCCTGAAAAAAGGAGGCACAGTGATGGACTGGCTGGTGAGGTTATTTAATGAGTGTGATTAATACTTTCAGAGAGATCAGCTTTTTTTAGTTGGGAAGGCTTATGGGAGGGTCTTGATTGAGAGGATCAGGAGAGGAACATAGGGAGTAACTGGTGAGGAACAGTGTGGGTTTAGGACAGGTAGGGGGTTGTGTAGATCAGATTTTTGTGGTAAGATACGCAAGAAACCTATAGGAAAAGGTAAGGATGTATTATGGGCTTATGTATTTGGAAAAGGCTTATGACAGGGTAAACAGGAAGGCACTGTAGGAGGTATTGCAGATATATGGGATAGGAGGAAAGCTGTTAAGAGCAGTAAAGAGTTTTCACAATAGTAGAGCTTGTGTTGGGATTAGAAATTGAGTGGTTTGAGGTAAAGGTGGGACTTCATCAGGGATGTGTTATGTTGCCCTGGCTGTTCAATTTATAACATAGATGGGGTGGTGCAAGAGGAGAATGCAAGGGTCATGGGTCAGGGACTGGAGATGGTTAAAGAAAATGAGAAAAGTGGAGATAAACCAGTTGTTTGCCGACGACTGCTTGTACCAAGATCAGAGGAGGTATTGACAGTTTGGGAAGGTGTGCGAAAGTGCAAGAAAAAAGTGGATAAAAGTAAGGTGATGATATGTACAAGGGGAGTGGCAGCAGACTGGGAGAGAGTACCGAGTAAGACTGGTGGAAGTGGATAGTTTTAGATACTTTGGTGCGAATGTGATGGGAAAGTGAGAGGTGGAGGTATAATGTAGACTGAAAGAAGCGAATAAATGCCTTGGGGGGATTAAAAAAATGTAACGAGAAATAGACATTTGGGAATGGATGCTAAGAGGAGTGTATGACGACTGTGCCAACAGCACTGTATGGGACAAACTTGGAACATAAGAGGAAGAGCTTGAATGCGAGATGAAATGCCTGAGAAGTATGATGGGGGTTACTAAGCTAGATAGAGAAACTAGGCAAGGAGAACTGGGGTGGAGAGGGAGTTGGGAGATTGGGTTGATGAAAGAATATTGGGATGGTTTGGAAACATGAAAAGCACAAGTGAAGGAAGACTAGTAAAAGGTGTGGAAGGCAGAGGTGGAAGGAGTGATAAGGGGTTGACTTAGGATGAGATGGATGGATGGGGTAAAAGGGGCATTGAGAAAGGGTAACATATGTTGAAGACAGGAGAGGACAGTAGATAGGGGTGAATGGAGAATGGTTGTATATGGATGATGATGTGATGCATGAAGGGGAGTGTGGTGGGAGATGGGGGGCGAGGGACTATGAAAAATAAATTGGCGCAGCCTGGAGGGATTTCTCCCAGTATTTTCTGCATGAGGGGATGAGAGGGGTTTGCAGATTTAATGAAGCGGCCTTGCTGTGGATGTGCTGCGTCTTGCAACACCGCTTCTGACCCAGGGCAGTGGACAAGATGCAGGGATGACCCGTCATCCAGGAGGTGCCATGATAAGAGGGAGGGAAGAGGGTAGAGGGGAGGGGAGTGGAGTATGTAGGGGATGGAATGGGTGGGAGTGATTTCTATCCCTTATGTATGCCTAAGTGCCACCCCTGGGCAAAGTTTTCAGTGACGCCCCCCCGCTCCCCCATCACCACTTCCCCATCTCCATCCCTTACAGCATGTTTTGGCTATTGACTTGCAAAATAATGAAATGGATTTTAAAATTTGTATTTAATGTCCCTACTGAAGAAAGGATAAGGGAAAAAATCACTTTATCACAATGCAAACTTCGTATATTACGGTCAAATATTCAGGGCTCCTTTGACCTTGTTTTATCATAAGTGTCAAGTCTTGTAGGCGGCATGTCCAGACTAAATTGCCGCCCCCAACCCCCCAATATGTGCCGTCCCATGGCGTATATATGCAATATTCAACTTCTGTACGACTATTCTATTGTCTATTGGTAACTACATGTTGTGCCGAGCAGTGGATTGGGGCCCTAGGAGGTTATATCATATATATAAGCAGGCGAGGAAATACTCTGACTCTTAAATTTTCTCCGTGACTGCTAAGCGATCACTTTTTTCATACTGTTTGAATTGAATCACGACACTAATCAAGTCTTTTCATTAATTAACATGTGAATATTGAAAGACCTACCCGTCTCCTTATCAAGTGGGGAAAATAGTTTCCGCCTTTTTATGCAGCTGCCCTGGAACGAGGTAGGCTTGCTCGATGAATACTATGTCCGGCTTATTATTATGGGGTAAACATTCACTGAGGCGCGCGAAATTTGAACTTAGATTTTTAGTAGGTGCGCGTTTTTAGCGATCCTCATTTCGAATTTAGGCTCGTTCGCGAAAATGCGAAACTTTAAAAACAAGCTCTAGCATGTGAAGTTGAGCAGGCCACACTCCAATACAAGACTATAAATTTAGTATAAAAAATTGGCCGATTTTGGGAGTGTCGAGGCCGCGAGGCGCATGCGCGCCCGTACCGTCCACCAAACTCATCTCCGGCGTCCACGATCAAAGCGTCGCCACGTGAACCCAGGACCATTTTTCGATTGTAACCATCAATAACAGCGTGGGAAATAATAGAGATACGATCAGAAACTATCACGTCTAGATAGCTCACCGAGTACTGCCGACAATTTGGAGTATACAGGTAGTAGAAAATATTCATTGGGTTACGATCACCACGAATCCTTCCCCTTACCGGTCGGAGGACAGAGGGGGGAGAGAGAGGACAGAGAGGAGAGAGGACAGAGAGGAGAGGGGAGAGGGAGAGGGGAGAGAGGGGAGAGAGAGAGGACAGAGAGGAGAGGGGAGAGAGAGGAGGGGACAGAGACTGAGGAGAGGGGACAGAGACTGAGGAGAGGGGACAGAGACTGAGGAGAGGGGACAGAGACTGAGGAGAGGGGACAGAGACTGAGGAGAGGGGACAGAGACTGAGGAGAGGGGACAGAGACTGAGGAGAGGGGACAGAGACTGAGGAGAGGGGAGAGAGAGAGAGAGGAAGGAGGAGAGGGGAGAGAGAGAGAGGAGAGGGGAGAGAGAGAGAGGAGAGGGGAGAGAGAGAGGAGAGGGGAGAGAGAGAGGAGAGGGGAGAGAGAGAGAGGAGAGGGGAGAGAGAGAGGAGAGGGGAGAGAGAGAGGAGAGGGGAGAGAGAGAGGAGAGGGGAGAGAGAGAGGAGAGGGGAGAGAGAGAGGAGAGGGGAGAGAGAGAGCGAGAGAGGGGAGAGAGAGAGCGAG
The DNA here is from genome assembly GCF_046742065.1 of Oratosquilla oratoria. Lineage (NCBI taxonomy): Eukaryota > Metazoa > Arthropoda > Malacostraca > Stomatopoda > Squillidae > Oratosquilla > Oratosquilla oratoria. The sequence goes on from NC_134802.1 coordinate 34,369,730, forward strand.
AGAGGGGAGAGAGAGAGCGAGAGAGGGGAGAGAGAGAGCGAGAGAGGGGAGAGAGAGAGCGAGAGAGGGGAGAGAGAGAGCGAGAGAGGAGAGGACAGAGGAGAGAGGGCAGAGAAGAGAGGGCAGAGAAGAGAGGGCAGAGAGGAGAGAGCAGAGAGGAGAGAGCAGAGAGGAGAGAGCAGAGAGGAGAGAGCAGAGAGGAGAGAGCAGAGAGGAGAGAGCAGAGAGGAGAGAGCAGAGAGGAGAGAGCAGAGAGGAGAGAGCAGAGAGGAGAGAGCAGAGAGGAGAGAGCAGAGAGGAGAGAGCAGAGAGGAGAGAGGAGAGAGCAGAGAGGAGAGAGCAGAGAGGAGAGGGCAGAGAAGAGAGGGCAGAGAGGAGAGGGCAGAGAAGAGAGGGCAGAGAAGAGAGGGCAGAGAGGAGAGGGGAGGGAGGAGATGGGAGAGAGAGGGAGGAGATGGGAGAGAGAGGGGAGGGGAGAGAGAGGGGAGGGGAGGGAGAGGGGAGGGGAGGGAGAGGGGAGGGGAGAGAGGAGAGGGGAGAGAGAGGAGAGGGGAGAGAGAGGAGAGGGGAGAGAGAGGACAGAGAGGAGAGGGGAGAGAGAGGACAGAGAGGAGAGGGGAGAGAGAGGACAGAGAGGAGAGGGGAGAGAGAGGAGAGAGAGGAGAGGGGAGAGAGAGGAGAGGGGGGAGAGAGGAGAGGGGGGAGAGAGGAGAGGGGGGAGAGAGGAGAGGGGGGAGAGAGGAGAGGGGGGAGAGAGGAGAGGGGAGAGAGAGAGCGAGAGAGGACAGAGAGGAGAGGGGAGAGAGAGAGCGAGAGAGGACAGAGAGGAGAGGGGAGAGAGAGAGCGAGAGAGGACAGAGAGGAGAGGGGAGAGAGAGAGCGAGAGAGGACAGAGAGGAGAGGGGAGAGAGAGAGCGAGAGAGGACAGAGAGGAGAGGGGAGAGAGAGAGCGAGAGAGGACAGAGAGGAGAGGGGAGAGAGAGAGCGAGAGAGGACAGAGAGGAGAGGACAGAGAGGAGAGGGGAGAGAGAGAGCGAGAGAGGACAGAGAGGAGAGGGGAGAGAGAGAGCGAGAGAGGACAGAGAGGAGAGGGGAGAGAGAGAGCGAGAGAGGACAGAGAGGAGAGGGGAGAGAGAGAGGACAGAGAGGACAGAGAGGAGAGGGGAGAGAGAGAGCGAGAGAGGACAGAGAGGAGAGGGGAGAGAGAGAGCGAGAGAGGACAGAGAGGAGAGGGGAGAGAGAGAGCGAGAGAGGACAGAGAGGAGAGGGGAGAGAGAGAGCGAGAGAGGACAGAGAGGAGAGGGGAGAGAGAGAGAGGACAGAGAGGAGAGGGGAGAGAGAGAGAGGACAGAGAGGAGAGGGGAGAGAGAGAGGACAGAGAGGAGAGGGGAGAGAGAGAGAGGACAGAGAGGAGAGGGGAGAGAGAGAGCGAGAGAGGACAGAGAGGACAGAGAGGAGAGGGGAGAGAGAGAGCGAGAGAGGACAGAGAGGAGAGGGGAGAGAGAGCGAGAGAGGACAGAGAGGAGAGGGGAGAGAGCGCAGAGGGGAGAGGGGATGAGAGAGGACAGGAGGGGAGAGAGGACAGGAGGGGAGAGAGGACAGGAGAGGGGAGAGAGGACAGGAGAGGGGAGAGAGGACAGGAGAGGGGAGAGAGGACAGGAGAGGGGAGAGAGGACAGAGAGGAGAGGGGAGAGAGGACAGAGAGGAGAGGGGAGAGAGGACAGAGAGGAGAGGGGAGAGAGGACAGAGAGGAGAGGGGAGAGAGAGAGCGAGAGAGGACAGAGAGGAGAGGGGAGAGAGAGAGCGAGAGAGGACAGAGAGGAGAGGGGAGAGAGAGAGCGAGAGAGCGAGAGAGGAGAGGGGAGAGAGAGCGAGAGAGGGGAGAGAGAGCGAGAGAGCGAGAGAGGACAGAGAGGAGAGGGGAGAGAGAGAGCGAGAGAGGACAGAGAGGAGAGGGGAGAGAGAGAGCGAGAGAGGACAGAGAGGAGAGGACAGAGGAGAGCGGAGAGACGATAGATTAGAGAAGTTATGTAACGTTAAGAGGCCATTTTGTCGGTTTTTTTTTCCTCTTTCACTTTTTTTGTTTGTTTCATTTATACCTTTTCACTGGCCAGGCTGATGAGCACAAACATTTGGCCAACAATTTTTTTTTTTTTTTTTTTTTTATCATTCCAGCGCTACCCGGGGTTTCTGGCTTCCACTTCGTGAGAGATGAATGCAGAGTTTTAGCACTGACTTGGCCAAATCCTTCCCGACGAAGGCCCACCGGACGAACACCACCACAGCATATCGCCGCCGCCTTGTGGAATCCTCACGCACTAAATACCTCTCCCTCCTCGCTATATTCAATCTCACGATTCCGTGAGAGTGTGCTGATGAACCTTGAAAGACAACCATGAAGCGTGTCAAAGACTACAACTGGAGAGAGCAAGGGGAGGGCAGGGCAGGGCAGGGCATTGCGAGAGCAAGGGGAGGGGAGGGCAGGGCAGGGCGAGAGCAAGGGGAGGGGAGGGCAGGGCAGGTCGAGACAAAAGTCACGTCAGGGCAGGGCAGGGCGAGAGCACGGGGAGGGGAGGGCAGGGCAGGGCGAGAGCACGGGGCGGGCAGGGCAGGGCAGGGCGAGAGCAAGGGGAGAGGAGGGGAGGGCAGGGCGAGAGCAAGGGGAGGTGAGGGCAGGGTAGGGCAAGAGCAAGGGGAGGCGAGGGCAGGGTAGGGCAAGAGCAAGGGGAGGGGAGGGGAGGGCAGAGCGAGAGCAAGGGGAGGGCAGGGCGAGAGCAAGGGGAGGGCAGGGCGAGAGCAAGGGGAGGGGAGGGGAGGGAAGGGCGAGAGCAAGGGGAATGGTGGGGAGGGCAGGGCAGGGCGAGAGCAAGGGGAGGGCAGGGCAGGGCAGGGCGAGAGCAAGGGGAGGGGAGGGCAGGGCAGGGCGAGAGCAAGGGGAGGGGAGGGCAGGGCGAGAGCAAGGGGAGGGGAGGGCAGGGCAGGGCGAGAGCAAGGGGAGGGGAGGGCAGGGCAGGGCGAGAGCAAGGGGAGGGCAGGGCAGGGCGAGAGCAAGGGGAGGGGAGGGGAGGGCAGGGCAGGGCGAGAGCAAGGGGAGGGGAGGGGAGGGCAGGGCAGGGCGAGAGCAAGGGGAGGGGAGGGGAGGGCAGGGCAGGGCGAGAGCAAGGGGAGGGGAGGGGAGGGCAGGGCAGGGCGAGAGCAAGGGGAGGGGAGGGGAGGGCAGGGCAGGGCGAGAGCAAGGGGAGGGCAGGGCAGGGCAGGGCGAGAGCAAGGGCAGGGCAGGGCAGGGCGAGAGCAAGGGCAGGGCAGGGCAGGGCGAGAGCAAGGGCAGGGCAGGGCAGGGCGAGAGCAAGGGCAGGGCAGGGCAGGGCGAGAGCAAGGGCAGGGCAGGGCAGGGCAGGGCAGGGCGAGAGCAAGGGCAGGGCAGGGCAGGGCAGGGCGAGAGCAAGGGCAGGGCAGGGCAGGGCGAGAGCAAGGGGAGGGGAGGGCAGGGCAGGGCGAGAGCAAGGGGAGGGGAGGGCAGGGCGAGAGCAAGGGGAGGGGAGGGCAGGGCGAGAGCAAGGGGAGGGGAGGGCAGGGCGAGAGCAAGGGGAGGGGAGGGCAGGGCGAGAGCAAGGGGAGGGGAGGGCAGGGCAGGAGAGGGCAGGGCAGGGGAGGGCAGGGCAGGGCAGGGCGAGAGCAAGGGCAGGGCAGGGCAGGGCGAGAGCAAGGGCAGGGCAGGGCAGGGCGAGAGCAAGGGCAGGGCAGGGCAGGGCAGGGCGAGAGCAAGGGCAGGGCGGGGCAGGGCGAGAGCAAGGGGAGGGGAGGGCAGGGCAGGGCGAGAGCAAGGGGAGGGCAGGGCAGGGCGAGAGCAAGGGGAGGGCAGGGCAGGGCGAGAGCAAGGGGAGGGCAGGGCAGGGCGAGAGCAAGTGGAGGGCAGGGCAGGGCGAGAGCAAGGGCAGGGCAGGGCAGGGCGAGAGCAAGGGCAGGGCAGGGCAGGGCGAGAGCAAGGGCAGGGCGAGAGCAAGGGCAGGGCAGGGCAGGGCGAGAGCAAGGGCAGGGCAGGGCAGGGCGAGAGCAAGGGCAGGGCAGGGCAGGGCGAGAGCAAGGGCAGGGCAGGGCAGGGCGAGAGCAAGGGCAGGGCAGGGCAGGGCGAGAGCAAGGGCAGGGCAGGGCAGGGCGAGAGCAAGGGCAGGGCAGGGGGAGGGCAGGGGGAGGGCAGGGGGAGGGCAGGGGGAGGGCAGGGGGAGAGCAAGGGGAGGGCAGGGCGAGAGCAAGGGGAGGGCAGGGGGAGGGCAGGGGGAGGGCAGGGCGAGAGCAAGGGGAGGGGAGGGGAGCCCACATTCACTAAAATGAATAAAATCTGACCAACACCTCTAAGCCAGAAATCCCAAACAACCACAATTTCATCTGGAGTTGTGCACCTCATCCAGGCTTCAGGACTTCAAAACAGAATCCAAGCTGACTTTGAGGCATCTTCCAGAGCCCTCCTATACCCAGCCAGTGCCTCCTGCCTGACGAGAGGACCTGCTGCCTCCAACAGAAGTGTTCCGGCGTCTAGTGGTAATGGTGCTCTTCCGTTACACTCAAGTTCAAACCGTTTTCAACTTGAGCTGCCACGGTAAAAGGCGAACACGATTACACCGTGCCCAGACGTACCAATTACGTGCGATCATCACGCTTTACACGCCGGTTTCACGCAAGCGCATATGTAAGCAACACCCCCACCACACGCACGTACAAATGTCAGTTTTAGATCACGTTTATAATAGTGGAATCTCTAACATGTAATTCCACGTTTGTAGTTTGTAGTGGGATCTACTTTATTTCAAGTCTCGTTTGCTGCTCATTTCAAGTGCTGATAGTTGTATCCAAACAAACAATCGTTCCAAAGACTTAATATTTATTTATACAATAAAGTTTTAACTATGGGGCAGTTTACGACTATAGTTAAGACTGGTTGGTTGTATACCTGAACTTCTAAGGCTTTCCACAATGTATCTCAGACGGTATGGGCGGAGCCAACGGGGTACAAGGGTCACTCCAAGTACCAACGTCTTAAATATACACGAGATGCAATGTACAACTTACATTATACGTGCTGGAGATTAAGAGGTCACTGAATCGCGACAGGCTGGAGGAGGAAGCGTATGTGAAGGGGCGAGGTGAGGGGGGAGGAGTGAAATGGGGAGGGAAGAGATTCTCACGAGTCTACTTAAACGAAGCCCCCCCCCCCCGACCTTAAACGCGTTACGCGCGATCGCCTTGACGGCAAGTTTGTCACTCACCAATGACATGCTATTTATGAGCAACCATATTTCAACCCATTAATTACGTTGTCACTATTCTTTCGGTTGACGCCAGACTTTTATTCAGCCGAAGGGGGCGGAGTCGAGGAAGAGAACTAAACGAGATCTCGATCGTGTCCTCGAGGCCAATCGAGTTTAGTTTAAAATCCACAACACAGATGCAGCCACCTTGACCAAAGTGATTTATGCCTACAGCCTCATCGTTTTTGCCAGTTTTTCATATTCGGTTTGTATCCATTTTGCCAGGCCACTCAAGCAGAGAGCTTCGATTTTTTTTTTTTTTTATGAAATTAAGGTTCTATAACAAATCGTCCCCTATCCCTACACAGGAAACTCTTCTTTGGGGGGCCATTACCGTCGTGGGAGCAAAAGCGGGGGGGAAGGGAGGGGAAAGGGAGGGGGAAAGGGAGGGGGAAAGGGAGGGGGAAAGGGAGGGGGAAAGGGAGGGGGAAAGGGAGGGGGAAAGGAGGGGGAAAGGAGGGGGAAAGGAGGGGGAAAGGGAGGGGGAAGGGGGGAAGGGAGGGGGAAGGGAGGGGGAAGGGGGGAAGGGAGGGGGAAAGGGGGGAAGGGAGGGGGAAGGGGGGAAGGGAGGGAGGAAGGGAGGGGGAAGGGGGGAAGGGAGGGGAGGGGGGAAGGGAGTGGGGAGGGGGAAGGGGGGAAGGGAGGGGGAAGGGGGGAAGGGAGGGGGGAAGGGAGGTGGGAGGGGAAAGGGAGGGGGGAAAGGGAGGGGGGAGGGAGGGGGAAAGGGAGGGGGGAAAGGGAGGGGGGAAAGGGAGGGGGAAAGGGAGGGGGAAAGGGAGGGGGGAAAGGGAGGGGGAAAGGGAGGGGGGAAAGGGAGAGGGGAAAGGGAAAGGGAGGGGGGAAAGGGAGGGGGGAAAGGGAGGGGGGAAAGGGAGGGGGGAAAGGGAGGGGGGAAAGGGAGGGGGGAAAGGGAGGGGGGAAAGGGAGGGGGGAAAGGGAGGGGGGAAAGGGAGGGGGAAAGGGAGGGGGGAAGGGGGCAGATCTGTCCTGGGATCAAGTGCCAGTCCCCGAGATCTAGCTTCATGAGTCACGAGTGATCACGAGACGATAATTACAACATCTCAGGATCTTCCTGCGTCCACCTAGCAGCAGAACGGAAACACACAAGTACCCACAGTTCGTCTCCGCTTTGACGAAGACCTTCATTCTCCAGAAATTGTAATTGCTCCGAACCTGTCGAACTTTTAGCTAACGACAGTAGACGCCCATCCTTTGCGAACCCCTCCCTCCTCCAACTGTTGGGGAGGGAGAGGGGGGGGGAGTTGTTAAAACGCGAACAAGTTCTAATTTCTCCCAACCCACGATTTTCACTAATAGGTCGTCCGACGTTTTCGTGTCATGTCCCCATCGCGCGCTTCCTTGTGAAGCGAAGTTTACAGATCCAACGCAAACCACAACTACCAGTTTGTGCTATCACCGACTTCCAACAAACCTAGGGAGGGGAGGGAGGGGAGGGGAGGGGGAGGGAGGGGAGGGGAGGGGAGAGGGAGGGGGGAGGGGAGAGGGGGAGAGGGAGGGGAGAGGGAGGGGAGAGGAGAGGGAGGGGAGAGGGAGAGAGGAGAGGGAGAGGGGGAGAGAGGAGAGGGAGAGGGGGAGAGGGAGGGGGAGAGGGAGGGGGCAAGTGGTGGACCCACATGACACGCAGACACCGGTGAGGGAGGGGGAGAGGGAGAGGGAGGGGAGAGGGAGGGGGAGAGGGGGGGAGAGGGAGTGGGAAAGGGAAAGAGGGAGAGGGAGGGGGAGAGGGAGGGGGAGAGGGAGGGGGAGAGGGAGAGGGAGGGGGAGAGGGAGAGGGAGAGGGAGGGGAAAAGGGAGGGTGAGAGGCAGGGGGAGAGGGAGAGGGAGAGAGAGGGGGAGAGGGAGAGAGGAGGGGAGGGGGAGAGGGAGAGGGGGGGAGAGGGAGAGGGAGGGGGAGAGGGTGGGGGAGAGGGAGAGGGAGGGGGGGGAGGGAGAGGGAGGGGGGGAAGAGGGAGGGGAAGGGGGAGAGGGAGGGAGAGAGGGGGAGGGAGAGGGGGAGAGGGAGGGGGAGAGGGAGGGGGCAAGTGGTGGACCCACATGACACGCAGACACCGGTGACAAGGCGCCCGGACAGCCCGAACGTTTTCAAACGTTTTCGTGTTAACGTCATCGTTTCACGTTTATTAACTCGCACGCGCGCACACGATACCCAAGTTCTGTACATTGTACCAAGATCTAATATACAGGGTCAGACCGTTTGAATTCTACTGCGCAGCTTCTGACGTCATTTGGCTGAAAACGCCAAGGAAGACAGGAACTATAATATTTTATATATTAGATATATTATATTATTTTTATTTTATATATTATATATATTTTATATATTATATATATATTATATTATAAATATTATTTCATATATATTATATATTCACATATATAGACAGGAACTATAACATTTATATATATATCTTATATATATTTATATATTATATATATTATATAATATTTGTCAGAATATAAACTAATTGCGTGGAGCAGTGCGAGCGAAGGCAACGTCATTTTCGAACGGCCGGACCAACTTCAACTGACAGCTATAGGACCCGCTTAACCCACTTTGAACAGCCAGGTGACGTCACGGTCACCCGCTGCGCCAACTCCCTCGAATATTCGGTCGGAAGTGGTTAGACCTTATATTCTTAGACCTTGCATTGTACAACGGTAATGAATCCGGACGTGTTTTGATCCGTGTGTGTGTGTGGGGGGGGATCAGTCACTAAAACAGCGACTGCACAAAACGTCTAACTACAGTACACAACACTGGACCTCAGTTATCAAATTTACTCAAAATCACTTCAGCACTGACCTACCTCATCCGACAGCTCCCTTCCCATCCCCGTCATCTGCCCACACATCACTTCGTCTTAGAAAGATCTTTTACAAGTTTTCAAATCTGCCTCTGCATTCAAAGTCTGCTTCATACAGCACCGTGGAGACTTATTTCCGCATTCATACAAACTTCCGTTAACACTTCATCCCATGCATTCACAGTATAATCCATCTCCATGACCATTAGCATTTTTCATTAAGATATTTGGGTCTGCTCCCTGCCTGGCCTGGGATGTCTAACCAACGTGATATAGCCCGCAGCGAGTCCTGGGAATCGAACTCACGACCATCCTGTTCACGAGTTCGACACATCCACTGGGCTACTGCGCGGCCCACAAGTCTATCGACAATCACGTTTAAGTGTCCTAAATGTTAAATTATCTTTCAGGGAATTAAGGAACATTCTATGTACACAATGCACCAACGAAAGCCAAGTGTGCCAAACTAACCTCCTCCCGTTTTCATACACATTCACACGTTCCCATCTGATAAAACGTGGCAGTGCCAAATTACGTCATCTCGAGTGCCAACAACACGTGTATTAATGGTGCCGCGTTCTGACACGACACGATTTAACCCACCCGACCTTCATTTTTTTTTTCAGTTCATTTTCATTGTTTGTTACTAACAAGGCCATACCTCTTGCCATCACGACCCAAGGGTTTATATCCTACTACCTACCGCATGGCGACTTTATTCAGTTGAGACGAACCCGATCCCTAAATGGACCTTGACCCCACTCGAGTCTTTTCACGATCACGATCTAATACTTACACAAGAACATAAGAATGAAGGAGACTGCAAGAGCCCATAAGGCCTACACTAGGCAGCTCCGTACTTAATCCTCAATACATTATGACGCACAAAAAGTTAATTTCCACCACATGGGAGGTTTTTATATAATTAACAGACCAATCCGACAGGGATCTTTCGATCGAGATCCCATCTTCAGTAGTCCAGATTCCTTTGATGAATACAGGCGTACGTCCTTTACTATAATATAGTAGTAGCTTCTGTGTTTACGAACTCCTAGGGTTTTGGAGATAGACCCCCATAACTATAGTTTGATATCCTATCCCTCCAGGTACTTTGATAACTTTCATTTCCAAAAAATATTTTGGTTAGGGTTAAGGGTTAAAGTTAGGTGGGGTATTGTTAGGTGAGGGATTATTCACGAACTACGAGGTTTTTGCAGATAGACCCCTATAATTATATATTCTGAAACCTTATAACCCATGGTACTTGGATAACTATCATTTGTCTGTGTCTGTTCACGAATTCCAAGGGTTTTGGAGATACCCCCATAACCATATATATTCTGATACCCTATCACTCCAGGTACTTGGATAACTATATTTCATTTAGAAAAAAAAATTTGGTTAGGTTTAAGGGTTAAAGTGATCATTTGCCCGCAGCAACACGCGGGTAATTTGGCTACTAATAGTCCTCAAAATTCCATATGTTCGCCCCCGTACTGAAGTTGAGCACAGCGTATCCTACTGTTGGACATCAGCTGCAATTCCATAACTTCACTAAAACGTCCTCTTTGGTCAAGGTTGTTTATTCGGATCGCGTGGGGGAGGGAGGAGGCGGCGGCCACCAGGAAGTTAAAGCTACGATGGGAAGATCCCATGTAGAGCCTTCCATCGCCCACAACGTTCTGCTCCTGCTGACGACAGCGCCGCCGACTCAGGCCGTCATTGTGCTTCGTGCTGACGGGTGGAAAGGGAGGGGAGAAGAGGGGGGCCAGAGGACAGGGGGGCCAGAGGACAGGGGGGCCAGAGGACAGGGGGGCCAGAGGACAGGGGGGCCAGAGGACAGGGGGGCCAGAGGACAGGGGGGCCAGAGGACAGGGGGGCCAGAGGACAGGGGGGCCAGAGGACAGGGGGGGGCCGGCCAGAGGAACAGGGGGGGGGGGGCCGGCCAGAGGACAGGGGGGGGCCGGCCAGGGACAGGGGGGGGGGCCGGCCAGAGGACAGGGGGGGGCCGGCCAGAGGACAGGGGGGGGCCGGCCAGAGGACAGGGGGGGGGGCCGGCCAGAGGACAGGGGGGGGGCCGGCCAGAGGACAGGGGGGGGCCGGCCAGAGGGACAGGGGGGGGGGCCGGCCAGAGGACAGGGGGGGGGCCGGCCAGAGGACAGGGGGGGGAGGGACAGGGGGGGCCGGCCAGGAGGACAGGGGGGGGCCGGCCACGAGGACAGGGGGGGGCGGCCAGAGGACAGGGGGGGGCCGGCCAGAGGACAGGGGGGGGCCGGCCAGAGGACAGGGGGGGGGGCCGGCCAGAGGACAGGGGGGGGGCCGGCCAGAGGACAGGGGGGAGGCCGCCAGAGGACAGGGGGGGGGCCGGCCAGAGGGACAGGGGGGGGCCGGCCAGAGGACAGGGGGGGGGCCGGCCAGAGGACAGGGGGGGGTCCGGCCAGAGGACAGGGGGGGGCCGGCCAGAGGACAGGGGGGGGCCGGCCAGAGGACAGGGGGGGGCCGGCCAGAGGACAGGGGGGGTCCGGCCAGAGGACAGGGGGGGGCCGGCCAGAGGACAGGGGGGGGCCGGCCAGAGGACAGGGGGGGGGCCGGCCAGAGGACAGGGGGGGGCGCCGGCCAGAGGACAGGGGGGGGGGGGGGCCGGCCAGAGGACAGGGGGGGGGCGGCCAGAGGACAGGGGGGGGCCGGCCAGAGGACAGGGGGGGGGCCGGCAGAGGACAGGGGGGGGCCGGCCAGAGGACAGGGTGGGGCCGGCCAGAGGACAGGGGGGGGCCGGCCAGAGGACAGGGGGGGGCCGGCCAGAGGACAGGGGGGGGGGCCGGCCAGAGGACAGGGGGGGGCCGGCCAGAGGACAGGGGGGGGCCGGCCAGAGGGACAGGGGGGGGCCGGCCAGAGGACAGGGGGGGGCGGCCAGAGGACAGGGGGGGGCCGGCCAGAGGACAGGGGGGCCAGAGGACAGGGGGGCCAGAGGACAGGGGGGCCAGAGGACAGGGGGGCCAGAGGACAGGGGGGCCAGAGGACAGGGGGGCCAGAGGACAGGGGGGCCAGAGGACAGGGGGGCCAGAGGACAGGGGCCACAGACTGGGCGGATTTTACTATTCTTCAAAAAGGCATGTTATAGTCAGACATGCGTGAATGGGTGGTAAGTGATGAGGTTGGCGATTTGGTGTTGACCATGCTGCTGATCAGGTCTTTTCGCCACAGTCTTTGTAAATACTGAAAATACCAATAGAAGTGTATTGTACATTTACAGAAATGTGTAAACATGTAAAGACGAGTGCAGGTGTGTGTGTGTGTGTGTGTGTGTGTGTGTGTGTGTGTGTGTGTGTGTGTGTGTGTGTGTGTGTGTGTGTGTGTGTGTGTGTGTGTGTGTGTGTGTGTGTGTGTGTGTGTGTGTGTGTGTGTGTGTGTGTGTGTGTGTGTGTGTGTGTGTGTGTGTGTGTGTGTTCACAATTGGGTTACGTTTGAACGCCTGTGCCGGCCAGCTGCTTGAAGAAGCGGTCTCGGTGATTGAGACCAACTCGAATTGGAGGTGACAACGACCAGAAGGGAAGACAGTTCAGAAACATAGCGAGCAGAGGCAGGATCTGGCACAATACCGGAGCATGAGCATGTTAAGAACAAAACAAACCAGCCGTTCCATGTTTGAGCTACGTCCTAGGTCTAGTATGAATTTACTAGTACGAATGCCCACCTAGTCCAGGTTCCCCACCAGGTAATATCGACTCGTCCTTAGATGCATTTAGGCCCACAGTCACGAGAAAACTATCCCTGACGTCATCGCTACGTCATCGCTACGTCACAGTTCGGTTGTCACTTTCGGCTCACGGCACCCGTGGGTGTGGGGACGTCCAAAGGAATAAAGTGAACAACCCCGGCAACGGGCGGGGAGGGCCACGGGGTGGGACGGGTCCAGCTGCGCGAGTCTCCCCCCCTCCCCCCACATTTACCACTTGTGGCACTTTGCTCGACATCATCGTAACCATAAGGAGTCGTCAACGCCATTGCACTTGTTATTCATAATGTACAATACATACAGGTTCCGCCTGAATGCGGACTCCACAAGAGGGGAGGGAGGGGGGAGGGGGGAGGGAGGGGGGAGGGGGGGAGGTGTGAGGGAGGGAGGGGAGGGAGGGGGGAGGAGTGAGGGAGGGTGAGGGAGGAGGGGGGGAGGGAGTGAGGGAGGGGGAGGGAGGAAGGGGGGGGGGGAGGTAGGGAAGGCGAGGGGGGGGAGGGAGGGGTGTGGGGTGAGGGGGGTG